>NC_079157.1:114688779-115297239 GCF_947563725.1 Argiope bruennichi
CTTTACAAAATAGATAGTAATACTTTGGTTTGGAAAGTACCAAGTATACGCCATGATTACATAGCTTAAATAGTTTTAGAGCATTTTAATTTTAAATTTCGATGCATACAGGAATAGGCTGAATCCCATAATTTGAAGCACTGAATATGTTACAGTAAATGTAATAAATTCATTATTTTATATAGTTAAAGATGATTAGTTATAATTAATATTAGTGATTATTCATAATCACCAATAAATTTCGTGGCAATTATGAATAATCACTTTTATTTATACTTAATCACCGGATTACTCACATTTACCAAAAGTAAATGTTACGGTAAATATAATAAATTTGTGATTATATATAATTATCGATGGTTATCCATAATCACCTATACTTTTGAAGGCGATTATGAATTATCACTGGTAATTATACTTAATCACTGGATTAATCACATTTACCGTAATAATATATTTATAAAATTCATGAAATCGAAGTCGTTTTACCAAATATGTAATAACTTCTTGGTTTAGAAATTAGCAACTACGTGGCATGATTTTATTTGTGATCAACCTTCCTTTAGTATAAAGTTGTACAGGAATAAGATTATAAGCACACAGTTTCAAGACAAGGAAACTGTGTTCGTCTAAAAATGTCTTTACAAATAGGAATTTGGTTTAGGTCTGGAAATTACAAAGAAACCTTGCTACAGCTCCTTGCAGGAATAACTCTAAACACCCGCATTCAATTATTCATATCTCCTTGCGACCACAGTGCTTAGTACAGGAATGCGTGCTCAAGATTAGATTATGCTAATGACGAGGTCTGCGGCTAACTTTGAAATATATCATAGTGCAATGTAAAGAGGGCATTAAGTACAGGAACTCGTTGGAATATTTTATATGTGCTTCATCATTACATTACCATAGATGCGTTTCGCAAAAATATTTAAAATACATTTAAGTTATTTGATGAAAATAATTTTCATGCGCTCAGAGATCTTAGATTTTATTATAAAAATAAATTTATATTTTAATAACTATTTTGCGGAAATATTGCATTTTTAAATTCATAATAAGCGTCTTTTATTTCATATTTTGTTCAGAAATAAGCACCATTCTGTGAAGTTTGGATAAATTATAATAATTTATATCTGTTTAAAGATGGTATAAATTAAAACAACTACCGTTTATTGCTCTTCAAACTATTTATAAAACAAAAATTAAGTTTGAAAAATATAGCAGTCATCTTTCACCTGCAGTGTAGATCAGCATAGTAGATAAAAAGTAAAAGTTTACTCAATGGTTTTGCATTCTACTTTTATATCACATTATAATAATGTCATATTTAACATCTATAGGCGTCTACACTATAGATGTGTACTGAATTTTACCCATCTAGCTCCCTTCGTTTGTAGATATCTTTTTAACTTATACTCGAGCAGCCGGACATACTTCCTCACAGTAGAATTGTTTCAAAATTTGATGGAAACATACAAATTTGGTGCAAAGACCATATACGAAATATTTAACCGTCTAGATCAAAGTATTTTGAATTATCTTTGCCACAGACAGATGGACATTTCCCAAAATTGTGGTTTTTGAAATCATGCAGGTCTCAAACGTTGACATTCGTCAAAATCTCAAGTTCGGATTACAGTATTTTCTCTTTACTTCGTACACGAGAGAATAAAAAGTTAGCTAATATGCATAAAAAGTATAAACTTCTTTTGTAAAAAAAATGTTTTAAGTCCAACATTTCGACACGAGCGATTGATACTATGAAGTGTTGAGTCCTCAAAAGATATTTTCCTAGAGCATTGAAGTATAAAGTCACAACTGACATTCATACTTTTGATTTTCGGTTTAGCTCGAATGTCGATTTCTGTTCAAATTGAAGATGCTGAACAACAATTTTTTGTACGTATGTAATGTTAATCTAGTACAGTAAGTTTCACTTTTCTCCTCCAGTAGTCACATGCCGTTGTATCTTCTTATGTTACTTTCATATCTGTATCTATATAGACAACACTTTTTATAATTATGATGGATCTATTTTAAAATTAAAGGCAAGCATAACCTTTATGCTTTCTATCACGTGCGTCATTCTAGGTTTTAGTGCTTGCATTGATAAATATTTAATGAGTAGTTGGAAACCAAAAAAAATGAAATTAAAGAATAAAAAGAAATGTTAAATTGCTAATTAAACTGAATAAAATATAAATAAATAATAGTATAAATAAAGAATAATAATAATAGTACACACAGTTAATAATATAAATAAATAATAAAATAAATAAGAAATATATAATTTTTTTTTGTAAAATCTTGTTTAATAAATTAGGTTTTTAGTTGTTTCATTAGATCTTTGAAATTTCTATTAACAATCATAGATATAATCATTATTAAACGGAGCACAGACGTCTCTTTATAATATAACTTTCTTCCAATTGAAAGATAATAGCTTTATTAGAGATTATGCGAGAAAGTTTTGGGGAGACAACTGCTGGTGGTCCGGATGAGTGAGTATGTTTTTATGGGAAACATGACTCCTAGGTTGTCTGGTATTTGTAAGGAAAATTAGTCTCGAATTCTATACAACTCATGTGTCATCACATCTGTAATATATTTAAGTTTATCACAAGAGTTCTCATGGCTTGGCTTAATCTATTCAATGACATGGTAAACGTTTCATGTATGAAAAGCAAATATTTGCATATAGATTTAGAACATCGAAGTTATAATCATGATATTTCGATAACAAGTGATTATGCAAATGTAATTTCAGAGGACTTTCCTAAGATAAACGTTGAAGAATTCTATTTACCAAGTTTATTGAATTATATTTTGGCCAATTCATGTCAATATCTATGGAAATTAGGTTATTTACTTTGATATGCTTAATAGACATTTCAAATCAAATTTATTACGCCATCTATAGTGTAAAATTGATGCTCGCACTACCGTTGAATTAATTTCAAGTCCTAATTTAATTTTATTTCTTTATTTCCTAGAAAATCGTTGAATCGACAATTCAAGTTATTTTTATTATTAATGAAGTAATACGGATCCCGTTGGTTTAAGATCTACAGTACGTACGCTTCATTCAATATGAAATAAACATACTTGAAGCTAGATTATTAATTAATATATCAACATTTTTTAATGTTTGATATTTATTGAAATTTGGTTAATTAATTTTAAAGGCTGAAACTTTTTTATTTTCTTACATGCAATTATTTATGAATAAAAAATGACGATTAGCTCTTTTTTTCTGTTCTGTATGCACATCTTTAGGTTTCCCATCATATTTTCTATTATTTAACATCAACTGCATTGTTCATTAACTGAAAAACTTTAAAAGAATGTCAGAAAAAATATTCACTATTCAACTTTCCTCAAAGTTATATTGTATTTGCTACTGTCAGAAACATTCTAACACACATTGACAACCAACAACTACTATCAATTCTCAGATACAGAAGTCCTATCAATTCTCAGATACAGAAGTCCTATCAATTCTCAGATACAGAAATCCTATCAATTCTCAGATACACTTCACCAATTATTGCCAGCAGATTATGATGAAAGACAAGTCTTTGCAACATGGACTCTTGCATAAGTGGTACGTGACCCACATTGGTTGTTGAATATCATGGCCAGATGAAGCACACTTTTCATTGCATGGTGTCGTCAACACGGAAAGCTGTCGTATCTGGCCTATATAAACCCTTCATGATTACACGACCACTACATTCTTTGCGTGTGACTGTTTAATGTGGTTTCACCACGTTCTTCATTTTTGACCCTTTTTTTTATGAAAAGCGTTGTCCTGAAACAGGTCGGAAAACTTGTTCCGTTGTTGCAAAACGGCATATTACGCTTTTGCGAGACTACGTTGTACCTGCCTTGCAGCAAATTAGTGTGATAACTCCTGTCTCCTTCATACAGTGTTATAATTTTGCGAGACCATATTGTGCCTGTTTAGCAGAAAATTTGTGTGTTACCTCCCGTCTTCTTCATGCGGGATGGTACCCCGTCTCGCATTGCTCGTTATGTCAAGATGTTCCTCCTAGGCGCATTGACTGATGTCCGAGTAATAAGTCGAGTATATAATTTTAAGTAGTTTCGTCCTCACAATCACCAACCCTTTCTCCAGCGGATTTTTGGTTGTAGGGATACCAAAAATCGCGTGTCTACCGGGGCTCTCCAATCACTTTAATGGCAATGAAAGATGTCATTCAATGGATCGTTGGTGGCATTGATGCTGACTTGCTGCACTCAGTAGTTAGGCCTAGTTACGCGCCTCACGTTTAATATTTTGTAATGAAAGCCATGGTGAACGTCCTTTGCTTTAAAATAAGATGCGTTGTGTTAAGTCACTGTACTCTGTTTCCCTGATTTATAAAAACCATCTCCTTTTTACATGTGAATCCATCTATTGGTTATTTTTTTAATCATTTTTAATGGGTAAAAATATCTAAATCATATGATCATATTTCGACAAACTACAATTTTTTACGAACATTACTTTTTTAGTATGATTTTTTTGCAAGAATTTATGGCGCCTTGTACTTATCTCGTATCCTTAATTAAGAGAAAATCGTAATTTATTATTTAATTCTGTAATAAACTATTTGTTTTTCTTTTGCAAAATTGGATTTCAAAATTATTATCATCACTAATTATGTGAATATTATTTTGCTTAAGTAATAAGTTACTGCAGACATTGGAAAAATCTTTTATGTTTCAAATACATATTTTAAAACAATTTATTAAATTTAATGAAAAGTAAAAATCCAGTAATATTAGAACAAAATAAAAGCATTTTAAAGCAAGTAATTAAAGTAAAGTAAAAATGTTAAAGTTAGTGATTAAAGCAAAGAAAACATGTTAAAGCTAGTAATTAAAGAAAATCAAAAATATAAAAGCAATTAAAACAATCTACATTACTTAACATCATTGGATATTTATCATAATGAGATTGTTATGTCGTAACATTACTAATGTTTTGATAATTTAACGATTTTTTTTTTCTGTAATCTATTCTATATATTTAACTTTATGAAAACGATTAATTTATATTCAATTTCCCATCATTCATTTTAGTTACTTTTAAAACTGTTAAATATAAATTTTTTTATTTAATGACTGGAACTATACTTTCAAGTTGATAGCTAAATTATAAACAAACCAGCTACCATTCTCAAAAAGTATTAAAAAAATAAAATCGTTTTAATGATTGTGCTAAAAATATCGGTTGTGTCTCTGCAACCGATTATTTTTCAATCATTCGCTATCTCACATGTACCTCTTTACTTCCCTTTAATATTTAAAATTGATTGACTTGTCTGTTTTTCAAAAAATGTTTAAATTACATTTTTAACTTAGCTGCAACAGAATAATTACAGACATGACGAGACATAATTACACAGCGTTTCAACCTTTCGTCGAATTCATCTTTCTAATTTTTCTTTTCGCTAAATTGAAGTGTTTATTTTTTTTTCAAATATAAGGTTCTAGATTGAATTATTACATATGATTAGAAAGTGGATAAAAAAAGATGTCAGAAGTCGTTACACGAATTCTTGAACAAACGAATTCAGCAATTAAAAAGTGCGAATGTAATGATGATATAACCGATGGAAAAAAAAATCGTAACTCCAAAGAAAAGGATATAAAAAGATATCATCAAATTCCAATAAATATCTCATTAAATTGCTTTTTGTTAAATGTATATATTTATATAATCTTATTTTCTAGATATGTTTATAATTTTTTTCTTTTTCACTATTTTTTCCGCTAGAAAGAGGAGAAAAGCCAGATATTTGAAGATTTGCATATTTTTGTTTGACACATGATAACAATTACTTTTACATTACTTTCAGAAATAAAAAAAAGTTTTTTTTATGCTTTGAGAAAAGTGCGATTTAAAATTAATTAAGAATAAAAGCATTGCTATTAATAATTGTTAGTAAAAATTATTTTATTATTATTATTATATAACTTTTTGCTTTTCACAGATGATGATTTATTACGAGATAATTTAAATTCAGAAATATTTAACCTTTTTGCATTTAAAATCTAATGTTGTGTATGACTTTGATGTTAAAACTTTTTATACACATTAAAAAAATTATACATATTTAACCTCTTACAAAGAATATATTTTTTAATTTGTTGCCTTTACTATTTTATCACTTTTTTATTTTAAGCTGACGTTTAATGTATTATTAAAATAAAATTTGTATTTTCTGCGGAACAATAATATGTATAATGACAAACGAATGTAATGTGGAAATTTGACATTTATAAATGTTTTATACATCTATGATTTTAAAAAAAGGGGGGTTGTGGCATTTCTGTGTGAATTTGATGAATTCAAAATAGAACAAGCTAGATAAAAGAAATATAATGTGTGATATTTGATAAAATTTATGAAAGAACTGATAAACTGTTTATTGGTAAATCTATCATGAAATAATTAGAATTTCTTATGTAGTTTGACCATTATAATCTCAGCTTTGAACCTTTTCCGTCAATGAGTGTACTATAATATCCAATTCCATCCATTCATGCATAATGAAACATGATTCAAAACCACGACCAAGTTAAATGCCTAAAACTTAAAATATTTTGATAGATTTTTAGAAAAGGTTAATAAAAGATTTCTAATAGAATTTTTAGTGAAGGAAATCGATAAAGTATTTGAAACAACTATATGTGAAAAAATGTAATTTTATAACATTTTAGCATGGAAAATAAATAGGCTAATAATAAAAACGTCCTGTATAACCGCTCATGTAAAACTCATATAAAACGAAAACAAAAACCGAATTTCAAATTTAAATGAGTACGAAAAACTAGTTTCTGACCGATTTTGCTAATTACGATAATTTCCACTTCCAATTTTCATTAATGTTATACAATGATTTATCATGCCATGCCATTTTTTGTTCAATTTTAAAATAAAGTAAATTGAAGAGAGAAATGTAGCAATGTAGAAATGTAGTAAATGTAGTAACCTTTAGTGTTTATAAAAGATTTACGAAAATAAAACTAACTATGAAAACATATGTAATATTAGGAATTTTACTAATTGTTTATAATTATTTCAGAATTATTGTTACTTTTTGAAATACTATTGAAATAGAATGAAATTATTTTTTTAAAAAAATGTAATTTTAGAGCTTTTTTCAGACAGAATAATTTATCTAATAAAACTGTCAAGTAAAACATGTAAAAAAAGCAGAAAGTGCCACATAGAAATTCTGCCTAAATACGAAAAAACAACTTCTAACTAGTTTTAGTAATTATGACATATTTACACCCTATTGTATTAAGTATTTTTAGCTTTTGTTATTTGATGTCTTAAAATAATTTTAATGCTATGTCGCCTTTTTATTGAATTTTATAATAAAGTAAGCTGATGAGAAGAATATATTCGTAATCTTCAATGTTTTTTAAGATTCGCGAAAATAAAAAGAATTTTGCAATCATATATAAAACTAAAAAATTTATTAAATGTTTCTAATTAATTCTACCTTTTTGAAATCGCATTTTTAAAAAATTATTTCTTTGATTTCGATTTCTTTCTTGCCGTGAAATGTTTAATTACATAAATTATTTACATTTAAGCATAGCGAGAAGAATAAGAAAAGGCGAAACTATTTTTATTACAGAACTTTCAAATAAAAAATGCATAACATTATAATTTCAGTTAAGTAAAACTGTTATTAGGTAGTATCTACATATTTATTCATCTCTCCCCACTCATAAAATTATTTGACTTCATTTAATAATAAATCACCCCAAACACCTTACAAAATATGAACATCACCTTTTCTGAATTGCATTAACATAAATGAAGCCGAGTTTGGCTTTAGTCTAAAGCCCACAAAGCTGTATCACATGCATTTAAAAGAAACTTTAATGTTTTGTAATGGCCTAAATGGCCAAGTCATTATTTTACCTGATTTGGAAGTTTTAGACGTTCGAATAGTCGATGTTTAAATGTTCGAACCCATAAAATTAATGGATATATATCTTAATAATACTTCATTTATCAGAAAACTTCTAGAAGTATTTTGAAAGTTCGAATTTTGAAGCATTAATTTACCCAAGAACCCCTGCGTAATCCGAAAAGAATGAAATATTCTTTCATTTGCAAATGAGCGTACTTTCATTAATTATAGCTATAAAGAGAGTTTTTGCTGCCTTAGTTGTCATATCTAAACTTTGAAGCAAAGTTGTTTCATTTATCTTATTTGAACATTAAGATGTGACTTAGTTTTAGAATAGTTTAATCCCCATTTTCTCTTCTGTGCTTTGTTTGCTTTAGAGTTAAATTAATCGAAGATATTGACTTTGTAATAGCATTGAACTGCGAGCTTTAGTTTTCAAATTCCAACAACAGACATTAAGAAATATTTCGCTCAAAGTACTAAATTGTTTTTCCAAAATGTAGAGATTAATATATACTTTTTAAGTATGTTTTTTCAGAGTAACTTTTTTTATATTAGATGCTAATGTCAAAATAATTTGTATAAAAGTAAAATATATGACCTTTTATTAAACGATTTATCATAAAAACTAATAATTTTAGTCTAAAGCTCACAAAGCTGTATCACATGCATTTAAAAGAAACTTTAGTGTTTTGTAATGGCCTAAATGGCCAAGTCATTATTTTACCTGATTTGGAAGTTTTAGACGTTCCAGCATTTCTTTCAACCTTTTTCAATTTTCAATCATAGATTGTTGTTATTAAATGTGGAAGAAATATCATTTCATCTTTAGCAAAATGTTTAAAGTTTTATAATTCAAAGTAACTATAAGAAGCAATCAAATTTTCTAAGATAAATAATATAAATATCATTATTTCTTTCAGATCGCAATTTTTATGTAATGAGCCTAAGCTAGAAAAAAATATTTCAAATGTATATGATTTTCAATATATTTCTTCTATAAAAAACACTTTAAAAAATTGTTCAACTATAACAAAAAAGAATGAAATATTCTCTATAAGCTAATTCACTCAAATTCATTTTAAAAACCAACTTTTATCAATGTAATAAAAGCATGTTTTAATTTTAGTTATTGCCTTTTCGTTCTGATTTAAAATTCGATATTATGAATAATTTGGAATCTTGTATGTACTTCTTCTCAAATTCGCTGCTAAATAGAACAACATGGAATTAAAATTTAATTAAATTATCAATTGAAAGATAATTTAACTCTAAAAATACAGGAATAATATATTGTCTTAGATGATACATTGAATTTAAAATTTCTAACTCATATGTAAATGAGTAAAAAATTAATTTTAGATAATCAATGTTACAATTATAGAGCAAGTCCAGTAAATAAAAGTGTGTAAACAATGTAGATAAAAGTGAAATGATTTCACAATTAATCGATATTCTGGGTAAGTATTATTAGGCGGATTAAAGAATTAAAAAAGTGGTATTTTTTATTAATGAAGTGGAATCTTTTTCGAATAACTGAAGGGCCCTGAAAACCGACAGATTTAAAGGGAATGAAGTGAAATGAAATACTTAACTTGCATATTCTGCTTATGGAGTTGCCACCTACTGCTATTAGCTCCGAATTCTATTGAATTGCTACATCCATGTAACGTAACAGATGGCAAACCGGTTCAAGCTCCAATAATAAATGTAATGAGATTCTCCGTAAAGAAAATATATAGGAGTTGTTGGTGTTACATGGATATCTTATATTCGGTCCCATCTCTGTATTTTTCCACCAATGGAAATGCGGCACCGTTAAAAATCATTCGGTCTAAATGTACCACAGACAGAAAATACATGCCTGCCGACGTGTAAATATATGTTAATTCATAAGCTGAGTTAGAAATATGTAAATTTTAATTACTGACTATTTCCAGAATCGTCAAGTAAAAGTAATTTGGAAGTTTTATGAATGCCTCTTTCTGAATTCAAAATCGTTAAAAAGTGGCTTTTAGAGTATGATATTTGTATTTAAAAAATGTGTTTAGGGTTCAAAAGACTTTGCTATGAAAATATTAATATTGTTTATATTTTACTTTAAAATTATAAAATTTTATAGATTAAAAAAAATTAAATAGCAAATATCAATTGTAGAAAACAAATTTATGCTCCGAAATCAGTAGATCTTCACGGGTACAACACAAAGCCGTTTCTATAGATATCAAAGAATATGTTATAGTTGCAGATTCCAGCAGCATTTGTACAATAGCAGAATAACTAGATGTCCATATTCATCATCGTGTAATATTATACAAAAATATACATCGTGTAATATTATTCTTCACTTCATGAAATGGGTCTATCTATTTTTTTTTTATCAGAAGGCTGTTAAAGAATGTGTCATCTAGAAGTATTAAACAAAGCAACGACTCTTTGACTTTAAACAATGTGGGGGTTTAGAGTATTACAAATGATCATTTCACTGTTAAAACGATTGAAAGTTACTGTATGGTGAGGAGATTTAACTCTTTTTTCATTAATAATTAATCTTTCTCTGAATTTTATTCGATAAAGAGATTCATTTAACTTCGTTAACTAGATTAATATTTGTTCATGCAAATTCTTTAGTATTTAATATCTTCTTATATTTGATCGATTGTCCAGAAACTCACTATTAATTTGTGGAATATATGCTTTCACTATATTATTGTGAGATCGATCATCCAGCATTCAGGTTGCCCCCCCCCTCTCTCTTTCTCGCTTACGAAGTACAGAGACAATATTTTAATCGTCAAAAAATTCGAACTCAATATTTTGAAATCTCCACATTTTAAAATTCTCTGAATTCGGAAAACTCATTTTTGGCATACATATGTCCTTCCATCTATCTCTCCGCTTGTCTGTGGTAAATATAATTCAAAACTGCGATAAGCAAAACTGGTGTAATTTGGTATACGATCTTAACATAGAATTTGTAGATTTCTATCAAATTTTGAGCTGAATCCGTTCAAAGGAAGTTTGTCTGTCCGGCTGTTTCAATATAATTTAAAGCGTCATCTACAAAAGAAAAAGGAATTAATAGATAAAATTCGGTACACACATTTAATATCTATAATGTAGACATCTATCAAATTTTGAGTTAAATCCAACAAGGTGTTGACCGTCTGTCTATCTGTACTTATTAAAACTATTAAGCGTGATAACATAAAAACACAATGATTATTGTTTTAAATTCGGTTTATAATAATTTGACTACTAGTGCAATTCCATGCAAAATTTTAGTTTCAATAGATTCTAAAAAACGTGTCTAAAACAAGATTTCGATTTTCAGGTATATTTACCGCATTCCAGGGATTGATCGCCAAAAAACTCGCCAATGAATTTTCTATAATTTCCGCAAAAGTGCGAAATTCAAGCCAAAGATCAATACTTCATAATTGTTGTACGTGAATGCCTTTCAAGGTGTTTTCTGGAATAACACATTTAGTAAAGGGTTTGCTAGAAAATTTTGAAGAGACCTCTCCCGCTAGTATATTTGATGGGTCTTGAATGAAGCTAATTGCAATTTTTATCACATTTGAATTTTTACGATACGAAATGATTGATTATTACTATTTAAAATATTATTTCATTAATTGGGCGCCAAATACATCCTTTTTAATTATCCTCATTTTTTATCGTCTTACAGATTTATTGATTATTTTGGAGGTACCCTGAAATATATATTTATTATTTGATCAATTTTAATAGAACTATTACATATACAGGGTGTTTATAAAGTCCCGGACCCATTTTGATGTTTAATAACTCATAAAATAATAAAGATATAAACACACTTATGACATTTATTGATGGAATAACTCATATATTTTCCTTTCCTTTTCCTTTTCTTTCCTACTTTTGATGTGTTTGTTCTATGTAGTACTTTTGTATGTGATGTTTTATTCGAGCGGATATTAAGGAGAATGCATACACCACAAGAGAAAGCACAGATTTTATGGTGGTTCATAGAAATGAAATCGATAGTGCAAGCACAGAGAAATTTCAGAAGAATTTACTAAAAAGATCCTCCATCCAAAAACAGCATCTTGCGGTGGAAAAAGAATTTTCTAGAAATTGGAAGTATCGAAGATAAGAAACGTTCCAGACGTCCTTGCACAAGTGATTTTGATGTTAAGCGTGTCAGAGAGACATTTTTACATAATCCTAGAATATCTGTGAGATCAGCGGCAACAGAATTGGATATGCCAATTTCGACGGTGTACAAGGTTATTAAGAAAAAATTAAGACAGCATGCATACAAAGTTCAAATTGTTCAAGTTTTGGAACCGAACGATAGGCCTAGGAGGATGGCCTTTGCAACAGATATGCTAAGGAGGATAGAAGATGCTGCTGATTTTCTGAAGAGCATAATGTTCTCCGATGAAGCATCCTTTCATGTTTCTGGCATTGTTAATCGCCATAATGTGCGCAAATGGCTCTGTGGATGCCGGCATGCTTGTCGCTACCTGGCGTGAAATTGACTATCGACTTGATATTCTCCGTGCGACGAAGGGGGCCCACGTGGAAGTTCATTGACAAGGGTCATGAAACTTTTTGAGTCTATTTAACCATTTATGTTATTAATTTAAATCTATCTTTATTATTTTATGAATTATTAAACATCAAAATGGGTCCGGGACTTTATAAACACCCTGTATAATAAATAAAATGCATCAATGTTTACTGAATTATTTAATTCTGCCATAAAATCCCCTCTTAATATGAAGTTCCTTTTGGGAAATTCTGGCGAACAAATTCTTTAAGACCTCCTATTCTCTCACGCTGATGGAGATTTCGTTCTGGAAAATTTGAATCACAATTTGAATAGTTGAAGAACAAATAATGTCCATAAGCTAGCTGCTCGAAGATAATCTGTACAAATAATTGAATTTCACATCTACTTTTCAATTCCATGTTTCGATGTTGACTGCTCAACTAATACCAAATTTCAAATACTTCTGACTAGATTCTCAATCTGAATAAAATTTTGAAATTATGAACGTATGTTTTTAATAAGTTATGTGAATTCCTTTAAAATGTATATAATTTGTTTGAAAGGCATTTCATTACACAGCATATTGATCATGATTTCTATAGAAATCTGTTACTACATATTTGACTTAACTCGTAAATGGAGACGGGAATCAAAATGACTCAGCGTTCTTCATAAGCTCTGATTATCACTTGATATTTGGTCCTTGAATACAATCATCTCCTTAGTATTTCCAAGGTATTCTTCTAGCAGTATGTTGGCAAAAGTTTAAGTATAAAACTTGCAAATAATAGAGCTATTCTTTTTCAAAATTGTTGCTGTTATTTATTGAGTCAATGACTCCATGTCTATGAAATTACTTTTAATTTGAATAATGCAAAAAGAATAAAGAAATATTCTTAAAATAATATTATAATAATAAAATAATTATTATCATTTTTGTTTGTTAGATTCTAACAGTTATTAACATTAGTGTAATTTCATAATATCTAAACGAAGTAAATACTCATTTTAAATTTTCTTATAATGGCTTTCCAGCATTTAATATTATAACATTTAACACTGTTAATGTTAATATTAAATATTTTTGTATAACTACATGATTTCCAGAATGTATTGTACTTCAAAATAAATTCCAATGCTGTTTACAAAAGACAAAAATGAAAAATAACAATTGAGTTATTTTGACTCCGTATCTCTGACAGAATGAGGAAATTACTGTCTCTAGTTACAAGTTAACCAATTATTCAACACTTGCTAAGTTTAAACAAACTTATATAATTACCAATTTATTTAATAATAAACGATATATATATTCCTTATAGAAAGTCTGTTTGTGAATTATACGTTTTTCCTGAATTGAATATTAAAATGTGTAAATGACTTAAGTATATCCAAAAATGAAAACTGTTTATCGTGAAAGCGAAAAACATGAAAATTGACTGATTGTCATAAAAATCAAAAGAGTATGTAAATATTTACTGGCGGAAATTCCAACAATTTTTTCCGATAATCTCAAGTTTGATATTTAACAATATTTACTTTTTATAATTCTTAATTTACTTAAATGCTTTCAGTAGTTTTCTAATCCAACGTTCCTTTGAAAGTTTTTAACTTAAAATCTTCTCTGTTTGCTTAGTTTAACTTTTCAGACACCATAGTACATTCTGAAACTGACACATTCTAGAGTATCATCAATCAATCAAATTCTGTCGGAACAAAACAAGCCGTCAAGTAAAACACATCACTGGGAAAAATTTTGGGAAAAAAGTATAAGAATCCAGTTTCAACTCTACATCTTTAGATAACAAACTAACTAAATATTTTTTGACATGCTATGTTTGACACTTGGGATTAAAGACGAAAATATCCAAAATCAAATGCAGCATAAGTTTCCTGTTCAAAAATATCTCAATAATCTCAAAAACATCAAAGAATTAATCATAATTTATTTTAATCTTTATTCATTTATAGAATCTTTTTTTCAATATTAATCATCCATTGCAAAAATACAAACGTGATCTTTTGAAAATGCATTAATTATTCTTATTTATATTTGATTAGCGTTAATACCAATTCTTGAAAACATAGTAGTCACCACATTTGCCTTTATGCTTAAGTTAATTTTCAAATACTAGATTCTAACATTATTTTGTTCCTATATCATTTTTGATAATATTTTCTTATCAAGAATTATAATTAAGTTCAGTTACAAGTATGAAATTGCTTTTTTTATTTTCTTTTTTGATATTTGACTTCGATTGAGGTTTCCTTTGCGTTTTCAGACCACATCTGAATGTCACTTGTGTGAATTACAAATATATGCCCAACGGTTTCAATGTGTGATTATCAAGAGATTTTTAAGAAACTTCTGCTTTCATAATATTTAATATTTATTGATAATCACTAAATTAAAAATCCTTATTAGAACGATATTTCCTAAGTGCCAGCTACATTTTCAGATGATGATTAAGTAACCCGATATATAATAAAACTGAATGCAAATTGATAATGAATGAATTCATTTCTTTAATTTATTAGGATGTTTTTATTTTAAATCTGGAAAAATAAATAAAAAATCTGAATATATGCATGATTAATATTTTATATTAAGCATTAAGTAAAAGAAACAATAGAATTTTACCCTAACAAAAATTATTCAAAAACCAATTGAATAATAGTAAGAATCGAAATAATAAGTTTTCATAATTCATAATTATCTGTAACTATTTCAGCATTCATAAGTTAAAAAACAGGAACATTGTTTTAACTTCATATTTCCAAACACACCTGGTTATATTACCCATTACCCATACATTACCCATTACCCATACATTACCCATATATACCATTACCCATACATTACCCATATATACCACTACCCATACACTTACTATAATGTATTAAGAACTTCATAACATAAAACAGAAAGAAAAAAAAATCACATAATAAACATAGATCTAGTTAATAAATGCTGACTAGTCAATTATCCGACCAGTTTTATTCCGTTGGATTGTGAAATTTACTATAATTGCTGGGATGTGGGACCATTAGCACCAATTGCCTGATAATGTTTGAAGTCAGCTGTATGCAACTGGTTTGTTGCTTCATCATTTTAAGATATTTACTTTTAGTTCGTTTAAATGTTAGGCAGAAAGAATGAATGGCTTGATTCTGTTGACCAAGATCTGGTAATTTTAATTTGACCTTTGATTTTAACATTTATCGCATTATTTTGATTGCTCCAGTAATGAGCACGGGCCGCGGTGGCCTGGTGGTAAGGTCTCGGCTTCGGAACCGGAGGGTTTCAGGTTCGTGACCCGATTCCACCGAAGAATCGTCGTGTAAGGGGGTCTGTTGCACGTTAAATCCGTCATGACCAAATGTCCTCCCGCTGGTGTGGCGTGGTGTGGAGAGGGGGGTGCCAGCTCAGGTGCCATCCTCGTCATCTGACCGCGGTTCAAAATTACGAGGTCCATCCCAAAATAGCGATAGTGTTGCTTCAAACGGGACGTTAATATAACCAAACCAAACCAGTAATGAGCACATTGACTTTATAATAAATAAAAGTTATTTTAACCCTTTCTAGGGCTGTGGGAAGTATATTTACCACCAAATTTATCAATCTTTGTATGAATTTATGTAAGTTGGCATCAGTTCTGAAATTTTTTTTTAGAAAGACAGAAACATAGAGGCTTTAGTTCTTTATCTTACACAAAATGATGCGTCTTGATTTGTTACTTAATTATTAATTAACCAAATTAATTAATCAAATTAAATTTATCTAATAAGCTAAATGAATCCTTTTTCTTATTCTAATTCCAGGCCTAAAAATATTTTAACATAATATAACTAGAAAAAAATGGCCCTTTAAAGGGTTAAGGAAACTTCTTTCAACTTCATGTCTCTTCGACATAAAATTTCACTGTCAACTTTGCTAAAATTTGTGTTAGTTTACTCGGAGAAATAACAATTATGTTTGAAATTAAATTTGAAAGAATTATTCAAATTGAAGAAGGCATTGTGTAAAAATTAAGATATATTCATTTAGATGCTAATTTTCAATTAATATAATTTCTTAATAATAATATGCTCCTAAGTTCTTGAAAAAAGTTTTAATTTTCAATTAGTTTTTAATTGATTAAGAATGTAAATAAAATTTGAAAATCCATTTTTTATGGGAAAGTAACTGCATGCCAAACTCTTTATATATATATATATATATTCATTCATTCATAAGCTATTTTTTTATTTAATGTAAAAGCAACTCTTGTATAAAGAATTTGGGCCTAAATTCTTGGGCGAAAAATATTTAATTTTCAATTGATTAAGAATGTAAATAAAATTTGAAAACCATTTTTCATGGACAAGTAATTACAGGTCATATTTGTAAGCCTATGTCCAAATAACTACTTTTTTACAACATTCTGAATTGCTTATCACGTAGCACTCTGCCTTTTTTAATCTGCATCGTTCTGTTTTACCAGAGGCAGCGGCGTTCCTGAAACTTACTCATTTATTCTCTAATAAATGGGCTTATTTTGTTAAGCGTGTGGTATTGGCAAACAGTAGTTATGAAACTGCATAATAGCTGCTTTTGGCGATTAATTTCTGGGATTCGGCTTATATATATATATGTATAATGAAACTAAGTACACAGTTTGACGCACATTTTATAATCAAGTAAAACAAAAATGTGGCACAGAATTACTCCTTCAGTCCAAAATTACATACAAAATTTCATACATGTATTTGCCGTTGCGTTTTCAAATTTGAATGCTTGTGGAAGTATAAACCTAAAGATAGTCTTCTCATCGTCAGAAATGGTGCAAAATTTAATACAGATTACATGTTAGGTGTTAAAACTATGCATAAAATTTCTTTAACTGATCTTGTTATACTTTTGAATTATTACTTTTATGTGTTGTGTACAAAAGAATAGACATAGTGATGACTCATTCCTTGAGAGACTGCGTTCCAAATTTGATACATATCTATACAATTATTTGGTGCAATTAAATTTGTGCACCAAATATTTTCCATGTAGTTATCGTGTTAATTTATATTCGAACAGCCATAGAGACAGACGTTCTCTAAATGGATTTTGTTCAAACTTTGATAGAAAACTACAATTTCTGTGTAAAGACCATATACCACAATTCATCTATCTAATTCAAAGCGTTTTTGAGTTAACTTAGTCATAGACAGACATTTTTTTTTAAAATGCGTCTTTCAGATTCAATGAGGTCTGAAACACAGAGATTCGTCGCAATATCGAGTTAGAATTTTTTGACGATTACAATATTTTATCTTTACATATGTCATATGCGAAAGAGTGAAAAAAGTGAACAGTGAAAAAAGTATGCTAACTTGGAAGGTTAACTACGTTGAATAAATTCGATATTGAAATAGATTATTTTAAAAATGAAATCGGATGAAAAATAATTCTCTTCAATATTTTACATGAAAATTTATCCTCTTATTTGCTTCCTCTCTATAATAAAAGATTTATCTGCAAGGTTTATGGCATTATTCATCTGATATCATTTAAATGACAATCAAATGATATCTTGAGGCAGATATAGGGTGGTTATAATTAAAGTAACCCTATTCAGACCCCTCTAGAACCTATTCCACCCATCGAAATTTGATGGAACTTGGTATACACTTTATATGGACCATGGGAATAGTTTCTTAAAAAGTAGCTAAAATATTAACCCCCAGGTGCACTTTTTAAATTTCCTTATACAAATTAGTAAAGTCGTGCAGTCATTGCCAAAGTCTTTTCCCTATGGTTCATATAACGTATATTCCTTCATCAAAATCCGATAGACAGAAAGGATTTTAGAGGGGTTTGAATAAGGACAATTTAATTATAACCATCCTGTATTTTCAATATTAACAATTTTGAATTTCCCCTCTCTTTTTTATTGTCTCTTTTTTGAAAGAAACCATAACTAAGATTCGTTTTAATATAATGTAAGCAAATATTAAAAATTGTCTTATATTATTTTTCCAAAAAATGAGATAATATAAGCAACCAGACTAATCAATCAATAATCAAAAAATGATCATCATTTGTATATTTTTTTAGTACAATTATTCATATTTTACTCACCAGCTTTTCACTGGCAATTATTGATATATAGAGACAAAAGCATCATTTTATATATTAAATCATTTTACCAATGAAAAGGACCCAAACATTCAAAAGAATATTTAGAACTTTTTTCTAATCAACCATTTATTTAAAAAGAACATTCTCATGCATATGTTAAAGGAAATCCTTTATTATTTTGTAACCACAAACTATCCAACTCTACTCTCCAGCAGCTATTGTTCAGTATTTTTTAACTCTAAGGGGGAAAATATAGAACATTGTTTCATTTATCTTTGGAGATGCGTATAGATTCAGCCATCATCCTGGCGTCTCCAGTAACACGCGATTAAAAGATTTATGTATACTGCATTATTCAAGAGGAATACTGCAAATATTGATAGTTTAAAACCTGGAACAAAGTTACTTCGTTCAATTTTATCCCATGCATGTATTTAATCCAATATAGAGCAGGATTACTTATCGATTCAGTATCAAATTTTGTATCTTTTTTTATCAAAACTTTGTAACTAACGAAGCATTTTGTATTGAAAAGTAAACATTGTTTTATGCTTGAACAAACTCTAGTTTTTTTCTATTATGTATTTTTTATAGCTTGTACTTAGAGCGAGGAAATATGATCATGTAAATAATTTCCAAATCACGTAATAAAAAATATGTTCAATATAGCATTTTTCAAACACATTCTATGCTTAATATTACATATAATGTAGCATCTTGTTATTTTAAATATTATATCATACGCAAATTTTATTAATATTTTGGAATAAATTACTTATTCGATTGTTTCAATTATGTATCATTGTTAATTGCTTTTTAAACTTTTTGTTCGTCAATTATTAACGAATGTTTCATTCAAAATACATCTATAATAGATATCGTGTGCAAACTTTTATAAAACCTTTTGACGACTTCTGTAAACATCTGGCAACAATCAAGTAATTACTTCATTTTATCGTCTGGAAATGAATGTTTTTTTAAGAAAATAAGGCTTTTTTCTCTATTGATTTTCCCAAATAAAGAATTTCACTATGCAAAGAATGTGAATTATACTTTTTTTTCGAAATAAAATTCTTTCGACAAAAGCATTTGAAATGTTTAAGTCTACTGTTTTTATCAAAAACAACAATATCTGAATGGTATGAAAGGTTTAAAGATGGTAGAGATTGTCTACCTCATAATATGGTAGACAAACCGCGAGCTGGTAGACCATCCACTTCGATTAACGATGAAAATAACAAAAATATGAGATAATTAATGCTTAGTTATCGTCATTTTCTAATAATTTGTTTCACAAGTTTCTATATTAGTTAGTTCTTGTTTAGCAATTCAAAAGATCATTTAAAATCATCTGCACGTTACTTCCCGATTTGTTCCAAAAAGTTTGAATGTACTTAAAAGTAGCCGCAAGTGGTTCGAGAGATGTTTTTTATGGTTATTCCTTTGTAAAATGCACTATTACAAATGATAAAACTTAGTTGTATGATTTCAATGCAGAAACAGCTCAGCAATTACGTGAATGATGCATGAGAGATGAAGCATGACTGAAAATACCATAGGCATATTTTTGAACAAATGAGACTGTTTTGTCACGGTCGTTCAAAAATCAAAGTAATGATGATGCTATCTTTTACTATCGTGGGTACTGGGAATTATTAACACCTATCTACCGACCAGTCAGATAATAAAGATTGTTATATGAGACGTTTGCACAGTTTGCTTGAATCAATTCGTCAAAAAAAGGCCTGAAATGTGGTGATGTAATCAATGGGTTTTGCATTAAGATAATTTGCCTTCTCACATAGAATTTTTGTCCAAACATTCAACAAACTTTGTATTTATCTGATATGGCACCATGTGATTTTTTTCTCATTCGTACTTTTGAAATCGCCTCTTTGTGGTCGCTTTTTCGAGCCCAATATTTCGATAAAAGAAAATTTGCTTCTAACTCCTTGAATGGATTCTCAAAGGCATGTTTTGATTATTGATATAAACGTTGGCGCAAGAGCATTCTATCCAGGAAAAATTACTTTGAAGTAGAGACAATCAAGTTTGGCAAATATATTGATAACTTTTGTTTCACGCCAACATTTTTCATACATTTTCATTCCATTTCATTCAGGTTTTTAATTTTTTTTTTCATTTAATAAATAGATTAAAGATATTATCCATATATTTTTGAAGACATCTGAAAATTGCTTCAGAAAATGTCAGTCTACTATTTGAATTTTTAGTGTTGTCATGTGCAGCATGTCCTGAATAGATTCGTTATCTATGATTTGAAACATTTGCAAGTCTTATGTCCAAATTTTAATTTTAAAATATACATGAATTTATGAAAATTGGTAAAATATTCATATCATAATTTTTACTATCACAATCATATCGTCTTGTAATCCTTTTAAAACTCAGAGTTGTATTGAAAAATAAAAATAAAAAATTCTGAATTTTAGGAAGCGTTGAGATTATGCCACCACTCATAATCTGAACAGATCATATTTATAACTACGCAGACAGCAACTGAAGAGAGCAAAGACTTTTCTTTTAAAAATACTGATCGCAATAATACGTACTGACTGATGAATTATATAAAGTTTTTCCATTTTCAAAATTTACTGCAGTCGTGGCAATGTACAACCATTAACATCAATTACTTGATAAAATCGAAGAGAAAAAGTTGTTGAACAGCTGTTGAAATCAAAACATTAGTTATTCTTAGGTGAGTTCATTTTATCTTTCTTTTGTGCATAAGGTCGTACTCAGTTGAACGTTTATTTCCATTTCTGGAATGCGACGGGTATCCATTGTTTTGAATGAGCTAATAATCATTAACTGGGAACAAAGCTTTTATATTATTTTTCCAGCACAGTTAATTATCTACTAATATCTTAATTAAATACAAAAGTCAATGGCAGGATCTAAAAAAAGGCGAAACAAAATTAGGAGAAAATATTTATTTTTGTTAAAAGGATATTTCATGGGGAGTTATGGTATTTTTCGCATTTCACGATACCAAAAATCTCTTTGTTTTGCGTTGTTTGTAACTCACGAACCCCTCTAAACATTGTTTGATTTGTCTTTTCCTCGTTTCTAGACTGGCATTTTGGAATGTTCTTTAAAAGGATTTTAGAATATGATTCTTATTAGTTTCTATTTTATTTGATGGACTAAAATCACTCTTTTTTTGTTTTGTATTGAAAATATTGCAACATGACAGTGTATTTAAATTGTAAGTTAATAATATAGTTAAATGTTCTGATTTTATACTTAAAATATTTAAATTTTAAGTATAAAATCGGAAATTTTTTTTAAAAATTCCATAAAAATTAAACTAAATTTAGATTATTATTTTTAGCATTTTTTAACTTTTTCAACTCTACATAAAAAAACTTTGCAAACATTTATTGGTAAAAAGACAATGATTTCTGATACATAAAATTTTAGGGCCTAGAACTACAATAACAAACAAACATTATAACAATATATATATATATATATATATATATATATATATATATATATTATAAAAAATGCTTTAGAATTTACTTATTGTAGAAATGTCATATTTCTTTTAAATATTTAAAATATTTTAATTTTTAATAGTTTTAAATGTTACATCGCTGATGAATTTAATTACATCTAACGAAAAGAAATATTAATTTCAATAATGCGTGTTATCTATGTATTTCTAAATATCATACGTGTTATCAAAGATAAGATAGAGTACTATATCATACATGTTTATTGGAAAGTACGTTCTATTCAGTTGTGCATTCATTGATATACAATCCACAATATGAATGTGGTTCCTTATTCTATATGGAATTTTATATAGAAATAACAATGAAGCGAATATGTTATGAGCTATGAAAAACTATCATTAAATTCGTTATTTTATGGAACCTCATATTTTTGATATACATAGATTTCATTAAAGTTACCATAGAATTCAATGAATTCAAATCTTTATTCCGTGATGCTTGTTATTTATGTTTTTCTTAACACTATAATTGTTGCCAAAGAAAACATAGATGGCTGCATGATCGATGCTTATTGGGAAGTACCTACTATCCAATTATGCAATCATTGATAAATACAATCGAGAATGTGAACAGGGTACATTATTCGATATAGAATATCCTATAAAAATGAAATTAATACGTTTCTTAAACTATTAAAAGTTAACGTTAAATTCATTATTTTATAGAACCTCTTGTTTTTCATATGCATATATTTCATTAAAATCATTGTAGAATTCAACTAATTCAATTCTTTATAATCGCAAATCATACTTCACTTCTTTGCAACTCAACAAATTATCTACAAAAAAAAATCTTCTATATTTAGAAGAAGACTTGATTATGCCGTCATCCAGACGCTTTCCATAACATACATTTAGAACTTCATTACACAGCGCAAAAAGCGAAATAAATGCTGGGCTCGATAATAAATGCTGGCCGGTCAATTAGCCGGCCATCTTTATGTTGCAGGAATTCGAAATTTACTGCAGTCGCCTGGGTGTGCAGCCATTAGCATCAATTACCTGATAACGTCGAAGGAAAAAAAGTTATGGCAAAGAAGTAGAAACCAGAATTGTAGTTATTCCCCAGCGAGTCGGTTTAATCTTCGTTCTCTCGAAAAGATTGCAGCCAGTTGAAATTTTATTTCCATTACTGGGATGCGACTGCATTTCATTATTTTCGATCAGCTAATCATCGTTCACTGAGGACCAGTTTCGCAATTTTTTTATGAACTTACTTTTTTCCTGAAAAGACAATTAAGTGTATATTACAATGGTCCCATCCCAAACGAGGGAAACAGTTCTATAAGATATGAAGAAATATTCAGATTTGTGAAAATGAAATAAACAGATTTTAAAAATAAATTATCCATTTATTTACATTTTTTCAAAACTTTTTTTCTATTCTTTAATAGAATCTTATGTATAAGTTATAATTGCATTCTTGTTTTTATACGAATCTTTTAATATTTTCATCGAAATATATTTTTGATTTTGTATTTGAAATTTAATTTCTACTACCGAAAAAATTTAAGTGATAAAGTTGATCAGGGGCCTTAGTATATAGGAAGATTGAAATTTTCATATTAAAAATTATAATATTTCTATGACTGAATCCTATTTATTTAGAATTTGCGAAAGCGATGTATTGTAAAAATGAATGAATGTCTTTAAATATATTTTTTTTTCCTTTTGTTTTAATACAGATATTAATTACATACAAATAATTGTAGATAATGAGAGTATGTTATCAAGTATCTTGCTAAAACTCAATCAGTCTAAAATAAAAAATAAAATAATAATGTCATTACAAAAACACAGAACAAAATAAAATGAGAGTAATAAAAACTGTTATTGAACAATTTTGTATCAATTTACTAATGTTTTAAAACAATTGAATGAAACCAAAATAGATGAAGTTTTCAAAAGTTGCTTTTGGAAATACTTTGTATTTTGAATTAAAAAGCTGAATAAAAAGTATCTTGGCATTTCGTTTACGTTTTAATATGCAGTTTTCTTATATATCTTTTTTAAACTTCGATTGAAGAAATCACTTATTATAAGAACCATTTAGCTTGCATGTATGTTCATAATACATACACTATTTAATGTACTAATTAATGTATACACTAATTAATGTTCTTATTAATCAAGGCATTTTCTGTCCATATCATTAAATTAGCATGGCATTTATTAAACAAAAGGAACTATATAATTTTATTGTTAGATTACTTAATTAAAAAAATCTTTAGAACGTCTCCTTGTTTTTTGCAACTGCATAAGTCTTGCAAAAGGGCATTCTGAAAGGCATTTTATTAACAGCATTCAAGCTTATTTCGTAATTAGCTAGTCTTTTTTGAATTGTAAATGATACATTGATTAATTATATCTTAATCAATTAATTATAACTGAACAATGAATTGATTAATTATGTTTCTCTATAGAAAAATCGTTATCTGGCTCATAAATGTATAAATTCTCTCATCCATTTCATGCGTTAGTGAGACTTATTTTATTGATTAATATTCTCTCTTTAATTTAGGTCATATATCTGACGTAATAAATAGTTATATGTTCTTTTAATGAGCTGAAATCTCACGACCTGTTGATCATAGTTTTCATTTAATGTGGTGGGTTCTGAGAATAAAAAAAGAATATATATATATATAAACTGTTTAACTTGTAACACATTTTATGCACACATAACATTTTTGAATTGATCTGTAACTTTATATATTTTACGTTTGGAAGAAAACACAATATTTTCACTGGTTTCAGAACTTAGTTATTAGTTAACTTAAGAGTTTAAATTTTATATAAATTCATTAAAAGATTAATAACAATTATGACAACGAATTAAATTCTAAAAAACGATACATTTTAGAAAACCTTCATTTATTAGTATACTATAACAAGAATGCCGGAATCACGGAGGTCAAAATAAAATCTTAAAATGTTGTGAATCTGAATTATTTAGCATAGGAAAACAAAGCAAAGACGAATATAAGAAAACTGAAGTTTTTGATATCTCCAAAGAAATATATTATCAGTGCGTTTCGAATTCCTATTTTTTTAAGCATTCATTTTATTTTTTTGTATTTCTTTTGTCGATTTGTTGTTTGAATTTTTGAAAAAAGCGAATTTTAGATAAAATTCCAGTGCCGACACTTCGTTTCATTGGTTATTATGCATACATATACAATAATTTTAATTTGTAAATTAATTACTTTTGTAAAATCTATTATTGAAGTGAAAATTATTTTTGAAACAAGAAATTGCATTTATACTATTAAAACTTCCCACTGGGAACACCTCAAAAATGTGGATATTACCCTATGCTGATATAGTATGGATATTACCCTTCCGGTATGGTTTTTAGTTCTCGACACCCTGGTGGATATAGAAAAAGTTGGGATTTGGATACCTCCCATCGATGACGGGACGTTCTTCCAGAGGGAAGGTTTGTACCTTGGCCGGTGGAAGAACGTCCCGTCATCCACCGTCCGGTATAAGGTACACGGATAAAATTGAATGGCCAAACCTCCGCGGCAGCAGTACTGGTGAAGGTATTCTACCATAGTACTGCTGCCGCGGAGGTTTGGCCATTCAATTTTATCCGTGTACCTTATAGTGGGTCAGTATAGCCAATTTGTAATTATACTGTTAAAACATTTTATATTTGCATGCAAATTTAAATTAAAAACAATAAAATTTGGTAGTGAGTATTGAAAAAAAATCCCTTTATAATACTATAAATATAATGAGCCAATTTATACATTTTTATTTGAATGTGAAATAGTTAATCGTTATAGATGTTTGACAAGTCCAGCCAGCACTACTTGGAGTGCAAAGCGTTATAAGTATTTATGTCTGTAGATATTTAATTTTTAAAACTTTCTACAGATTTGTAAGAAGATGTAAATTAATTTTGCGAAGAAATTCAACTTAAAAACAATTACATATTAATTTAAAAAATGCATTTATGGAACAATAAATGGGTCCTTGTATTAGGTGAATAGTTATGCATCGAATTTCTTTTCTGAGTGCAAAGGGTTAAATTACTCCCATTTTCTTAATGAATACTTAAACAAAACAAATACTGTAATTAATCATGCTTATGTATAACATCAGAAAGCTACAAAATAAGATCCATAAGGTAATCTTGTAAATGAAATTTCATCAAAGTGTTACTATCAATTTCATTACCATGACTTTTTCAACGATAATATGGTTGAAATGAAAATAAATTATTGTATTTTTTTATTTGTAAATGCTTTTTTAAATAAATGCCTTAGTTAACTAAAATTTTTATTTCTCAAATAAATATATCAAATATACCCATTAAGAAGATGAAAAAAAATTATAATTATAATTGAAGTATATAATAGGGCGCAAAATTTTAAAGATGACATTTATAGGAATAAATGTTCTATTTCGCTCTTTAGGATTGTTCTGTAAACAATCATGATATTTCATCATTTACAATGATACATCCTTGATACCTTAGTTAATCTCCCCAAACATTTTATAAAGAATATCACATATAAATATTAAAAAAAGGCGAAATAGATTCTTGATTATAATTAAGGATTATAATCGGTTACAAATTTAAAATGATGGCGTTTATAAAAATAAATTACCCCAACATCTGGAACACGAGCTTCTTCCAATTTCTTTGCTGCATTTATAAGTACTTTAATCATTTTAAAATCCTCACCAACAAAAGTGTATTTAAATGTTTAATTTGCAGATGACTCTGTAACATATTAAGATGAAATTTTAATGCCTTTAATGGTTGGAAGACTCAAGTTGTAACATGAAAAGTTAAATTAGAAATAAATTTTCCTTAGCTAAGGTCCTAAAGAAACCAATTTGCGTGAAAATGCAATAAAAAAGACAAACGGAGGAAAAATACAAGCACTGCCTATTTGTCATCAATTTCAATTACCGGAGCATAAAACCGACGGTACGAAAGAAGGCAGACTTAAAGTACCTTTTGCTAGATATTTCGCACTTGCCTCGGTAGTTTATATAAATTAACCTCGCGAGGAGCCGATAACATACCGCATCTTCATCTACTTATTTATCAGATCTCAGCGGTCATTATGGCATAATAAGTCTTGGATTTTAATAGTGGCATAACTTCACAGAAGCTTTTATTGTGATTTATTTTGAAGACGTTAGGATTTCGTTTAACATAATCTGAATAATTTAACGGCTGCAATCGAAGTTTCTAGAATAGTCTGGATTCTTAATCCAGTGCTAAGCGAAGGATGATTTTAATTGGTTTTTAAACCATATCATTAAAGGTAATGCCCAGCGTGGAAATGGGGAGGTGAAACATTAAACCATGGACCGTTTAAAATTCGGCTTCAAAGATAATTTTGCGTGAAATATATATATATTTGTAGCACCTACTTTAATTAATTATTCTTAAAATTTAAGAAAAAATCAAATTATATTGGAGTAAATAAATAAATAAATAAATAAATGAATATTTCTTAGTAAACTGATAAGATGATGGGATATATAAATAATTTTATTTTTCATTTATGTTTTTAGATCTGAAATTTTTGAAATTTCAAATGAAAATTCATAAAATAAAGGACAATTTTTTATGTTTATTTGATTCGAAATTTCTGAAACACATTTGAAATTATAATGTTATTTTAAAAAATAGGACAAATTATTAAAAGAAGTTATTGTAAAAAAAAGGACAAATAAATGAAAGGAACATTGAAATGAAAATACTTTCCACGTGTTATAAGTTTATTTGATATAAGTATTTTCCGTGTGATATAAGTTTATTATCACACTTTGAAGAAATTCTTCATGTTGTTCTAAATAATTTGATTATAATTTTACAGAAATATCGGAAATGCCAAATAAATAATAAATCATAAAAAATATAAATAAAAGTGATTACAAATCTTGTATATATTCAAGAATTTTCGCTGTTTTTCTGAAATCTTATCACATATAAAAGAACAACAACCTTTTTCAGTAGCTCTTATTGCAGGCTGAATTTTCGAATCGGTATGTATAATCTTCCAAAGCCGTCTATAACGCTGGTCAGAGTTAAAAATATTCCCATTCAATTGATTTGAGTCATAATCGGATGTGTAATTATAGCTTCTGCTTTGGAATTTGGCAACTGAGACAGGTTTTTTTTCCATAATTAAATTGACAAAGGCAAATGAATCTAATCATTAATAAACAACGAAGATCAATGAGATGAGATCTGTAATTTTTATTATTTTAAGAACGTCTCTACCAGGACAAAATTTAAAGTTATTGTTAATATTTTCTTAATGCATTTTTTTATTTCGTATTTCTATTATATTTCTTATGCCAGTAGATCACTATTTGCTTGAATACGAGTTTAACGATTTAGTTTTGATTTGAGACTGGTCCTGAATATTATGTGTACATAAGATCCCATTGCAAGGAAATGAAACTTTTATTGTTATTTATATTTGTCTCTAGCACCTATTGAAAATTATCTCTTTATTTTTTTGTAAGCATTATGGCAATGCGCCCGAGATTTTCTATCAATATTTTTATTAATAAATATGTGATAATCTATCTGGAACCTTTTTAGAGGTATAATAACTTAATAGGACCTAAATTGATCGAAACAGGAACATCTTCTAATGGTATATATATAACACAGTTTTGCAGATATGAGGCTGAAAAAGAAGACACATTTCAAATTGAATTTCAATTTATTTTCACAGACGGGAATGATTTGCACACTTCGAATAAGAATGTAAAGCCTCTGCTTACATCGAGACACATGAAAAAAAGTCAGATAATTTTTCCCTCAGTGCTTTTATTAAGATTTCCTTATTATGATTTTTTGACATATGGCAATTGAGGAAAAGGAATCACAGATGTCTTTGGAAGCTATGCCATAGATGCTGTTGAGTTTTATTCTCTCGTTTGTGGTGTGATAACTAAAGCATCACTGAATTGTTTTTCCGAGCTCGTGTTATATTATTATGCCTTATAAATATTTAAATAAAAAATGATTTAGATCATGAAATAAGAGAAAATTTTAGAACTATGAAACTTGGGCTGATTTAAAATATAAAGTTAAAAGATATCATTACATATATATAAAAGTCTATATAGAAAATATGGAATGAATAATCATATTAAACAATGCATTTGTAATCTATTAAAGAATGTTTGGCAAGAGTATGAATGAATGTGAGGAATAAAAGTTTGTATTAAATTAATTAATATATTTATTGAAAATATTATAGAAAGACTGTTAAATAAATAAATGCTGAATTTGAATCTATAATTATTCGGTTTGTAAAAATATTGACTTGCCTTAGAATTCTAACAAATTTTTCAAAAAAAATGTGTTAATTTAAACAATTTTTACTTATTACAAATTAAAGGTGCTAAAATGTAAATATGAATGATATCCATGAATTTAGTATAAATTTTTGAAATATCGTATTATTAGAGAGTTATGATTAAAACAAATACTAAAATGTTATGACAATTTTCTCAATACATCCAGCAATAATAAATGATGTATACTGGTTTATAAATTATTTTAAAAGCAATGTATTTTAAATTTACGAATAAGCAGATTTAAAAGTTAAAACTAAATTTTACTGAATATTTACGATGCGCGAACACATCTCGCATTTTGTTAATTAATCAAGCTAAAATATGTATTTTATATTCATTGAAAGAGATTCTTATTTTGCTGTTATTTAATGCAAAATATATTCGTACTTTTTGATACGTTCTAAGCTATAGTTAATAGTTTTATGCTTTAACAATTGTCTAGCTGGCAAAAATGTTGGCGCAGTTTCAGATACAGGGGTATTTGATGTCTATTATATATTCATTTATATGGAAATTTTAGTTTATGTCGGACTGTGTGATGCATCTGGAAAATGTTTGTTTCAGTGTTGGAAACTATCCAGGAATATGACTATATAAGCATATCACTTCTGTATGTTATAAAATGTTAAAAAAAAATTCAGTGCTGATATTTAAAACAATTCAGTACGGATATTTGAAACATTAAACATGAAAAGAAAAAGAAATATTCTAAAGAAATGGTAAATCATTTGAATGATTTCAAAAACATAACTTGTTTTCTTATTAAACTTCTAGAAAATGTATTCGATATGAAAATAACCTGCTAAAGATATCTCAGTTTTTACTATCCTATATAAATCAAAGAAAGTTATAATAGAAATTCTCATGCATGTTAGTCGAGTGCTTAAAAATAAAAAAAAAGCATTATTTGCATTATTTCCTACAATGAGAAAATAATGAAAAGACATAAACAAATAAAAATTTCAGAACTTTTCTCATTAAACTTACCTACAATTCAGCATAAAAAATGCAACTAAAATTTTAAATTTAATATTTAATTTCTAATTTTTATTCATTATTAGTTTTAACAGTTCACCAATAAATCAGTTCATTTAAACATTAAAATAAACACAAAAAAAATCATAATATGTATATTCAATAATGATATATTTTTAACTCTGTCCTACGTTACAGACGTAGCGTAAAAAAAGTTCATTTGTCATACTTCTAAATGTTCTTGTACATAATCTCACTGTAACTTTCTATCATTGACTAACACAACAAGGAATGTTTAAATAGCAAATTTACTGTATAAAACTAATATTTCGAAAAGGAAAAAAATTCAAGGCCTTTTATTTTAATTCATTGGATAACAGAGACTACAAACCCTTCTAGAAGTCCTTGGGGTTATATATTTATGCTGCATTCTTTCACCGAAAGTAAACTTTGTTTTTACGCAGGAAATTATTCAAGAAAACCAGTAAATGGAATTATGTATAAGGGTTAGTTTAGTTTAGTTATATTAACGTCCCGTTTGAAGCAACACTAGGGCTATTTTGGGACAGACCTCGTAATTTTGAACCGCGGTCAGATAACGAGGATGACACCTGAGCTGTCACCCCCCTCTCCACACCACAACATACCAGCGGGAGGACGTTTGGTCATGACGGATTTAACGTGCAACACCCCCCCCCTACACGACGGCTCTTCGGTGGAATCGGGTCTCGAACCTTTATAACGAATCATTATTTATTTATAACGAATCATTATTAATTCTCTCTGTAAGAATCATTATCTTCTGATATTTGTAATGATTCATTCCGAGATATCTTCATATTTAATTGTGTTTTATTTCTGACAGCTGAAAATGCGTTAATATTGCGCATACGAAACAAGATAGCAATATGTTTAGATGATGAATAAGTAATTTATAAATAGTTTTGTTATAAATAGACCTGGATATTTTATAATTTGTATTAAAAAATATTAATATAATTAAGAATATTCTAAACAACGCTTTAGCAAAATCAATTAACTTGTAATTCGAGATGAGAGTCAAAATGGCTCCGCATTGTTCATTAGATCTGATTATCATGTGGTATTTTGCCCTTCAATAATTCCTCTCCTCAGTACCTTCAAGTTGTTTCTTCAGCAGTATGTTGACAAAAGTCTAAGTATAAACACATGTGTATAAACAAGTTATTTTTTTTTCAAAATTTTTGTTGTTATTTATGGAGTCATTGATTCCATGTCTCTGAAAATGCTTTTAATTGGAATAATGCAAAAACAAAGAAATATTCTTAAAATAATATTTTTAAATATTGTATTCATCATTTTTGTTTGTTAAATCTTATGTATTGTGTTTCCAAAATAAATTTCAATGATGTTTACAAAAGACAAAAAGGAAAAATAACAATGAAGTCATTTTGACTCCATGTCTCTGGCCACGTGAAAAAATTCATGCCTCCAGTTACGAGTTAATAATAGTTTTTTGATAAAATCCAAATGAATCGTTTATAAATTGAATTTATGTAAAGATATTCTTTATATAAATAAGAATATTCCGAGCAAATCACCAGCAAAATCAACTACATTAGTTTCCACAGTTATTTTGCTATTTTTAAAAAAACAAAATGGATGACTATATCATCCGCTTCCGAGCAAATTATTAGTGTACTAGGCCAAATAATTCAATTCAAAACCTCCAAAAAAATACGTATAATTAAACATAGATAACAATGCTTCCCATAAAAGATAAATACAAAACAATCGAAGAATTTTCCCGAAACTCTGTGCAATTTAATTAAAAGGATTTGGCTGCGGAAAAAAAGGGAACAATATCAAAAATAAATACGAAAGCACGAAACGCAGGCTTGACCTTGTGGTAAAACGTTCAGCATAAGAAGAATACAATTAATTTCATTGTAGCTGAGTTATGACAGCTACGTTAGCAAAATCAAAATAAAGGCGATAACGAAATCAAAAATATGCGGAAAAGAAGCTCATTTAATTAAGGGAGAGAGTGTTCATGACGTATCATCGCGTGAGATGCAATGCTATGAAATGATTTCCAGCATAAATGCTATTTATCCAGCATAAATGCCATCTCTTGTAATTATTCCATGGAACAAGTTCTGAAAACTAAATATTGTGCAAAAAAGAAATGAGCTCCAGTGCAATTCATTTTGCAATGGATGGTTTAATTCGTAGTATAAATGAAAATTCCATTTTTTTTTCTATCTTTATATTTGCGTTTGAATCCGAGGACCGTTGGCGACAGTTAAATTATTTTTTCCAAATCGCCAATATTTCAACAAAATAGCAAAATTTATTTATTTATTTTTTCCTACGGAAAAAGATTTTTGCGATTTTTTGCGGCCCTTGGAAAAAGTACCGAATTGTTTTAGGAATTTTATATACATAAAATTCCTAATAATTTATTGTGATTGATTTGCGAACATTAACATAAATGCATAAAAATTTATTGTCGAAAATATTCCCGACTATGTGTAATATTGTAAGAATGGAAAATACAGCAAGCATTAATAGTAATTTTATGCGACATAAGATTGTAACCTCATAAGATTGAAATTTAAAATTTAATGAATGCAATTTTTATTTAAAACATAAGATAAAAAATACAAAGCAATGTAGGCTTACTAAATAGCATGCATTATTACTAAATAATAAAGAAAAAACCCAAATAAATCAAAAAAAAACTTTAGAGAGGTTTTGATTTATAATAATATATAGAATGCTTGGATGTTTAGATGAAGAAATACTTATTCTTATCTAAATTAGTATCAAAAAACTTACTCGTAACTATATTATTAAACAAATATTTCTAAAATTTTGAGTATTTTTATGTATTAATGTTGGTAATACTTACAATATGCTTGTAATGTATAATGTAAATATGTAATAATTAAGTAAAAATGTTAGTAGATCAACATATATATATCAAATATAAATTTAATAAATCATATCCTAATTAATTTCCAAATTTTTATCTTAATTGAGCCCATATAAAATTAATTCTAAAATGTTCTCTTATTTCCTGGTCCAATTCCACCTCTTTTTTTATTCATTTAATGCAATAGAAGCTCTGTAAAATTGCTAATAAGTTCCCACACTCCAAGTGAAGGGATAAAATTCTTTTAAAAGATCCCTGTAATTCCTTTACTTAAATAGACACGTGTAAAGAAATCCCTATCAGAATCTCACAATATATAATCATGGGGATAAATATTTCGTGCTCGTTTTTCTCTATTATCTGTTGTGCCCTTCTATGAAGTGGTATACCGCCGCTAATTGCTTGTACATAAATTATGCCTCCCAGGATGGAATAAAGCGAAATTAAAAAAAAAATCAAAGTGTCTTTTCACTCTTCGGCCACGAAACCGCTAAAAAATTATGTGTTTACATTATAATTATGTTTCATCATTACTAAGTAATAATAATAATAACAGGGGATATTGATGAAAAAGTTCTTGAATATTATTTCATATTCTTATGCTATTTAGCATAAGAATATTAAATGCTTGAGATGCTTATGTTATTTACCATATTAAAATTTTTCACTTTATCACATTTATACTCATTATAATACATTTCAAAACGATGTAATTGAATTCAAAGTAATTTGAACAAATTTAATAAATGCGAAAGAGTAATTGGAAATGGAATGAGTTCAAAACAGCCTGAAAAGGACAAAAGAAAGAATAAAAGAAAGTTAAAGAAAAAAGAAGACAAGGGCGATGTATTCTTACTAAGTAGATGCATTATTACGAAATAATGAAGGAAAAAAATTGCTGAATAAATCAAAATTGGCTTTCTCAAAGATGAATTTTTGTAAGAATTTTTTAGTCGTTTATTAAAAGTGCATTTAGATCATTTATTGAAAATCAAAATTGAAATTCCATTGAAAATTGAAAATTCAATCTGCAAAGATTGCGATGGTTAGTTCTTAAAATTAGAAAAAGAAAAATGCACAATTCTGGTCACTTGATTAAAAAAAAAACTTTCTCCTTGCTATTAGCAATTCAAAACCACTTCGGCGTCCTAAATTCTCCCGTACTGCTTCTAGAAATTTAGCAAAAACGGGAACTTTGAACACCAAAATCAAATGTTATTTCGACTCGGCACTGTTCTTCTCTCTCTATCTACAATTGTCCAACAACAAAAGAACAAAAAAAAGGGAGAAAATTCTAGTAGCTGCCTTCTGAATTCAAAAGTCCAAAGTTTTTCTTTGGAAAGAATCACAGACCCAAAGCGAGGGAAATGCCTAAAGTAAATTGCTCATGTTTAAGGACTTGCGGAAGCAAAATGCTGTCGCAGGGCACCAGAGGCTTTCCGGAGCTTTTATCTGCAGATCCAATTTAAGCCAGGGATTCAAATTGCTGAAATTAGAATTTCAGATTCACTTTAAGGAAACATTAAAGAACCGGCCATTTTTTAGGGAAGATTGAGAAGATAAAAAAAGAAAATTAATTATGTTTGTTAATTGTGGTTTGAGACTTAGTAAAATAAAATGCACTTTCCTACTTGCTGTCAAAGAAGAACTTCAATATATTCGTTCGATTTTGAAGATTATTAAAATATAATTTATGTGTTATTTTCTGTATTTTAAGAAATAAACTCAAATGATGAGTGTTTTGGAGGTTTAATATTTATAGAAATTTCTTAGAGAGCTGTTTAAAATTTGCAGAGTATTATAAACTCTTTTATATATAGATGAAAATTTAAAAGGTTTCTGATCATTTGTAACTTTCCATCTGGTTTTCCAGTGATTTCCACGGGTTAGCAATCAGTTCATTTTCCTTTTCGCAGTTTAATGTGTTTATTTTTACGATTACAGATTATTATTATATCATATTATTGTCGTACAACAATGTAGTATCAGTTCGCTGTATTAAAAAAAATAAATATTTCAACTTAAATGCAAACGTTGCCTCAAAATATAGATTTAAAAAAAATGCAAAAGGTTAAATCTGTACGAAGCATATCAATGCAATTAAATTTTATTTAAGAAACATTGCCGATTTTCCATGTGGGTACATTTAATACAATAAGATATCAAATCTTATAGAAGAATTTAAAAACTATTGGGAACATCAGTTTGGTAGTTTACTTATTGCAGCATAGTAAACTGTCCGAACGCCACAGATTCGGTATCATGGTGAAGTATTCTTGGTCCATTACAAATCCAAATTTACTACTTCTTCAGCAACTCTTATAAAGAGTTTTTCATCAGAGAATGAAACATTGTCCTACATAAGATTTTTTGATTAATCCTCTAGCAATAACTTCATTTATAAAGACGATGAATGCTTCCGTCAAATGGTCAAACATTACTGTTCTATTGCAATTACAGATTCGCCCATTCTTTAGCAACTTTTATAAAGAGTTTTTCATCAGAAAATGAAACGTTGTCCTACATAGATTTTTTAATTAATCCCCTAGCAAGAACATAATTAATAAAGGCGATGCTTCCGCAACATGATGAAACATTCTTGATCTATTGCAATACAGATTCCCCACTTCTTCAGCAACTCTTATAAATAGTTTTTCATCAGATAATAAGGTATTTTTCTACACTAGAGTTTGTGATTAATCCGCTAGCAAAAACTTAATTTATGAAGGCGATGGATGCTTCTGTAAAATGGTCAAACATTCTTGATCTATTACAAATGCAGAATTACCACTTCTTCAGCAACTCTTTATAAGAGTTTTTAAATAAAAAATAAAATGTTGTATTAAACAATATTTTGTGATTAATCTCCTAGAAAGAATTTAATTAATGAAGGCGTTGTTTACGCCCTAGTTGTTTTTAGTCGCATTTGGTCATTGCATTCGCATCATTTTCTGTTCACTTTTTTTATGACAAAGTATTCGTCTGTTTTGAAAGTTTTTAATAGATAATTAGAAGTTTTTATTAACTGTTTATAACTGCAAAAAAAAAAAACACTTCCAAATTTTGCTGTATCTCGTTGTGTAATTCATCTGTAACAATTACACTTAAAATTCTCATCTATATGATCCGATGTAGATAAGGTCTCGGCTTCGGAAATGGTGGGTTTCAGGCTCGAGACCAGGCTCTGCCGAAGAACGTACGTGTAAGCGTGTCTGGTGGACATTAAATCCGTCGGGGCCAAACGTTCTCCCGCTGGTGTAGTGAGGAAGTTTGGAGAAGGGTGTACCAGCTCAGGTATCATCCTCATCATCTGACCACGGTTCAAAATTACGAGGTCTGTCCTAAAATAGACCTAATGTAGCTTTAAAAACGGGACATTGATATACCTGAACTGAATTGAACCTGTAACAAACTCATTTGATGTGATATATCTGACTTATTTTCTTATGGAACTTTGCTTAATTTTTATGTATATGCGATATAGTTTAAACCATATATCATTCATTACCAGTAATGAAATGCAATGAAGGCTGCATCTTATTGTAATACAAGATGACAATTAATTAGAAAAATATAGCATCCAAAAAAATTTTAAAAATTCCTTATAATCATATTCAAAAACAAATGTCTAGTAGGAGTGCGTTATTTAGTTGAAAAAACTATATAGGATTTTTAATAGAAATAAAAGAATTATTATTGTTCTAAAATAAGATAATTAAGGCTTAAATTCATCTTATTTATTTATCGCATAAAAAGGTTTTGAGAATCAAATATGTATAATATTCCATCAAATGCAGCTACAAGTTCAAAATTTTCTATATGCATTTTGCAATAAGTAAACAAATATGCAAATTGGTTCGACAGCAGTATATTTTTAAGTATAAATAATTATTGTTTAAAGAAGTGTTATTTCCAATCCTCTAGATTCATGTGAAAAAATAGCGGGAGGTGATTCTCCAAAACTTTCTCTCTTACTCTCTGATAAAGATGTCATTCCAGAGAACGAGTTCTAGGGCAATGGTATACAATAGTTAAGAAATATTGAACTTCGGCGTGAATTTAGCATTTTTATTGAAACTATCGTGTAATCCTTGGCGAATTTTTGGTGATTAATCTTTGGCATGCAGGTATAAAATATAATTTGTGTTTTAGATGCGTTTTTCTAAACCGATTGAAACAAAAATTTGACACAGAACTACACTTGCAGTCTCAAAATAACATACCGAAATATAACATATTTAAGTAATAAGTAATCGTATTTACATGTTTTTTAAACCCCCGGGGGGCACCTTGAAAAAAGGATGAGATGCCTTCGGTATGGTGGTTGGTTCTCGTCACCCTAGAGGGTAAACAAAAAGGTGGGGAATCTGGTTCCTCCCATCGATGACGGAACGTATTTCCTTCGGGAAGGGTTGTATCGAAGCCGGTGATGACCCTTAGGACTCAACCGCAGTTCCAGCCAGTGTTGCTGTTGCGGCGGTCCGGTCATTCAGTTTTCTTTATCTGTGTGCATTCGGGCGGATGGGAGAGTCAGTGATATGACTTACATGTTTCTGAAAGTACACACCAACAAACGATTAACCCAGCGTTGAAATTTCTCAAAATTTGATAGGAGTCTACAATAAAAATGTTAAATGTTTTTACCAAATTTTATTCATCTAGCTTTCTTCGTTTTATAGTTATCATCTTCACTGATATCCAAACAGCCGAGCAGACAGACTTTCTTTGAAAGTATTTGCGCAAAATTTAACATAAATCTTCAAATTTTGAAAAACCATACGCCAGTTTCATTTGTCTAGCTGAAAGCGTTTTTGAGTTATCTTTGTCAAACAGACAGACAATGCCAAAAATGGGCTTTTTCGAGTGAAAAAGTGAAAGTGCAGTTCGTCAAACTCTTGATTTCTAATTTTTTTGACGATTGCAATAATTTATAAATACTATATATATATATATATATAATATGGAAAAGTGAAAAGGAAAGGAATATTAATTTTGAAAGGACGAATTATGCAATCTAATAAATCTTATGTCTGGTTACTGCTTTTCATCTGTCTAATTGACAGTAAATTAAAATTCGTTTTGCAATTTTAGCCAGTGCTTTGTCGTTATCTTTATTTGTCATTTCCTAACTATACGCGAATGGAACTTCCGCAAAATCCAACAAACTTCGCGTTTCTCAAAACTTATAAATATTCCGTCAACTCTCTCTCTTCTGATGTAATATCGCATATTCGAAAGTTTTGCAATATAAAACTTTCTCTAGACATTTTGATGACAACTTACTTGTCAACTGCAGTTAGATTCTAGAGGCATTACTTTGCCTGAATATAGGAAACTGGACTCTAAATATTTCTGTAATAATTCATATTCGGTAAAAGTGAACTTAAGATAATTTACTATTAATTTTTTTAAGCATTTATTTTTTATTTTTAAGTATTAAATGTCATATAAATTTCACGTTTGTATAATTTCATGTTATTAATAATTAATTAAAATTTTAATTATTTTTTCTTTAATTTCGTAGTTTTTTTAACTTTACTATTTAATCCCAGTAAAACTATTTTTCTGTGAATAACGAAAATGCCCGAATGAATTATAATGGATAACCATAGGATTGTTGCCAGTTTAACCACGGGGAATCTTTTTGGATATTTTTACGAATGCAAGCAAGACTTAAAACTTCCTTCGACATGCTCACAATTTTCTTGCAAACAAAGACAGTGAAAACCTTTTATAATGACAATATTGTTTGGAATTTTTTTGACTAAACATGTATTTTAATAATTTCCAATAATTTATGTACTGAATTCAATGAATTTAGAAATCTAAATGTGAGTATGAGCACTGTGTTTAAGGAAAGACTTCTGCTGCGATTCTAATATTAGCAGTATTGGCTTATATATGCTATCCTAGTTTGTGTTTTATCTAGAAAAAATATTGAGCATATTAATCATTGATGATGATGTCGTATGCGCGTTACCACGGAAAGGGGGTGCAGTAGCTTCTGAGGGTAAACGTGAGTTTCACAAGACCCTGAGCACCCGAGGACAGAGTTTCATCTAGCTCGTGCGAAGATGAAACTCACACATTCGCTTGCACAACCCCTTTTTACAGGGGGGCACATTCACACACCTCATAGATAGAATTCAGATGAAGAGCAACCATGCCCGAATCGGGATTCGAACCCGGGACGCGCAGATCACGGAGAAGATGAGCTACCCCTATCCAAGGACGCCGGCATATTAATCCTTGTTTCCTATGTATGACTTATGTTTTAAAATTTTAAATTATCTTACGCGATCTTTTCTGAAATAATATGGTTACTTTTATTCAATTTTGCCTTTTCTTTATTTTATGTTAGTGCTTTTATTTTATGCGCGTCTCAAGTGAGAATCTTCTGTAACTTCTATCACTTTTACGCTTTGAAATTGCAATTGACCTTTGGATATTTTATTTTTTGAAATCTGTTGAAAAAACATATCGAAAAAGTAGATTTCTTTCTTTCATTAATTATATTTTAATTAATACTTTATTAATAGTGTCTATTTTATTCAGAAATATAAGTTGGTTTTACATTTTATTTAATAATTTTGAAATAAATAAAGGGAAAAAAGCTTTGTTTTATATACTTGTATATTTTAATCTAAAACGAAATTTAGACATGTAAGGAAAAAAAAATTGCACATGAAAATTTAAAATAATTACAATTCTAATGTTGATGAAACTTAAAGCATTCTATTGAAAAAATAAACAGAAGTATACAACCTATTGATTCGTGTCTGGAGGCATTGATGTGAAAGTGCTACTAAATTATTATGTAGGCTATTTATATCTTTAATGGTCATCTAATTTACTCTTTCCTACATCTCTATGAGTTGGTACTCTGTTTATAACTCTATATATTTACATCAGTATGTGTGCTGGGATAGCCTGGCGAGTAGAGCATTGAATTCGTGTCCCTTGGGATGCGAGTTCGAATTCCAACGGCCGAAGACTCTCCGTATGTGTGGTGGCTGGCGCACGTATAAATTTGTCGTATCACAAAGTCCTCCAAGTCGAGTGTAATACCACTGGGGGTACAAGATCAGGGTTTATTGTTCTCTGATACAGATCTAAATTATGATATGTGGATGAATGAATGAAATGCATGAATGAAGACCACCCCGTAAAAAAGATTGTGACGTGTGTGTAGATAAATCGTACTCTTGGCCCTAGATGGCTCTACTGAAAAAATAAGAGACGCACCCTTGGCTTAAAATCACTGACTTTTAAAGTCAAGTGGGCTTGTCTATGGCAAGTGCCTTTATTAACAACAACATGTTGCTTTAATAATCCAAATCTGGTTATCATGTCATCCAGCCTCAGGCAATATATTCTGCTAATAGTCGGATGACTTTTACATAACTCAGTGTATTAATTTTTGGTTTTGGTATTCCAAATCTGATGGTTATTTATAAATGCGAAAATGAAGGACCAAACAATTTTAAGAAAAGAATACATTCAAATGAATAAAAGACTAAAGACAAATACTAAAAATACCTATTAAATTAAGAAAATAAGTAAAAACAAGCAAAATAAATTTTAAAAAGAATAATATGAAGAAAAATATTTTATTTTGAAAAGAAATTTTTTTGACAGTAGTGGAAAAGCGGGATTAAAATTTTTTAGATGTATTCGTGCTAATTACAAATTTCTTTTTATTACCCTTCATTTTCATATTTACTTTTGTAATTTCAACTTTATTTATCCTTTATTTAGCCATATTTATTTACATTTCAGTCAATATTTTGTATCATATTTATTATCAAAGATGAAAGTATCTGCCTACTTCTTTGTATATTGTAAGAAACCAATTATTTTTAATCCATCATCGTTTTTTATTGAGGTGTTTCACAAAAAAACAAATTTATCGGCTTCAAAAATAAGGAATTACAACAACTTTTTCTCCAATGCAAACCACATAGATGAAGTTAGCTGTCGAATAAACTCAACATCAAGATGCTGGAAACTGTCAGAATGAGAAAGTGATGAATGACGTGCCGTAACTGATTGCTTACTTCAAGTCATTCATCTTAAAAATTGAAAACTGGGTCTCCAAGAAAAATGCTGCATCCATTGGTCTAATCTCTCCGCTGTTTACGTCAAAAAGTGAAGTTAATAAAATAGAAATTACTATACTGGGGTTTTAAAGTGTTGTTGGAATATATGAATACTTTATGTTAAATTGTGGCATAATTTGAAGCATTATTAAAATCTGCTTCTCTAAAAAATTCTAAAAAAATGACCATCAATGACCAAATGTTATTTTTGCCACTTTGTTTTCAAATACAATACTCCTGCATAATTTCTGTTATTATGATTTATTATATATGAATGAAACTTAACTGTAAGATATCAGCTGAAAAGAAATGGATTAGCGATATTGTGAATTTAAGGCTTGATGGTTGGAGGACACAATATTCATATTGAATTTAAATTTAATATTTTGATATTTTTAATCAACGACATTAACTTTTTTATTCTATACACTTTACTAAATCAACGAGATTCAATCTTATTGTCTTGAATATATTTTAGCACCATTCTCAATAAAATTAATAAAATTTTCAATTTAATTTTATAATTCAATATATAAATTGTTAGTTTTTTTTTTAAATTATCATATTTACATCTTTAAATTATTTTGTGATTTCTGAAATATTTTATAATTTATTATTATAAAATATTTCAGGTAAATATTTTATAATTCATTGTTATAAAATATTTCAGGTAAATATTTTATAATTCATTATTATAAAAATATTTCCGGTAAATATTTTATAATTCATTATTATGAAATATATCAGGTAAATATTTTATAATTCATTATTATAAAAATATTTCAGGTAAATATTTTATAATTCATTATTTCAGGTTAAACATAATTACTGCTTGAATTTCATTTTTTTCATGATTATACAACATATATTCTTAGCATAATTAAATATAAAATATCTATTCCTAATAACATATTTATTTATTTTTCAGGTGAGTGCCATTGGTGCTTCTTTATTCTTCAAACAATTTTTGAAGCGGAACGAAATGTGAAGAGGAATTTCCAATCATAAGTTACTATTTAGAATTTATGCTTGTTGTTTAATGACATTATAAAATAAAAGAAAATATTGAAACGCTTTATATATAGAAAATATTGAAACAGAATTCAAAATGCATTTTTATTAATATTAAAGAAAAATTAAATTGTCGAACATTGGGTTGTAAAAGAATATCCACTGCTTTTGTATGTATCAAAAATAGGTTTTGAGAATCAGAATATTTTATTAATGCTAATGTTTTTAGTCAAATTTAAGTCAAATAAAGATATGTAAAATTATATCATTTTCATTTGTACATCGAATTACATTAAAAGAGAAATTCGAAGTAATTAAATACAATTTTGCTTCTTTTTATTCTTTGCTTCTAAATTTCAGAAATATGCCACTAATCTTACAATTTGCAACGATGCATACTTTTTTTAAATTAATACAGAAATCTACAAAAATTAATCAGACAGCTTATATTCTATTTTAAAATGAACGCATTTTTATTTTTAATTTAATAATGTTTTAATGAAAATTTCGTAATCTTAGTTATCTTATGTATTTAAATAATTGTAATTAACCTTTTAGATTCAAATTGTTATTCATTTTTATTCTTATATTTGTTAATTAATTTAGAAAAGTTACAAAACTCTAGTTAACAATTTAAAAGGCCATTTTTTTCCAGTCATATATTAAAATATTTTTAGAATTTATATTGGTTCAAAAAAATGTTTCATTTGGCTTATTAGATAAAATTAATTTGATTTATTAATTAATTTGGTTAATTAATAACTAAGTAACAAATCAAGACAAACCATTTTGTGTGAGATACAGAACTGAAGCTTCTAAGTTTGTATCATGTTGAAAAATTTGTCAAAACTTATGCCAACCTACCTAACTTCATGCAAAGATTCATGTGTTTGATGATAAACATACTTTCCATGGTCCACGAAAGGATTAAAAAATAAAAAAATCAAATTCTTATTAACAATCAAAAGCATATTCTTAAGTTACGGGGTAGAAACATATTAATTCCATGTTGCATAATAATAAACAAAATTTAATTTTCTTGATATCTGCAGAAAAAGATTAAGCAGAATGATTTTGAATTTAATACAAGTGTATAACTAACAAAAGGTACAAGTTTTCGGCATAACACAACTTGTTGTATACTATTTAAAAACAGACTGTTATTTTTTTGTTTTAAAATGAATGATAAAAAATAAGTATTTTTTATCATATCGATTAATAATTTGTTTTTTACTGGTACATATTTTATATATTATATTTTTTCCGCTGCAGTTTTGAAATTAAATGCTTTCATTAATAAAATTTCTACTCTAATATAGCTGGTAATATTTTTCTTCAATTTGAAATTTCACCAAAATACTTTCTCACTTTCATATTGAAATATAACCAGGAAGATTGAAGTTTCTTATCTGTTGGAAAGAAACATTTTCTTAATAGTTTTTATTAAATTTTTATTTTAATTTGATACATTTATGCACAAATAAAATTATAGGAGAGATATTAAAACAAAAAATGAAAACAAATAAGCATGTGAACGATCATGCGAATTGACGCTGATGAAAGCTGATTTTTATTTCGATATGTTATGCGCAACAGATTTACATTTTATACTTGAAATTCCCAAATTTCGAAAATATAGATTAAATTTATATTTCAAATATGTGTTAAAAAAGAATATTCTTAGAAAAATTCATTCGTTCTTCATTTTTTGCCACGTAAGTGATGTGTACGGTATTTGATTGACGTACATGGACTTTGCTAGCTCTTTGGCAAGCGATGAAAGTCAATTTTTAGATCATTGAATCGACTGTTTGTTGAGCTTTTAAAATATTTTTAAAAAGCTGAATATCCCGCTGCAACCGATTTTTGCCATCTGATTTCTAAATGCTAAAAGTACGAAATCAATTGAAATTCACGGGCAACTTTGTGAAGTTTACAAGCATGAGAAGTTTTAATGAAGGATTTGAAAATATTCCCGACGAAGAATGAAGTGGTTGGTTGTCTCTGATTGACGCAGATTTGCAGGCAGAAACTAAACAGAAGATTAAAGAGCCGAAATTCATCATTATGCCACTGCCAATGCATTTTCCTCATATTTCTGCAGCATTTCGTCCTCAACGCCGGTGGCATCTTTCTACAACAAAGACATACAAAGACTCTTGTCCCACTAGGATAAAGGGTTCCAGAATGGTCGCAACTACGTTCAAAAATATCCTAAGCATTACATTTCAATATGCAAGAAAATTGTTTTTATAATAATCATTCCTTTTTTTTAATTATTAGTGAATCTTAATTCCTGAGTAAGATGCATCACTAATGTTTGTTTATCATCAATTCAAGGAAAATTTATGATTAATTATTATATCAAAAGTCTTTTAGAAAGACGTACATAAAATTTAGTGGCAACTGCTTTGAAATGATTTTATTAAGTTAACCTACATTTTCGGTCGATAATTTAATTAGAGAAAACGATCCCCAAACTACATTTTCGGCTTGAATGCATTTGACCTTCTGGACGTTCCACCCGGTTAAGTACATTTAAATTCTAGGTTTTGGAAAGCAATTTGCTTCATCTTCCATGATTGAAACGATAATCCTAGTTAAAATCGTATCAGAAGATGGTTAGTTCTATCTACAGTTTTAACCAAATATAAATTTCCTTTTTCTCTGCTATATATAAATAAATGTGACTTTGAGGGCTCAAGCCAGATACTTTCTTCTTATTTTGTTGTTAATATGTCGGATTTCTCAGCTTATTTGCTTAAAATAAATAGTTAACGTAATTGATTATATATTTAAGTGCTTCTAAATTTTTATAGTGTATCGATAAAAAAATGGTTTCCCAACTTTTTGATTTTTTTCAGAAATTCTTTAATAAAATTTACGGAAAAAAACTGTTTTTTAATCGTAGAACATTCTTTTATTTATTTAACATTTTGCATTTTATTTTCAAAACGCTTATGGTATCGGACTAGGCTCGGAGACAAATTAAAGAAAAAAAATACATAAAATTTTTTATTGTATCATATATCTAAAACGGACTTGAAAGGTCACTATTAGAAGAAAAAATGCATTCATTGCCTTTAGTTTTTTTTTAAACTGCTTATTTAACGAAAGTTTAGTAAATTTTTCATTTTTAGAAAAAAAAGAATAAGGTAAAAAATAATGAAAATATTTAATTTTTATTTCACCTATATATATTTCAAATATAAAATGTAACAGACCACAAGATAAAAATTTATTTACTGAAAATGTCTGTAAAACATGACTAAATTTAGCTATTTTAAAATCCGCTGTCTATCACACAGTCAAAGGGCTTAAAATTCCAAAAAATGAAATTTTATTGAATTGATTTTCAGACATCATGTTTTCCTGAATCACTCACAGTGAAATATTCATTCTTCGGAAAATGCGTTTAGATAATATACTTGTAAATTATTTCATCCAAATGCGCTGGAAACAAATGTAGTTTTTGCATTTTTTTAACAGAAATGTCAAAAATAAGCAAACTAGAGCTGAGTAGGTAGAGAGTTAATAGAAACATATCAAATATTATTTGGAGAATTTTAAGGCAAAAATAAAATAAATCTCTCATTTTTGGTTAACCCTTTAAAGGGCCATTTTTTTCTAATCATATTATGTTAAAATATTTTTAGGCTTCAAATTAGAATAAGAAAAGGGATTCATTTAGCTTATTAGATAAATTTAATTTGATTAATTAATTAATTTAATAGCTATATCTTACATATATTAAAAACAAAGTCTGTTTTAGAATTTACGAAGTTTGGAATTTATTTTCAGATCATAAAAAAATTTCAAATTTTTCTAGAAAAAGCATATTTACAGCCTAGTTGGATACCTTGTCTGTATTATTTTTGAAATATTTTTAACTTTAAAAGAAAACTAATGTGATACAGTATAATATTTTTCGAAATATTAAGCTATTGATACAATTCTATTTTTCGAAACTATCTAATACAATTAATTTCGAATTTTCTTTTGTTAGTTTTCGAATGTGAATTCTTTCAATAAGATAACTGAAATCATTGGCGACAGGCTGCTATTAAGAAACCAAAAGTAAACCATTTGTTAATTTAAGAGTTAATTTCTTTATCATTGCATGGACATCAAGGTTAACTTTCTAAGAATCAGCAACTAAATCAACAGATATTTTTCTTTAAACGACAAAAATTGACACATTTAACTATAAAGAGCGAATTCTGTTTTTTACTTCCGCATTTCATTTAAAGTCATGCATTTTTGCTCTGAATTTCTAATTCCTTATCGCCTTTGCATGAATGATAATAAATAGATGTATCGAATTCATTTAAAAGGATTTATTTTTCTTATAAGAGCTACAAATTCTGTACATCTAGAATTTGTTTCTGTGTAGCGATTGCTATAGATACTGATTACGGTGGATGTTGTATCTTTAAACAGTTTATATTATGTATTGTTTAGAAATACTCCTCTTGCCTTCTAATCTTGTATAATTCTATTCATGAAAGTTTGTACTAACCTATATGTGATTGATAAGTTTGTTTCAATTGAAGGTTGGAAAAGTCACAGAGACTGAAAAAAAAAACACCTCCTCCATTCCAAAAGTCATTCTTACTTCATAAGTTGAATCTCTGTTTAAAAGAGTTTTTTTAATATTTTATCTCTTTTTTAGTATAAAGTCTGAAATGACCAAAATGTATTCATTATGAATGTGCGGAAAATGTATGAGAAATTTTAAAAACAAGCAGTGTGCATACGTCTGTGTTTTCACGTAAGTTAAAATGTAAAATGTATGTGTGCACATAAGGCTTAAAATGAGCAATGTATGTGTGGTTGGATTAAGATGTGCAATGCGTGTGCACATAAGAGTTAATACGCGAGATGAATATGTGCACATAAGGGATATAACACGCAATATATGTTTACACGTACGGGTTAAAACATGCGATTAATATGTGCACATAAGACTAAAACATGCATTTTATTTAATTGATAAATATAAAATCAATTAGAGCAATCATAAACTTAGTTCAGTTTAAGATAAATAGAACAAAATGAAACTCTATTGATTCAAACCAAATTTTGTTACTATTGTCTTAAATAGTATACAACATTATCCATTTAATGCCAAAATAGTTTCTAAATTCTTATAAGAGGTTGAATTAATGAACCTCCTTCATGTTATAATAAGCACTAAAAACATTTCAACCAAAACTTTCTGCAACGTCCTATATCTCGTTACCTCTGGTGTAAACCGAAGAAACCCGAACATTAAACCATGATTTATGCCACGAAATTTGATTATCTGGATTCCAGAGGAGGCAGTAGTTTTACTCAAAATACATCCCATTATTTGTCGTTAATGGACAAATCAATGAAACGAAACCATAAATTTCCTTTATCTTTTGAAAACTGAAAGGCGGGATGACAACAATAGTTAGTGTCTTGCAGCCATATATATCGATTCGAATATTTATAACCTCAAAGAACGATACGGTGTAATGTTACGGTTCACGATTTGTTCCCTCATCTGCATATCGATACTTGTAAAAGTTTCTTAAAACAATCGGCATAATATATTGATGGGTTGCAATCATTTATTTCCCTGATTATTATTACAAGAATTGTTAATTTATACTTGAAGTAAATACAGGATTTGTTGAGATCTGAGATTTCTCAACTTAATTTCCTATCTATTCGAATAAAATCTTGATAAAACTAGTAAATATAATATCGATATGTTTAGAAGACATAATACTAGCATTTACTATAAATACTAATTACTAGCATTTACTATAAATACTAATTACTAGCATTTACTATAAATATTGAAAAAAAGTATTTAGTTTTAAATACTATTTCAGCAAATTAATTTGTAATAATTTATTTTCTTTTTTGTCTAATGTATTTACTCCTTATTTAGGGAAATAAACGTTATCGTCTTTTGCTACTCAAGCTCGTTCCAAAATAATATTTGATTGTTTCTAAAGCTTTGAAACAGGGATGAATTTAAATTTTCAATTATTTAAGGATTAGATTTTTTATTTTCCTCTATCAAAGCGATATATATCTGAATTTTTGAAAGACTTTTAAATTGATCATTTACAGGAATAATACAATGTCTCTTAAAATACTTTTTTCGAAAAAAAAATTGCACAATTTTTCGAATAAAAGTTACCAGAACTTCCAAACACCTCTTGTTTATGCATGTAACACTTTTTATATGCCTTACCCGAGGTCTATAATTTTACATAGAATGAGACCTTAATTAGAGAATATGCGAGAAAATTTCGGAAAGACCAATCCCTTTAGTTAAAACTATTAATTGCATATTAGAGTTGTTCTTGCATTTTTATAGCACGGAGCTGCACTGCTTATTAGATTGAGGTTCACTATTAAAAAGTCAAAATCATTGTTAAAAATAGATTAAAAACACTGTTAAAAATTTTATACTCCGTTACACATTCGCCTTCTCTTAATTTAAAAAAAAAGAAAGAAAAGACAAAATATTCACAAAGAATTTATAGAAAGTATAATTTAAATATTCACAAGAGGAAAATATTTCCCAAAGATTTAACACATTTGTGATAGTAATTTATGAGATTAGTGGATTGACATTTCATTTCAAATATGAAAACTCTTCTACTTTAATTTATCAGTCATGAAAACGTTTAGTTTCTTCCATGCTTCTTAAAATTTGTTTTACTGATTTCAGTGACGATTAACATCAATAGCCATACAAAATTTCTGAATAAATTATCCGCTACCTTTTGCTCTTTTGTAAGTATAAAACCCAGAATATAAATATTAATTCCTTATTCTTATTTGACTACAGACAAGGTAATATATACCACTTGACTCGCTGAGTTTTCTTGAAAATGGTCATGAAGTGAAAACATCGAATAATTTTAATATTTGCATCTAATTTTATATTAATTTATTTATTATAATATTGGCATATGATAAAACATCTAATAATACTAATAATTTTAAACTAATTTTTTTAAAAAATAATTTGAAAACATCAATAAAATGCTTCTTGCTTGCTCGCCTTAAGAGCAAATTCTTCGAAACTGATGTTAGAAAACGCCAACATAATTGCATGTTAAAAAAAATCGTGACCTGGAAATAATGCAAAATAATGTCATCCTTATTTCAAGAATGGTTGATACAAAATATATATTAGAAATAATGTAAATTACTATTGTTTTCCTATGAAATTTGCCGATACATTTTAAGATTTTGAAAATTTGCATTTTAGTTGTTTGCTCTTGAGGTTTCTAATTAAATTTATGTTTTCCTAGGTCGATGGCATTCCGCATTCTTTTATCACTAACATTTAATGCACCCGCTTTAAAAAATATCCCTCGTATTCTGGTTTCTGCAGTGTTCGATCCTCTTAGCATGTTGTCTTTTCGCTACAGATCTAAAGAACGATTATTCCGAAAACATCACGTGACTTTGAAGTCCCCACTTGATTTCAGTTTCTTTTTCATTAAAGTAATGTTGATCTCATATCTTGTATTTCAAGCTTAGATGATAATGCATGCTTCATAGAAAAAGATAAAGAACATAGCATGCATCATCCCAAACGATTTCCTAAATATCAAAATGGGAGCTCAAGTTTTATGCAAAATGAAACACTTATTAATTTTTGCTAGGAGTAAGTGGGCTAGAAATCAAACAAAGAAGTAGTCCGATATATCAACATCTTCTAGGGCCTAATTTAGCGAGAACTACGGAAATTTGAGAGCTTTGTTTGAAATATTGAAAGAAAAAAACTCTAGGGGCCTTTACTTCCTAATTAGTGTAGCACAAGAGAGAAAAATAAGTACACTTAAAGGTGAAATTATAAATGTGTAATTTGCTGCTAGAAAATCGATGCTCGTTTGATGATGAAATTGAGGAAATAGAAAGTGAATCTTTTTTAGGAAAAGGCAACTTTTTGAAAACATATTATTTGAAATGTAAATAAATTTCAAGACATTTACTATGATTAATTTTTAAACATTTCGACGGTTCATAGTGTGAGATATTGCTTGATTGGAAGACTAGAGAATGTGGAAAGTAAAATAAAGTCTACTATCTAATAATAAAGGATAGACAATTTTCAAATATTATCATAGTTTTAAATTTAATAAAATTTTATGTTTATTAATTTATATTTATCCTTTTAATTTATGAATAACATTTCCAATTAGTTATTTTTTGGAAAAAATTCAATTTCGAAAATTATGATTTCGATATTGGAACAATTTTTCAAGAATATTTCAACCATATTTTTGAAAATATCCTCTAAAAGATTTTTTTAATTGAAATCATAGTCAGAATTTTCATTAAACAAGTATTTCGCAATAAATTATCAAAAAAAAAATATTTAAGAAAATGTTTAGAAACAATAAAGCATTGACTTCTGTTTTCTTTTAAAGCACTATCTATTTTTAGCCCAACGACGTATTTGGTATTGAAAATCATTCAAGGTCATAAAATATTTCCAACTTCTTGCAAAATCTGAGAGCATGATCTCAACAATGTTTTGTATACAAACCTACAAAATATATTTACTGATTTATTAAGATACTCGTTCATTTTACTATACAGTATTTTCCTTCAAGCTGTTAATTTTGGTATCATTATTATTTGATGCTCTAATTTTATACAATCTGATCATTTTCTTTCTTCTTTACTTTTTTTGTTTTTCCAGCCTTGCCTTCTTTGCCTTCGCTTTCCATCCGCGTTAATTAAAAATTCTTTCGAAAGCCCCACATGCTTCTAAACAAATGCTCCATGTTTTATTTTTCTTTCTCTTTCATTAAAATGATTTTGATCTCATGTGATATATTTAGTACTTTACTAGCAAAGTATAAATTGGAAAAACTGCATGCTACGCGTCGATCGCTGTAATATCATGAAAGACAAGATGGGGTGTCGAACATTACATAAGCGTTCTCATAAGAGGTGTCGAAGGCATGTCTTATTATCTTTCTAAAGTATTAACGAGGCTAAGAGTCAAACAAGGAATTCATTCTATGATGCAACTTCGCCATGAAAATAAATTCGATATCTCAATGAAAACTCTTATGAATATCATTTTAAAAGATAACTTCGGATTTTATGCTTGTTAATGGTGCTATAAAAACATTCAAATAAATTTCACGTAAAATTATTAGCTCTTAATGTATTGTGCGAATATAAATGTTTATTTGACAAGAATTGTATGGAGCTGAAGAACCATCATAAAATATAAATATCTGCATTTATTAACACAAAAAGATTTTTAAAGCATTTATTAAATATTTTATGAAGAGCATATCAACAAGATTTTCAAAAAGATTGAAAATTAAAAGATTTATTAGATGTTATTATTATTTAGAATATATATATAATATCTTAACAGCAACTGACTTTCAAAGTGTATATGCAATAAATTCATTATCATTAAGTTAAATATTTCATTTTAGTTTATGATCAGTATTTATAGAAGGTGACTATTGCTACGATAACATCCAAAAAGAATATTTTATAAAAAAAATACATATTTTTCAGGATATTCCTGTAAAAATTCTTTAGAAAATTAGAAACAGAAAGCGGAGCGTCGTGCAAATAAATAATGTCTAATAAACTCAAACCATCAACATTAGGATAAACTGAAAAAAGTTGAAAAAATTTAAAACTCATCTTAACATTTACATTTTTCTTTATCGTTATAAAAGTCCATTTTAGCCGAATTCGTCATTATTTTCAATCATCTGATAGCGAAAAGCTTTTATGATATCAACATTATTAATAATGCTCAATGAGGAGCGCTCTTGTGATATCTATAATATCAACAATGCTCGACAAGAACCACTCTCAGGATGTCTGCGTTATCAACAATGCTACATAAGAAGCGCTCGCTCAATGTCTACATTATCAGCAATGCTCGATGAGAAGCACTCTCACAATGTCTACATTATCAGCAATGCTCGATGAGAAGTACTTTCACGATGTCTACATTCACAACAATGCCCAATGAGAAGCTTACGATGTCTACATTATCAAGAATGCTCCTTGAGAATTGCTCGTTCAATGTCTACATTATCAGCAATGCTCAATGAGAAACGGTCTCACGAAGTCTACATTCACAACAATGCTCAATGAGAAGCGTACGATGTTTACATTCACAACAATGCTCAATGAGAAGCTTACGATGTCTGCATTCACAACAATGCTCAATGAAAAGCTTACGATGACTACATTCACAACAATGCTCAATGAGAAGCGTACGATGTTTACATTCACAACAATTCTCAATGAGAAGCTTACGATGTCTGCATTCACAACAATGCTCAATGAAAAGCTTACGATGACTACATTCACAACAATGCTCCTTGAGTAGCGCTCGTTCGTCTACTTTATCAACAATTCTCAATGAGAAGCGGTCTCACGATATCTACATTCACAACAATGCTCAATGATAAGCCCTCTCATGAAATCTACATTCTCAACATAGCTTAAAGAGAAGTGCTCGCATGAAGTGCTTTGCTTTCTCAACAACGTTCAATGTAAATGAGGGTCACAGATTGAAAAGAAAATATAATGTTAATGAAGTGAGCAAACAAAATAATTAAAAAAACCATTAGAATTTTTTAAAGGCTAGTGGGCATAGTAAAATTCTCCTTTGATAAGGATAGTACTATGGTTTCTTTCTGAAGAATCTTTGGATTTTAATTTGAAAAATGGGCTTGTTGAAAGGAAGAGTTTTGTCACAGTCAATTTATTACGCAATGGTATGTTTCAAGTTATGTCCTCAGATCTTATTTCATCAACCATGAATTTGAAAACATGCTCTTAAAACCCTTTAAGGCCCAATAGACACGAATGAAGTTTCTCTTAGTTAATAATCATATCATGGTGTTATTCTGCAGAATCTTCATACTGTTAATTATTCATGCAAGATAATTTTTATTTCAACAATGAGTGAAGATTTTTGAAAGGAAAGGTTTGTTCACAAGTCAGTTTGTTACTTGATGGTCTGTTTCAAGTTATGTCCGCAGATTTCAGCTATATAATGATCATGAATTTAATAAAAGACACTTCACAGAATTTTTTTAATAGCCAGTAAATACGAATGTAGTTCTCCTTAGATAATTATGATATCCTTCGATAAGGTTTCGTTCTGCAGAATCTTCAGATTGTTCATAATTCATGCAAGGAAATGTTTTATTTGAACAATAGCCCTGCTGAAAGAAAAGGTTTTGTCACAAGCCAGTTTATTACAAAGTAGTCTGCTTCAAAGGTATACAAAGAATCATGAATTTGAAAATGAGCTCACAGATCTTTTTAATGGCCAGGAGATATAAATGAAGCTTCTCGTAGCTAATGATCATATAAAGGTATTATTTTGAAAATCTTGATTGTTCATAATTCATGTAAGGGATATATTTTTTTTTATTTTGACAATAGATTTGTTGAAAGAAAAGGTTTGGTCACAAGTCAGTTTGTTATGTAATGGTCTATTTCAAGCTATCTCCGCAGATCTCTACAGTGAATCATGAATTAAAAAAACAGACTTCGCAGAATCTTCTAATGGCCAGTAGTTATGAATGAAGTTCACCTTTGATAATGATGATATTGTTTTTGCAGAATCTTCACATTGCTCATAAATCATGCAAGGAGATTTTTGATTTGGACAATGGGCATGTTGAAAGCAAATATTTTTCCCCAGTCTTACTTATTACAAAGTGGTCTCTTTCAAGTTGTCTTCGTCGCTGCAAAATTAAATGAATATGCACCATACATGTAGAATAATGAAATTCCTCAAACATGCAACTGAAAAGATCATTACATATAAAAACTTTAATCAATATTTTGTGCAAGCATTTAAATGAGCCACCCAATTTCTAACCATTAAAGTTGATTTAAATGCCTTTCCTTCGCAATGCTTTATACTTTAGCTTTAATCTGCAAAGGAGTGTTTTTTTTTTCCTAATTCAAGGGCACGTGTCAAGTTCTGCAGATATATAGAAAATGTTTCATTACCAGATGTAAAAAAATTACATTTATGCGACAGAAAACATCAGTTTCTTAAAGCTAAAACACATAAAATTTTTTAAAAAATCAGATGAACATTACTTTCAAAATTACACATTCAAAAATATTTTAAGCAGGGAGTCAGTAAATAAATTTTAAGAATTTGTGCCCTTTAAAAATTCAAAAAATACAAAATTTACCTTGAAATTATTATTTATTGAGTAATAAAAATTTATATTATTAAAAAGGTATACGTACACATTAGAAGATTTTTTTTAAATTTTAACTTTATAAATTCAGTTTTTTCACAGTAGGTCATAAATACATGTTTAAACTCATTTAAGTGAGAAAAAACCATATTACACTAATTATTAATTAATTCAATAATTTTTAATGAGCTAATTAACATATTTTTTGAAACATGATATCTTAAATTCTAATTTGTACAGACACACAATTCTAGTTGGAAATGATGCCTAATATTAGTCTTCATGTTGTCTGCCTCAACCAAGTTATAAAAATATATAGTTTTTTTAACAATTTTTTCATCAACGATGAATAGAAAAAGCGAGAGTTTTTCTGTCATTTTAACTTTTAACCAGCTATAAAAAATTTATTTCTATAAATATAACTTTGATTGAAACACAAAACATCCGCTATTTCATACAGATTATTTTGATATATAAATAATTGTATTTGGTTCATTTCTTGTTGAATTATGATTGTTTGAATGAAGCAACCTAGTGGGAAAATATCATTCTTCATAAAATGAGTTTTAAAAGAACCGTAGCTAGAGGTTTTAATGAAAGCACTTCAAGAAAAAATAATTATAACTCGAGAAATATTTCGAATATTGACAACATTTTGGTATCGTTTGAAAGCTAAAGGATCAGAGAACATTATTAAGTAATAAAAAAAAATTCGGCATTTTGAACGATTTTCGAAGTTTTACGTATGTACATACACCTTAAAAAAAGTTGGCGTTGAAACGCGAGCGTTTGCATTGGGTTTTATAGGTCCGGTTTTCCTGTTTTCTGTGATTAGAAAATGGGTAAAATGCTCGATGTACTTAGAATGTTTTCAGATGACTAGAATTTTTCTATTCAAATTTCAATTTCCTGTGATGTATTTATTTTTAAAGTACTCGACCTTGGAAAATAAGATGAGCATCATTACACGTTTGATAATCTAACTTTTGCAACACCAACTCTTACCCACTTACTTTCATCCCTTAATACCGTAACTTTCCTAATGAAAAATTGCTTTTTAAGCATCAGGTGGTTCTGAAGCATATTGTTCCATGCCCATTATTTTTCGTGTCATTTCATTAAAATCACGTCGATCTAATGTGATGGATTTAATGCCTCACTGTGTTTGCATACTTCAAATAAAAATTTGAAGATACAAGCAGGAATCACGTTCTTAACTACCAATCTTTTCAACGCATGATGAAAATTTAAAAACTGATTAACTTGTTTAAAGGCTATCTAGACTTAAACAAGAATTTCCTTTATTAAGTCAGTATTTTTCTGACATATTTTGGCGCATTCAGCAAAACGCGAACAATTTAGAATTGAAAGAAATGGAAGCGGAATCATGATAATTTTGCCTCGTGTGATTAAAAGATTAACTAATGGCATTTCTTAGTTTAGAAACCTTGTTCTGCCTTCTAGGTCATCCTTTTCTGATCAAATGGCATTTCATTTTCTCGCATACAAAATATGCAAACAAAAAGAATTGCAATCGTCCAAAAATTAGAATTCGAATTTTGACGTTTCAGACCTGTCGCGAGTTCGAAAAATACATTTTCTCTTTCTTGTATACGAAGTACAGAGAAAGTATTGCTATCATAAAAAAATTTCGACTCGAGAGTTAGATGAATCTCCACGTTTTAGACCTCATAGAGATTGAAAAACACATTTTTGGAAAATATCTGCTTGTCCGTCTGTTTATCAGTATCTGACAAATATAACACAAACACGCTTTCAGGTAGACTGATGAAATCCAGCACATATGCTTTACAACAAATTTGTAGATTTTGGTCAAATTTTGAGCAAAAGCCATTCAGAGAATGTCTGTCTCTCCGTTTGTTCGAATATAAGTTAACATATATCTAAAAAACGAAATGAACTAGATGGGTGAAAATCGATATACATATTTAACATCTATATTGTAGACAAAAATCAAATTTGGAGAAAATTCCAAAAAGATTTTGTCCGTCTGTCGGTCTGTAATTTCAATAACGTGTTAAAGCAAAAGCTGAGAAGTGTAATGACTTCAATATATAAAATTTAATACATGTCTTTGTAATTTGTGTCAAACTTTGGTTTCGACCAATTGGGGGGAAAAAACGCGTCTAAAATACGAGTTTGGGGTAAAACATTTTTGTACCCTTGTGACTGACTGTCTGTCTATAAATACAACAATTCAAAAACACTTTCGCTAAACGAATGGAATTTGGTATAAAAGAGCTTTCATAGTACATTCGTTTTCAGTTAATATTTGTTAGCTGCCTTACAAATGATTAATTGCACAAACAAATTATCAATTATTGCACTCTAATAGGCTGTTTTGTAACTATTAGAGTGCAATAATTACCAGTGTTACCAGTCTTATGCGGTTAATAATACATAAATGCTGTTTCTCTTTTCTGTTCTTATATACCTCACAAAGATCATCAAAATCTGGGAACTTACGGCGTTTAGAGTTTTGCCGAAGGTACAAAATTTTATGTGGGGCTCACACATTTATTTGAAAATATGCGAACACGGCTCTGCAATCCTATGAGATATTTATTTCATACTAGTCGCCTTTGGCGACCAGCCGGTTCCCCAATCTTAATGCTCATTAAAATTTTAATAATTAAATATTTTATGTAATTCCTACTTTAATAGCTTCTTCATCAAATATTTTAAAGCTTCAAATTTTGATAGTCATGTAATTCACTCATAATAATATAAAGTCCTTCAGTCATAACATAATATGTATCTCTCTCATTTTATGTTACCCCTCGTAGAAATTATGCTTTAAATTAAAGTGTAAATGATTCATCTGCAATTAATATAATAATATTTTTTACTGAAACAAAGCATTTTTTTTAATAATATGATTACTGATAATAGAGTCACTGAGCGTTTAAACTTTATGGGCACTAAAGAATATCTTTCTTAAGTTATGTAATATCTCAAGAATTTGTCAACAAAATTTTCTCAGATTCATCATGAACAGATCGATTCATTAACAATGCTTCATTTTAAATGCATCAAACACTAAGAAAATAACATGAATCGTTTAAAATAATCGGTCGAAAACAGGTTTAAAAAACTACTTAAAAAACGATGTACTTAAAATTATAAGCATATACAAAAAAATATATAACTAACATAAATACAATTTAATTACAAAAGCAGGCAACTAACCTAAAAATAAATTAAATAATTGAAAACAGGTTTAAAAAATCTACTTAAAAAACGATGTACTTAAAACTATAAGCATATACAAAAAATATATAACTAACATAAATACAATTTACTTACAAAAGCATGCAACTAACCTAAAAATAATTTAAATCCTCCGTTGATAACGGTTGTCATGGCAACAATCAGAATGCGCATGCGTGAATTTTCTTAGCCAGCTCCGGTACGGAGGATTTTTTCTACGCCAGTTGGGGTAACGCTATGCAGATTATACATTTTTAATTTCCTTTATTCTGTGTTATTTTAATTCAAAAGTACTTCAGAATGAATCTGAAACATGGATTAATTAACAATGTTTAATTTTAAATGCAAAAAACATTAAGAAAATAAACAGAATCGTTTGAAATAATCCGCCGAAAAATATTAACCCTAGCCTCATTACTGTTGGGAGAAAAAAAATTGAAGCCTTACTCATTTGGCGAAAAAGTTGGCGGTGGGGAAAATGGAAGATTTTTTTGGCGGAAAAGTTAGTTTTTAATTAATAATTAAAATTCTAATTAAAATTTCAAAAAAGGGACCCCAGGTGCACATTCCCGACCTCTAAGGTATGCATGTACCAAATTTGATAGCTGTATGTCAAATGACCTGGCCTGTAGAGCGCCAACACACACACACACACACACACACATTGAGCTTTATTATAAGTATATAGATTGCTTGTTTTCTGAACAAGATGATCGATGACCAATCTTAAGTCCATACAAATTCCCTATTGACGTCCATAAACTTAAGAGGTTAGGGGACTCTGAAATAAGCAAAAATGGGCTGAAATATGAAATTTTATTTTTGCCATTTCATCACTTACATTTATATTTATACTCATTTAAAGTAAGGTTATAAATGTGCCATAAAATAAATATTTGAAGAGCCTAGAGGGAAAAAATACATCTTAATGATTTTTCCCAAAATGATATTGCAATTAGATTCAAATATCTTTGAAATGTTCCAGATATCTTAATTTTTGAAGAAATTAAATAGAATTTTTAATTAAGTTTTTGGTTAAACATTTAAAGAAAATAGGATATGCAGTTTATATTTTGAATTATTTTAGATGATTAAAAGTCAATTTTAGTTTCAGAAAAATATGAAATTCTTATGAAAATTAAGTCAGTGGGCATAAAAATATTTCTAAAAAATTAATATTTAATTGGAATTACAAAATTGCGCACAGTTTTATTCTAAATACATTTATATCGGGTAATAAATTATTAATAAATAATTGCAAAATTAAAAATTAAATTGTCTGGAGTATTTTTTTAAAAATCAAAATTATATATTTTTAATTTTTAAAAAAATACTATATTACGTTTTGAAACAAATTTTTTAAGAACTTTGACGTATTTATTCTTTACTATATATGCATAAAAAGATTTCCCAATCCTAAGTGAATAATTCATTAAAATGCTTAATAGAGTCTACCATACCTTTAAACCTCTGCGAAATCAAAACGTTCGAAGAAGCACTTTAATGTTTCCCTTTCTTTTACAATTTCAGTTACTAGATCACAAAAAAATAAGCTGACTGCGAAACACTGTTTATATATTTAAAATCAAAGCACCAAATATAGTCAAAATCAGTAAAATAATTTTGAATGCCGAAGGGGGAAAAAACTTTACTGCTATGTGGTATTCATTATATGCAAAAAAAAAAAAAAAAAAAAAATGTTTAAAAAAAATTTAGAAATGTAATCAATCATAAACGAGAAGCTCTTTCCTTATTGCCTTACTTTAACTTCAAATCTTCTTGTTCTTTAGGCTAAATTTTCATCTCCACTGCGTTCTGAACAACACTTCTAACTGAATTGGCGATATTTTTAGATACATAAAACGAAAAGAAGTGTGTTCTATGGAAAATGATGTAGTGTGTTATCATGATAGCAAATAAATGCATATTTGCATTTGAAATGCCTTCTATTGAATGGAAGCACAATAAAAGCAAATGGTTCTTAAAAAAATCTGAAATTTGCTCTGAGCAACTGTTAAGTTAGTTTAGAAAGCATTCTCCTTCTTACAATAAAAGCTGAGCTGTTTCCTTTTATACATTATTCAAATGAAATCGTGAAATTTGCATTTAGGAATAGTAAAGTCAGAATTAAATTTTAATAAATAGTTATATAGCCAAAAGGCTTAATATTTAAGCAACATCAAGCTTCCTGCTATGTGAGCGGAAATTGAGAAGGAGAGTGGACCATGAAAGAGTTCGATATTTTTTTATTCACGTGAAAGACTCGTGTTATTTTTCTCTAATTGGTTTTCAGTTGTTGTTCGGGCTTAAAATAGTATCGTATGAATGTTAATTACGAAAAAGAGTGGGCAGTAAATAAATAGGATGCTATTTTTTTCCATTCTTGTGAATGATTTATCTTACTTTTCTAAGTGATTTTTTCTCTCAGGTTTGAAACAATACGACCTGATTTTTTTTTTTAAGTTTTCACATCTTATTAGAATAAATCACTACTAACATATAAAATTTGAACTTAATAAAGGCTGTGGAAACATAAAAATCTTTTATTTTCTTAATTAACAAAATCCCTCTTGTATTCAAAGTGAAATGGAATTTATTGATATATTCTTTTTCTTATGAAAAATTCGTGCCTTGATGGTAAAAAATTTTAGTTTGCATATAGTATAATACAGACTTCTTATCAATATAAAGTTTCCATATTTTATTTGCTGTATAATAAAACAATTATGATTTTATATTCCCAGTAATATGTCTGACTTTTAATAAAAAATTTAGATAATGTAGTTATTGTTAAAAGTATATTGTATCATTTCATTTAGAAAGACCATATTTTACTCTAATAATAAAAGACAGGTTAGAAATGCTTACAAGTTTAATATCCCAATAATGTGAAAAAGGAAAAAAAAAAAAAAAAAAAAAAACTTTCTATATTAAGCATGAATAACGGTTTTTTAAAATTAAGCCCGTTTAAACATCATATCTGAATCTGCATGAAAATTGCTGATTTAATTGCAAATGCTCCAGGAGATTCATTCTTGCTTCTTTGAAAGCTCATTTAGTAAGGTTTTATTTTATAATTTTCAACTAATCTAAAAAAAAATATATATACACCTGCATTATGACAACTTACATATATTTTAGAATTTATCAATAATATATATACACTTTTGGAAACAATAATTTAAAATTTATTATATTTTTTTTTTCATTCACAGATTTATTACGAATAATAGATAATCTAAAAGTAGTGATTTATTTGGTCTATGATATAAAAATAGAGATGAGCCTGTCTTAACGACCGCAATTCATCATCGAATCTTAGTCATAATGTGAAAGTCTAATTAAGCAAAGCATTTTTTTCCGTATGAATCCATGTAAAATAAAAAATGTATTCTATTCAGGATAAAAATAATTAAATAAACTTTTAGTAATGTATTTTATTATTTATAATGGATATATTTTTTACAAGAAAATTGTCTAAACACATTTGACTTTGGTTACATTTCAAAATTCGGCGAGAATGGTCATCATTGCACATCATCAATGTACATCATTATCGTTAAATAAATTTTTAATGCTTCATCAGAGCAAAGCTTTCACATATTTTCAGCATCTCCCTTATTTCCCTGGAAAGTTGTTGCTCTTTTGCATCTGTTATCACTTTTTCTCTTAACCAAATTTCCTCCGTAACGTTTTGCTGTGACACAGGATGCAGCTTTTCAGCGTCAAATTTTTGTTTCAATCATTTGAGAAAAAGGCTTCTAAAAAACAAGTTTGATTTTAAATGCTATTAATCGCATTCCAGGATTGATAGCGAAAAATTTCCCCAAGAATAGATTCAGTAAAAATACTACGTTCACGCCAGATGTTAATAATTCGTAATTATTGTACGCCAATTGTGTGGAATGTGTTTTCCAGGATAACACCTTTATTATGGAGGATACAAGAAAGTTTTCGGGAGACTGCTCCCTCGAGTCATAAATTATATATATATATGATCATTTTTTTTTTTTATATATTTGTGGCAAAGGAAACATATAAAATCGACCCTTCAATTTCGAGCATACAAAGCAATAAAATTTAATATTTTTATTTTATATCCCATTTACCCACTAGGAAGCAATAGTATTTCAATGTTACAAAAGAAACAAACTATTCTTGTCATATCAATTAAAATATTCTGTAATGGATAGAATGGAATAATTGTGTTTTTCAGAAATCAATTGCAATTACGAAATAAATTATTTATTTCGAACTTTTCCAAAAAATACTTGAAGTAATAAAATATTATAAAAATTGAAAGAAGATGCAGTCAATTCCTATAAAAGTGAATTAAGATAAAAAGGCGTAATAATGTACTAAAAGATAATTAACGTGACTCGAGACTCGATAATAGTCACTGTAGAAATTTATTGAGAATATTTTGGGAAAAAGAATCGCTGAACCTAATATGTGGAATTAACAAATAACAGGATGTTAATATTTATTTCGTTATAATTGAATCATATTAAACCGTTTAAATCATTTTGTTATATTATTCATCTAAAATTATCTCTTGGAAAATATCCCTCCATAATCAGCTTAACAGAAAAGGATTTAAATAAATTGCTAAAATAATTCTTATCTGTGTAATCTAGATTCATTTGATTCGTTATCATATTTTTGGAATGAATTCTTAGAACAAATAGCAATTAAATTCATGCTTATGCAAATCCCGTAAAATATGTATTAGGTTTAGAAAATGAAGTTCATTACAAGTTATTTCAAAAGATATTTCAGCATTTGGCTTCTAATGAAAGTCATTAATTCTTTCCCGGTAATTACTTATCGAGAATACTCATATCTATTAGATCGATTACAACGACAATCAGCGAAAAAGATTACTATATTCTTCTTTCTAATGCTATATTAATATATTCCAAATTATTAAAATCTTATTCAAGCTCTTATTACTTTTATTTGAGTCTTACTAATTAGGATTTTAATCTTAATATTTGAAAATAATAATAACGATTTAAAGAAATATACAATTTTAAAAATATATGACCACAAAAGATATTACAAAATTGAAATGATAGTTGAAGATATTTTTTTAAATGTATATACATTTTTGAAATTTATGTTGTAACTTATGTTTTCATTTCTAAAAATAAATATGTATATGAATATTTATATATCAAGAAATTATTTTCATTCAACCTGTTCTCTTGCGGTTAGCACCTCTTTTTTTCCCTTCTCTTTATAACCACCGGGGGGGGCATCGAATTGAGGATGAGACGCTTCCGGTATGGTGGTTGGATATCGCCACTCTGGTGAGTACACAAATAGGTGGGGGATCTGGCTCCACCCATCGATGTTGAGACGTATTTCCTTCGGGAAGAGTTGTACCGAGGCCTGTGATGGCCCTTAGGACTCAATCACAGTTCCCGCCAGTGTAGCTGTTGCGGTGGCCCGGTCATTCAGTTTTCTTTATCCGTGTGCCTTCGGGCGGGTGGGAGAGTTTGGGATATGACTTACATGTTTCTGAAAGTATACGCCAACAAACGATTAACCCCGTGTTGAATTTTCTCAAAATTTGATTGCATTGTTGAAAAATTTTTGTTTTGAAATTGAAAAATTGTTGAATTTTCTTTTGGGAGGAATCTGGCTCCACCCATCGATGTTGAGACGTATTTCCTTCGGGAAGAGTTGTACCGTGGCCAGTGATGGCCGTTAGGACTCAACCTCAGTTGTTGTTGAATATCCGTGTGCCTTCGGGCGGGTGGGAGAGTTTGGGATATGACTTACATGTTTCTGAAAGTATACGCCAACAAACGATTAACCCCGTGTTGAATTTTCTCAAAATTTGATTGCATTGTTGAAAAATTTTTGTTTTTAAATTGAAAAATTGTTGAATTTTCTTTTGGGAGGAATCTGGCTCCACCCATCGTTGTGGAGACGTATTTCCTTCGGGAAGAGTTGTACCGTGGCCAGTGATGGCCGTTAGGACTCAACCTCAGTTGTTGTTGAATATCCGTGTGCCTTCGGGCGGGTGGGAGAGTTTGGGATATGACTTACATGTTTCTGAAAGTATACGCCAACAAACGATTAACCCCGTGTTGAATTTTTTCAAAATTTGATTGCATTGTTGAAAAATTTTTGTTTTTAAATTGAAAAATTGTTGAATTTTCTTTTGGGAGGAATCTGGCTCCACCCATCGTTGTGGAGACGTATTTCCTTCGGGAAGAGTTGTACCGTGGCCAGTGATGGCCGTTAGGACTCAACCGCAGTTGTTGTTGAGGCGGTCCTGTCTTTCAGTGTTATTTATCTGTGTGCCTTCGGGAGGGTCGTAGAGTCAGTGATATGACTTTCCTTCTCTTTATTTCAGATTTTTTTCTTCTTGATGTTGCTAATATGCATACCTCATGTTTTATTCTAATACTCGGCGTTGGCGTTTTATAAGAGTATAAGCTCTCAACATAACTTTCTTTTGTTGGTATTTTTAATTTACTGCTGATATTAAAATAAAAATAAAATGAATTAGGAAAATTGAATGAATAGTAATAAAAAAAAGAGAAAAATGATAATGTTTGATTTTCAGAAATGTATTTTTAGCACTCTGACCCATTTGTGATTATAACCTAAGTTACGATTAATATTTTAAATGAAACCTTATAAATTTTATTTGCAGACATATTTGGTATGATTAATCACCATTTAATTATGTCTGAAATATTAATTTAACCGGCATAAATGTTTATATTTTTCTGTCTGGAAATTTATAAATTACTTTACAAAACAGGATGATATTTGTATGACTGCGTGTTGTATATACATATTCTAATAATAAATATTTATATTTAAATTCCATTTAATAGACTCAGTTATGTAGTCAGCGGACAACTGCAATTCCGGAAATATTCAAATATTTCCGGAATTTTGTAGTACAGGAATACTGAACTGCCATTTTTTTTTAAATATTAAATTTATTATCCTTCTTAAAGCGTTTAAAAACAAATTTACTGTAAGGACACACTTGAACAGAAATCTACTTAATATTATAGTAATAAATGATTTTTTTTTTAAATTAAACCAAAAAATGTGAATTCCTTAGTCCAGAAAATCCTTTCTAAGACATCATTGATAAGGACTATAAGGATAATTTTTAAATTAGATAGTTAATTCAAAATTTGTCGTTCCACATACTCTTCTTTTTCGGTTAGCACTTCATTTTTTCTTCATTTTCTTGATTTGACATTTTCTCTTTTTCATGCTGCTAATATGCATACCTCATGTTTTATTCTAATAATCAACTTTTTACAAGGAAAGCCGTTGTCTCGATCGATTGATTTGCTGAACTTACTGAATTTTCATTTGTAAGGAAACGGATCTATGTCTTCAACAATCTTCCAAAAAATACAGAAAAAAATGCTATGTAAACTAAAATAAATATAGAACTTATCCAGCTTCCGAACAAAAAAAAGAATGTACATTTTGCATTCATATTCTTAAATGTTTGAAAAAAAGAGAAGATGGGCAAAACGAATTAGTTAGACATAAATTATTTCCAAATGTTCTTTATTATTTACAAATAAAAAAGTGTAAAATATGCATATCCCATATTTAAATTTTTGTCTCGTTTTTTATTCCTAGGTGATGTTTCATATATTCGAAGGTAGATTGCAATTGCCTTTGCTATTAAAATTCGATATATTTCGGCTTACACGTATAAAACTGTGTTTGAATGTCGAGAATATGTGCAGTGGACGGTTTGATGTGACTCCAGTGTATTGAGCAATGGAATATGTGTTTCATTTAGGATTTCTACAGTATAAATGCGCTGAATAAAGCTTTGCGAAACACAATTGCCGCCTTCGTTTAACAATCAAGTTATTTTCTTTAGAATTCTTTGTTAATATTCAGCTATAAATTATAAATTTATGCAATTTATGACATATAATAAAATCCACTTTTACAACCTATTAGGAGTCGGTGTTCTGACCTAAAGGTAGCGCGTCTTTCCCGTGATCTGCGCGTCCCAGGTTCGAGTCCTGGATCGGCCATGGTTGTTATTCACGCTGTGTTTTATCTGTGAAGTGTGTGAAAGAGCACCCCCCCCCTGTAAAAAGGGGTTGTGCAAGCGAATATGTCAGTGTCATCTTCATAAGTGCAAGAAGTAAGACTTCTGCCCTGCGGCGCTCAGGGGTCTTCACCCTCAGAAGCTACTGCACCCCTTTCCTCCGTCCCTTTCCGTTGTAGCGCGGATACAACATCATCTTCACAACTTATTAGACTAATTGGAATCAATTATAATTTAATTTTAAGCAGTTAATTAGCATATTGTGTGGAGTGATATCGCGTTGTATGTTCATTGGATATAAAAATGTACGAAAGATGTGAATGTAGTTCGTGGTGAAGTTTTGTGTATTTTGAAAGCTGCATTATTTGCATTTAATTTAATGCCTGTAAATGTAAAAAACCATTTTTAACATTAAATCACTTTTTTAGTCAGTTAAGCATTCCGTCATAAAAAAAAATATTCTTAAAACATAAATTCACTTCATTTTTTTCCAAACATACAAACCCAGCTTAATTCACATTTCATTTTAGATGGTGAAAAACCAACTTGGCCTTTCTCCAAAAATTTCTTTTTAGTTATTGGAAAACCAAAATAAAAAGTATATTTTTGGATATTTTAATCGTTTCACAAAATAAAACTATGTTGAATCTTTTATGCTAGGTAAATTTATGAGAAATAAGAAACTAAATTTTCTTGCAACTGCCATTTAATCCATTTGGGACTCACTAATGCAGATTGAGCCTAATTGTGTAAACTTTCATTTCCATAATTAAAAAAAAGACTCCATACTTACACTATAATTTGTTTATCATGTAGAAATCAATATAATGTTCAATGAATATAATATATACAATATGAATTTCTTAGCAATGTATCTGAAAAAGGCTGTATCTCAAAACATGTATTAAATATTATTATTCAAACGAGTCCAAGTAAACCTGCTAAAGTACCAATGTCAACTGCATTTAACAGTTACATATTTTCAGTAGTATCTTTTTGACTTTTGACCTTTGAATCATCAATTTACGTCATGTTTGACGTCATAATACCAAATCCGCACCTACCACTGATTTTGCTGCTCGTCGCTTCCTGCTTTGAACATCTAATTTTAAGCAACAAATAACGTATGCTGTGGGAAGGTTAATAATCGATGCGCCTGTTCTTGGGGCGAAAAAAGATACGGAAGATCTCAATGCAGTTTGCGAAATTCTTGCATATTTTGAGGGAAATAGAATTAAATATACGTTTGAGAAAATGTAAATTTTTAGAAAATTATCATTCGGCATTTCAGATTAATTAGTTTTAGCTTCATTATTCCGTGGGCGAACAGTGAAGAGGATTTGCGCACGGATTTGAGCAAATATTTCAGACGGAATATTTCTTGAGTCTTGAAAAAAAGGAATTGAGAGATGAGTGAAGATGTTTTACCTGAAAAGTTTCCATTCTTAACAGTATATAGAAAAATTAATAAATGGAACAAGCGAGACCGTAAGTTTGTTTAAAAAATGGACAAATTTTGATAAATTTATACAAATCTCTTTGGGTGTTTTTTAGGACATTCATTTTTTTTTATATCATGAATATAATAGATAGTTTGTTATATTAATCCAATGACTCAAAATATCATTTCACCTTTTGCACCTCTTATCAATTTTATCTTTTGGATTGTATTCCATACATAAACTGAAAGTACTCATATAATATAACAATAAAATACAGATTTATCATAATGACAAAAATAATATCTGATGTCTTTCAGTTTATAGTTTATTTTAAAATATTTCAGAAGTGGTAAGAAACAAGCAACAATACCTAAAGGGTTTTTTTTTTTTGAATATTGAAAATTTAATTTCTTGACATAAGGATTGAAGATAAAAATGCTCATAAAATAGCAAAACTTCATCTTTTAACCAGTTTTATTAAATCCACTCTTACAAATAATAAAGTTAAATATCATAATATTAAACTGTTCACTAGACAATTTTTACGTTATTTTTCTTTACCTTACGTTTTTATTTTATATTTAATTAATCATAATATTAATATATTTATTATTTGTTTAATATCATAATTTTAATTCAATATCTTCATAAAGATGTAAAAAGCTTTTTCATTGGTTATTATGTATCTTATTGTTTTGTAAGAAGTGCTTAGGGATCAACAATTGACGATAATCATGAGATGATGTGAAATTAATGTTGTAATTATTTGTTTAATTTTATAAAGTTTTTTTTTCCAAAGCCCCTTGCTAATATGATGTGAAAATAATTTTGGTGTATTTAATTTTAAAGGAAAAAAAATTTCAAATACATATCCCAATAGCTCATATAGCTCTCTAATCTATATAACTCTCTAATATAACCATAGCTCATAATCATATAGCTCTCTAATCTAACCATAGTTCATAATCATATAGCTCTCTAATCTAACAGAGAAATACTCGCCATATACCGGCGCATAAGTACACTATAGTATTAATCCTGAATTTTGCCGAGCACGCAGATTGTATTGCTTAATTATGATTTAAGTTAATAATACATGAAAATGTTATGTCAGTAAAAAGAGCACTGATTCGAAACATTCGCTCGAGCTAGAGAATTGTCTATAAATTATTGGGAAGTTTTCCTTTTCTTACTGAATAGTAAAAAATACCTATGATTTACATATTACTTGTGCATAAAATAGATAAGTTGCAGAAATTATGGATTAGTGTACTTTAAAATAGATAGTATATGCCAGAATTTCTGCGGAAGTATTTTTTTAACAATTAAATTATGATAAAGGTTTTCTTGATTTTAATTACTTGCCGAAGAATTTCATCATTAAAGACGAGCTGCTATTTCTGTATGGAAGGATTTCAGCTTCATTATAGATAAACCACAGATTCGATACCCTATTCCACACATTATCCGCCTTTCATATGGGCTGATGCTTGTTAAAATATAGGTTCAAGTGTCGTCCTCGTCATCTGTCTGCATTTCAAAACTGAAAGATATGTCCTAAAACAATCTTCGTGTGACTTCGAAAAGTGGCCGCAATATAATTAATCTAAAGTAAGCTAATCTTATAATGTTTAATTTTTTTACAGACGAAATGCATTCAAAGTTACAATCTATTAATAATAAAAAATTGATAAATATAAGTTTCCAATTGACTAAAAAAACGTTTCAATCCCTTTGCCTTCACATTTATGTATTAAAAATAAATCAAAATAGGACGCAATCTATTTTTGATTGTAATAGATTCCTCGTATGGAGTCTACAAATTAGCATCTTCTAGGTAATGATAAATGATAAAGCAGCTAAAAATATTGGAATTCCGCTGGAAGCATTTTCATTACTATTTAAATTATTAAAAATTCTTCTCCCGTTGTATAATTCTTGATGAAAGGGCAGAAAAATGAAAGCAACAGAAACCATGCCTGGTGAAAACGCTGTCTTCAACTCAACAAACAATGAAATGAAAGCAAATCCCCGAGACTCCCGGTTGCTCTGCCAGTAGTAAATGTATTATCTTTTCAGTATTCAAGAAAATAGCGTGACTTTCCAAAGAATTTTACTTCTGTGAGTCGTGTTTGCACTTCGCATGACTTGGTAGGAACCTGGGGTGGAGTCTGCTAGAAGTGAATCCATGTTTCTCACATTCTTAAACCAATTAGGAACATCGTCTGGTATATAATAAGAACATCAACTTCTACTTTTAAAGTTTTCGTTAAAGTAAGAACACGCGAGAATTGTTTGTTGACTTAACGGAAGTTAAGAAAGATCTCCTGTGCACACACTGAGTGTTACAACTGTTATTATCTCCTGTTTGAGTTGGCGTCATCCCTTTGTGAGCTCAATTCTGTTCTTGAAGCTATGTTTGAGAAGAATATGATGATGTTAGTTTGTTTACAAGGTCCATGTTGCAACATAATGGATTCTATTTAAAGAACTATGAGAGGCTTTGTTTAAATTTTGTGTTACCATTTTGTTTTCAATTTGGAAATTTCAAATGAGAAATTTTAAAATAGAAAGAAAATGACAATATGGCTATGGAAAATGCTCATTTTTTTAGAAAATATGAGGATAAAACTTTTTGAAGAATATCGTGACAGGAAGTAAATTTCATAGTATCAATTAATTTGTTTTAGAATAATCATCTAAACTATAATCCATGCACCGAAGAACCATCGTGTGAGCGGGTCTGGTGCACGTTTAATCCGTCTTGGCCCATCGTCCTCCCCCTGGTGTTGTCTGGGACTTTGGAGAAAGGGGTGCCAGCTCAAGTGTCGCCCTCGTCATCTAACCGCGGTTCAAAATTACGAGGTCCGTCCCAAAATAGCATCAGGGTTGCTTAAAACGAGACGTAAATATAATTAAACTAAACATTAATCCATGAAAACTAATAATGACATTTTCTAAAAGATTCAGAGACGCATGGGAGCACTTATACGAAAGAATATTCAACATAATCTGGTTTTAAACTTGAATTCTTGCAAAGAAATTGCCATGACTTCATATAAGAAGTATAAAAAGAATTTCATGAATTAAAATTTTACGATATGCTTTATTTTATATATTTTTATTATATATACAGATAACGTTCTATACGTAATATAATCTGATTACATCAATATGGATATAACGATGTTAGAAATCAGTAATTGACGTGGCCCGTGGTGGTAAGGTATCGGCCTCGGAACTGGAAGGTTTCAGGTTCGAGACCCAATACCACCGAAGAGCCGTCGTATAAGCGGGTCTGATGTACGCTAATTACGTCGGGGCAGAACGTCCTCCCGCTGGTGTGATGTGGAAGTATCGAGAGAGGTGTGCCAGCTCAGGTGCCGACCTCGTCTCTGACCACAGCTCAAAATTACGAGGTCTGTCCTAAAATAGCTCTAGGGTTTCGGGACGTTAACATAACGAAAAGAAACTAAACGATAATTGACAAAACAAAAATAACCGGTTATTTATTTCTCGTAGAAAGTACATTGATGATGCGTATTTAATATGATAAAATAAAATGATAAATAGCGCGTGGACAATTTTTTAGGATGACTAAATTATTTACTGAATGCAATGAAAAGAAGCTCTTATTTAAATACCATCTTTCATCACAGAAAGAATACCAAATACTATCTTTGGTTTTCTTCTTTAAACTTTACTTTGTCTACCTTTTCAAAAAACGTAATGTAAATTCAACGTAACTTCCCATTTCGATTCGTCACATGATAGTACTATTTGCTTTACAATGTCACTGTCATTGTATAGATCCAATTGTAAGTCTGTCTGAAATTGGAATAAGAGAAAAATTGACTAGATAAATATTGACTTGTATTTATTCCTTTTTTTTTTCTGAAGACTTACAAATTTAATCCCTTTTTAAATTGATGAGACGACGTGATCAACATTTTTCTTTTTCTTTTATATTTTCTTTTTATATTTCTAAAAAGTCGGCTAGCTTTATGTGATGTTAAATTGCTAGTTTCTGGAGAATAAAATGCTAGGTTGTGTAAATGTTTTAAGATATAAAAAAAAGTAAACGACGTTTTAAAACATTCCCCTAAGTTCCACGTTAAATTACGAAACCGAGAGTTAAATTTCCCTTCACCGTTGGCTTCCATGGAAACAACGTGATCCATTTCTGTTTTGGTCGAGTTAACAGAGAGTGACTCTGGAATTCTAAATAAAAGAAAATATTTATAAAAGAAAATATTTAGTAACCTGCACACATAATTTTCCCAACTCTTTATACGGCTATGGTCTTTTTTCACCTACACTATTTTTAAAGTGAAAAGGAATGCGGGTAATTTTTTTGCTAACATAGAAAGGACTTTTCAAAATTGGAGACGAATAGTTGGATAAAATGCACACTTAATTCCCATGTTAAAAGGCTTTGGCACATTTTATTTACATTATAGGACTCCATCTTACTCCATCCGTAAGGTAAATTGAAACATGATAATGAGATAATTATAGAATAGCCTGTATACGTCTATATTAAATAATGTCTTAAAAGATTTATTAATAAATTCCACTGACAACTCATCAAATAAAATAAAAATTAATGTTATTGTCAAAGAACGCTTAAAAAGAATAAACAATTTTTTTTTTTTTTTACTTTGCTTTAAACAAGAAAAGAAAAGCATGTAATTAAATATGTATATAGAAACAATGAAAATCTATAAAATTTCATTGCAACAATATATTGTTACAAACTATTAATGTTGCTTCCTAGCACGATTAGTTCAATCACTGAAAAGACCGTTTTACGATCAACTCTGTTGGATGGATGACTCTGCTGATCGGATGCCGAATCATTGATCGCAGTGGTTGGCAACCACTTGGCGACAAATTTCCCGACTTTGGCGACAAAATAGATAATACTGGAATCTTGCAGATTTTTAGCGATAGAGCCAATAGGAACAGTGGATTTGGATTGTGGATTGTGGGATTTATAGGCGCAAAAGTCATTGCTGACTATACTGCGCCAGATACATGGTCAGAATAGACAAAGCTTGTCTTTATGTAAAAAACTGTAAAATTAAAAGCTGATTAAAAAAATTACTTGGCAATGTCTCTTATAGTTAGAAACGAAATTAAAAACTTGCAGCAAGATGAAACATTAAATTAGATGATACAAACCAATTGCTTTTAAAAATTTAAAAAGGTTTTTGTGGGGACGTTCCCCCACAAGCATTTGCATGTCCACTGTTGAAACATTAAAAAATTGTAAACGATGATGATTAAAATTAGGGCATTCAATTAAAAGGTGAAGAACCGTTAAAATCGTTTGGCATTTAGAGACAATACAAACGGAGATATGCCTGATTGTTCCAGAACCTATTCTACCCGGCTACGGGAACTATAAAAGGTCAGCAGTCTAAGGTAAAAACAGTAATGTATCGAGCCGTCGATTGGTTTACAAGTTTTCATAATATGTAATCATTTAGAACTTTGCAATGTATTCAAAAGCTTTTATTAGGAAAAGTATAGCTATTGTATAAAATTATTCTGATATCACTTAAAATTCAAAATGTTTAGTGTTAGGGAAATGAATATGAACCCTTGTATTTTATAAATGATTCAGCTTTCAAAAGAAATTTTCAATATTAGATAGGCAACTTTTATCTAGTAAGTACTTCTAGTATGCGCTATTTGTATTAAACAATCCTCCATCAATTAAACGTGTAAAAAGAAATAAATACACAACTTTCATACAGATATTAATAGTAAGTTATTCTTAAAGTTTCATTATATGCGCAAAAATGGAAAATTTATCCTCTAAAAAAACTAAAATCATTCAGTTTTCTGTAACCATTTTTTAGTCAATTTCGTAACACATAGCTGCACAAAAAGATGAAAAACTTCCAAAAACAGAGGCTGCTGAGACAATTTTATGCAGCATTAACTTGCAATCGTTATTTAAACAAAGAAACATAAAATACTGATGCTGTAAAAAAAAAAAAAAAAAAGAAAAAAGAAAAACTGATGAAAAAGTACTTCAACTCCGATAACGATTCTTTTTATACATCGTCTGCATTTGACTTTAGTTACTTCGAACGATGAAAAAATAATTCCATGTCAAATCGAATCCTTTTTTGTCCAGAAAATAATAACAGTGCATACATATTTAGGGTTCTACTTTTATTCTTTTTATTCGATTTTGATTTAACGATGCATCGGAGAACATTTTTTTTTTCTTTTGACAAAAAATTATGAAGCACAAACAAACGCACTGCTTTGTTATTTCAACCCGATTGCATATCAGATATATTATCGTTTATGGCCAAATGCCATAAAAAATACACTAAAATGATCCCTCCTAAATTGATAACAAATGATGCTTCAATTTGTGGATAACTGAGTTGGTTGCCATCATTCTTTACCTTCATTTCCATGGTTGCATTATTTCGTCTGATAGATGCAGTGAAATACCCTTTGGTAGGATCGCAAATTGTTTTCAACCATTTCATTCTATTTTCAAGCATAATTAGAATGAATAAAAATAACATTCGCTAAACAATGAATGTTACATTCTTTATTTTTTTTTTATTACTAGGAGAATTTATAAAAGAAACCCTATCATTTTCCTGTCTCGCTTTGATAAAAGATGTTTTCAAATACTCTGTAATTAAACGTGGGTGAAAAAGAAAACAGTGAATTAATCGTGTTCGAAAAAAATCCATATTGTGGAAATTGCTATTTAATACAAATTTTCAATTTGCGAATTTCCTTCCTGCCTTTATTGTGTAAATGAAGCTAATGATGTGGATATAAAAATTCTTCTAAACTCTTAATTATGCTAACAGAGAAAATAAAAATTCTATATTCGAAACAAATTAATTGATTTTTCTTGGTATTTTTTTTGGAGTTTAATATCCTCTATAACCAGTAACAAAAGGGATAATGCACTTCCGAACTGTGTGTAATTTAATTTAAAAATGATTCTAAAAAATAATAAAGTTTTTTTATAATAACATGCTTGCACAATTTATTTCAGTCTTTAATTTTCTTGTAAAAGATTCTGTTTGAATCGGCTTTGATGAATATAATTCTAGATTGTTGTTATCTAGATCTACGTTGGTTAACCTGTTGTGAATTTCATTGTTAATTGTTTTGATTTTGATACATAGTTCTTTACAAGCAAAATATGACAAAGATAGAGAAATTTGTAGTCATCAAAAAAATTTGAACTCGCGATTTGGATGAATCCCCACAAATTACATTTCCCTGAGTTAAAAAAAAGTCATAATTAGCTTATGTCTATCTGTCTACAAACTCGAAAATTTAAAAAAGCTTTAAAGTAGAAGGAAGAAATTTGATAAATGGATTTTAGATCGATTTGTAGATGTAGATTTCTATCAAGTTTGGAATCCGTGAAATCAGAAATTATTCATCAAAGTCCATTCAGAAGAAGTCTATCTGTTTAAATACAAGTAAATTTGATAACTTCAATACTGGATAGAAAATATTTGGTACATGAATTCAACATCGAAAATATAGACTCGATAATTTAAAAAAGCTTTAAAGAAGAAAGATGAATTTTGGTATATGGATTTTAGACCAATTTATAGATGTAGATGTCTATCAAATTTTGAATCCGTGAAATCAGAAATTATTCATTAAAATCCATTCAGAAGAATTCTATCCGTTGAAAAACAAGTAAATTTGATTAAAATACTAGACAGAAAATATTTGGTACATGAATTCAACATCGAAAATGTAGATTCTTGTCAAATTTTAAATCAAATCTATTAAATGACTATATGTCGGTCTGACTGTATGTCTATATTGACTGTAAGTCTGTATGTACTTTCACTTTATTCTATGCATAATAACTCATAAACACAATAATTTAAGCCAATGATATTCGAGATCTGATCTTGCGATTACAAAAGTAGTTCTGTGTCAGATTTTTATTTCAATATGTCCTAGCAAAGGTGTGCAAACTATATATTCATACGATAGATTCAAATAAAATGTTAGATTTAAGTCAAACATCTATATTTTGTAATTGTTGTTCGCCAATGCCATGAAAGGAATTCACTGCCTTACCCAATATTCACATTTTTATATAGGGAGGGAGGGTCGACGCCTTTTATTTGAGAACATGCGAGAAAGTTTCTAGGAGACCACTCCCGCTGGTGTAAGCTCATAACTTAAGACTTTTTTCTCCCTTTAAAATCTTATCTGAGCTAGGCACATAACACATAATTGCAAAATTTTAATATTTCTAATATAACAATATAATACCTAAATATTTAAAATTCATCTCATTCTTCATTTAAATTTTTATTAAAAATTTATTATAGTAAATTTTTGAGATTTTTACTATACCTCCTTAGATGGTTACATAATGAAGTCTTATTCATAGATATTTACATTGTTTAAATAATTTTTAATGTGACAGTGATGTTATGTTTTAAATTACAAAATTGAAATATATTTATGACACAGAAAGATGAGTATTCATTAAATGTTGAAAAGTACTTATTTACATTGTAAATCGTTATATATGTATATTTTTTCCCTCTGAATAAAATAGATCTTCTCATAACTTTAAGAAAATGATTTCTATTAACCTAAAGTAAATTCTACTGTGCATAAAAAAAGTATAAAGATATCAAACTGATAAATAAAAACTTAAAAGGATCTCGTACCTGCAATAGTTTAAAAAAGAAAAATTTTAGTGAGATCTTTCCGACATAATTTTAAGCTGTTTTGTATTTAGTTTACATTTGCATTATATATATATATATATATATATATATATATATATATATATATATATATATATATATATACTACAATGAACATTACGATGTAATTAAGATAAAAAGTTTAATGACATAAGATGGCATCTTTGTAGCTTCGCTCAGGCGATTCTTATGGTATGAAAATGTCGTCATTATGATATTGTCAAAAATCCAGACTTTGAAGGAATCATTTTGAGTTTTTCCGATTCAAATTCCTTTATGAATGAGTTGAAAGAATCATTCGTCTGCTTATAATTGGATTTTAAAATCAAATTCCATAACCGAATTTTGATTCTGATATGATTAATACATTACTCTCCTGGGCCTCATAGAAAGTTGGATATTTAATAAACGCTAAAATAAATGAAAATCAAAACTCCAAATAAAATCCTACTCTTCCTTTTTTAATTGCTTTTTATCACTGTTAAATTTGCTTCCTTGTGCAGGCCATAAACTACGATTTTTCAGTAAAAAAGTGTTTTGAAATCTTTGTATATAAATTGCTTTAAATATTTAAATTTATAATTGTAGACATTTAAGATGAAGATTCTGAAGCTAATTTATCTAAAGAACTGTAAGTGAGTATTTCTTATAATCTTATTGGTTGTAAAAACAGAACCAGAAAAGTGGTTAAATAGCACACATAAACATTATTATTACATTTATTACTATTTACAAATACACTGAAAATATTTCAGAAAAGACTTTCTCTAACTTTTAGACGTGTAAGACTTAGCAATTCATGAAATTCTAGAATCAAATTATTCAAAGATCACTTTATGTACTTACAGTACAAGGAATGAAGAAACTGTGGAAATTTTGAAAGCATTGGCTGCTTCTTTATTGAAATTTAATGATCATATAATAAGACTTAATAACTGTTTCAAATCCTCACAAACAAAAAATTGATTTTCGAAGAGAAGAAAACTAATATTTGAGCAATAATTTAAGACTTTTCTATAACCATGATGCATGATGAATTAATTATATTTAAAGACTTACAAACAAACCCCTGATTAATATAATGCAATTGCTTTCAATAATAAATTTTATAAAAAAGTGTTTCAAATTGGGATTTTTTTTCAAAAACTGAAGTAACAAGTTCTTTGAAAGCAAAACTTTATTCATAGAATCTAGGACACTGATAGAAGTAAAAGGCAGAGGCATGCATTTGTTCCATATAGACACTATAGTTATTGAAATATTTGTGCCATAGATAAACCAATTTATCGACATTGGAGAAATTAGGGTCTATGTCATGGAGTCTATCAACGACGGTTTCCTGATTATCAACATCAGTTATGGAATGCCTTTTTCGCCTCAGGTATCAGTTGATGTACCCTCATTTTCTCTTTTTACCAATACTGTGCATTAATCAATCACCTTATGCTTGATATTGCATTAAATGCTAAAGAGACTGTCCAATCCGAATGAATTTATTGTCGAGTGAGGGTTGCCGAGGCGTCTAGAGAGAATGTCTTCCAGTAGACAAAATATTTGTGCACAATAGTCAGTACATTGTTCTTGGAGACAATGACCTTAGTCCGTGTATAATCTCCCTCATATGAATACAACTATCAGCTGAAATCAGATTCCTTTACATTGCTTTGTCATCTGAGATTTACGGTCCTGACCTTTTTAACCTTCAATCTTCATCTGCTCTGCTTAATGTAAATTCCTTAGATTAAAGCCAGTCTTGTTTTCCCGAAATTACATTCTCTTAGTAAACTTCCATTAATGAGAAATGAATTTCAACTGAGGATAATTTTTAATCTTAACAGCTTATTACACTTTTTAACCTTTTTACACTTCGCACTTCAACTGCTGACCATGTTTTCATTAACGCTGCCACTTTCTAACAGAGATTTTGGAGCACTAAGGCACAATTCATTACATTTATTGGTGATGTTTGATTGCTTTAATTGTCAATTCTTTTTAAACATAAAATTTAATTCACACAGCAATTTCTGCACGCTTGAAAACACTTGTTAGCTTGCATTTTGACCTCTTACGTATTACTGAGTCTACAATTTCGAGATAAAGGGAAAGCATCATAGATTAAAATAGTTACAAGTCTTAAATTTTTTTCCGTACTTGAAAAATTTTAAATAAAAATAACAATTGAATCGGTATGTGAATTCTACTCTTAGTTTTTAAGAATTAGTTTTTTTTACTCTTAGTTGAAAAAAATGTTAAAAAAAGAAATGAATAATGTATAAAGCTTTTAAACTTTAAACTTTTTGAAAATATCTAATATCTTGATTCAAATAATTTTGAAAAAAAAAAAACGGTTTTTTTTTCAATTTTTTAACTAAATTATTGTATTTATTTGTATTAATGGATCACTATTTGTTCCGATTACATTTAGTGATTACTTTTTGAGTTTTCTTTAAGTTTCTTACCTATTTCATAGTATGCCTAACCCTTTTGTATTGTAACCCTTTTTTTGGTTTTAATGTTACAACATATTTACTTCTAAAGTGCTCTGCAAATTATATATATATTTTTTAATTTTCATTGCTGATGTGCATGAAATTTTCTATTACAATTTTCATTAATTAATCTATGACAATTATATCTCAAATAGTGTTAACAGAATAATCTAGATGAACACATCCAGCAAAACAAAAAAACAAAAAATACGAATTACAGAATTTTTCTAAATTAAGAAATCATTAATGCATGTCTATGTGTTATTTTTTAAAAAAAATCGATATACAACTGCATTTTGTTTTTAAACATATTAAAGTATTTGCTCATTTTCTGTTTCACTTTGATTGTCATCACTCTCACGCAGCATAACAGATGACCATAATCATTACATATTAAACTTCTCTTTGCTATTAACCTTTTAAAGACCGAAGCATCATAAAAAAAGTAGCCAACCAAATGGTGAGTATATGGCTCAAAAGATATGAATCTAAAGCCCATAAAAGCTATGCCCTCACCAGTTAAAAGTTATCACTCTATTTTCGTTCAAAACGAGGGAACAGTGGCCAGAATAAAAAATACAAAAATGACCACCCCTTAATCTCATCCAACCGAGCCAAAAACGACTCTGGTAACTGGAACATTAACTGTGCTATATATCAGATTTATGTGCAACATGTTAGGCTTAACGATAATGTAACCGTAAGGGGAAATGTGGTAATGCCTTCATCTCTGCTGTTTATGAAGCATTTGTTTTGATGCAAAAAAAGATTTTTCATTTAACTTGAGGAGATTCCACCTTCTTCTGTCGGTAACTGTGTCTGGAATGTGTGTGTGGTTCTTAATGAATAGAGGTGGCTTATTTTCCGGGTCATTTGCAAAGAATTAGAAAACGGAAATGGTACAAATATCAAGCAGGATCATCAAAATGTTGCCAAATTATAATGATTTATTAATGAAAGAGATGTAGTGTGTATTACGTAGAAATGTAGATTATGAAAAGGTCTTCACAGAATATTTATTTACAAGATAAAAATAGGAATCAAGCATATATATGTGTGGATAAAGATTAATTCTAAATGTTTTATTAAGAAATCTTAATGTGAAATATGTTTCCATTTAGATATTATGATTATATTTCGTTTCCTTCATGGCGGCTAGACATTTAATAAGATAAGCAATAATATATTTGAATTCTTTTTATTAAATTATCCGATTTCACAAAAGTAGATCATTACTTTTGAGATAACTTGAATATATTCTTAAGAATTTTAAATAATTTGAATCGAGTTTTATACTTGCAAATATTATACTTTATAATTGCCATAAAGTCTTTTGCAAAATGTGTGATAACAAACAACAATTTCTTTAGATAAGAAAATTTTCAGCTTCTTATAAACTTTATGTAACTACATCATATTCAAAGATACCGTGTTATTAACATAATAATCTTCAATGTCGTTACTAAAAGATACATTAAGATTTATAATCTGATAAAATGTAGACTAATATACATAGAATAAATAAATTTATCACAGCAGTTTCTTGGAAATTAGTTTAAATGTTTTTAGTTCATTTTATTTCAAGAAAATATATAACTTAATGCTTATAAGTGTTTTGCATATATATATATATATATATATATATATATATATATATATATATATATATATATATATATATATATATATATAATATGCTGCAAGCTTGGAAGACATGTATATGGGGTATATATATATGTGATTTAAATATATTATTAGCTAATTTGTATAAAGCAACTTATTTGGTTCTTACCTAAGTGCTTCCATTTTACTAATAAAAAAAATAAAGCATAGGTTTTAATTATTCGAATGAAAATTTGTCATAAATATTAAATTTCAAGCTCAATTTTTTTCTTCTTTATGTCGTTATTTTTACTTTTAAGTAAATATATAGAGAAACAAAATCTCTTTAGGATTCCTATATAGATTAATAAATTATTCATTACTTCCTTAAAGTGTTTCAAATTTAAATGTTTCTAATTTGTTAATATTTTCTTTATTTTAATAAATGATATATATATTTCAGCATGTTAAGAATGTGTTTTATCTAATATAAATTTTTAAAAATCATTCCACCTATTATCAAATTGACAAAATATTTATTAAATGATTCAAAAGCTCATTAAATATAACATTTCTTCTACAGGATGAATACTGAAATATTTCACAAAAAATAATTTAAAATTTCTCTTAAATCCTTTGAAATTATGGAATCAAATTTCTAAAAATGTATTTTCAAAGTAGTACTGATAAAAAGGTCGAAAGAAAAAAATTCATAAAAACTATTTTTGTTCATTCTTTTTTTTTTTTTTTTTTTTTTTGCAATATGCAACATTAAGTTTTTCGTGTTTTCTTTAATTATGTTTCTATATATAAATCAACGATATTACTTTTTATTATAATGTAAGGGCAATATTATTTCATAAAATGTAGAATATCTATTTTTTTAAAATTATTATTATTATTATTTAAAAACGAAAAACTATGAACAGAGACTTCGAAAATCCTCAAGAATAATGCTTCACAGAATTAATTATATTTAGATGGAAAAATTGTTCGATTTATATACTATTTTATATACTTATTTTGAAATTAATTTGATGAACTAAATAAGTATTTATATTGATATTAAAATTCCATTATTGGTGATATTCAAAAAAGGGCAATTGTTATTATTAATTTTTGGAATTTACGAAAACAAATGTTTTGGTTCTTCGGAACTTCGTATATAGGATAAATTCTTCATGATTGAGTGAATGCTGACTACTGATATGAAATGTCTCATCGGTTTTAATGTAATGATAAAATTTTGCTAAATTGCAACTGTTTTTTATTGGTTTATCGAATCAAATACTTATTTTGAAATTTTCTAAAGAACTTCGCAATCATTTAAAATATATAACTGAAATTAAAAACGTTTGGCTTTAAGAAAATAATCCTGGGGATTCTCAATTGCTAATAATGAATAATAAAAATACTGATTTCTCAATCTATAACTTTATTTTTATGTTTATTTAATACTTCTTTTTACAATCGATTCTTTATTAGCATTAATATGACAAAGAACTGTATATAGTTATCAATCCAATCGCCAGTTTTCAATTTAATCTCCTGTTCCAAATGTATGTGCTTTTTTTTTTTTTTTTTTCATTTTTGAATGATTTTTCCGAGATTAAAGTTTAGTTGCTCTGATGTTCTGAATGTTATTGTTTTGGGTCACCGAGAGAAAAATACCAAAGAAAAAAATGAGCAGCCAGTGAATAATATCATGAACCCATATATCCCTACCACCAAATGACTGCTCCGTCTTGCCATGCACCACAATTACGATGAAAGGTTGCATATTAGAACACTTTGTTATTGCTGGCGTCAATGAATACACCTCAAAGCATTATTTATTTGCTTCATCGTATCCATCTTCTCCTCGTAATACTGGGTTTACACTCGGCCAGTAGGCAACGCATGCGCAGAAAGGCTCAGAAATGCTGTTCGGTCGATGGCAAGTAATTGTCCGTACAGGACAACAACACGCCGTTATATAGTATTTCTTTATCTTGCTGCACATGCGTTTGTACAATTTGGCGGAAGATTTTGTCATGAAAAAATTTATCACTTATCATAGATTAATTCCTACATTTTTTGCTCTTCGTTCTTTCTGCTGTGAAGTTGTATTTTTTTTTTTTTTTTTTTTTTTACAGTTTTCAAAATTTAGGTACGTTGACTTTTTTTTATTTTACCATGTTCCCTTGTAAAAAAATCCTTCATTTTAATATGATAAACAGTGAAAAAGAAAAATTCAAAAATGCCAAAACGGTATTTTATAGCCAAGCGTGGAATGACTAAATCTATCTTATTAAATTGTGGCAAACATAAATCAGTCCTTCTCTGCTCATGCTCTGCCCACTGGCCGTCTTATAACTAGGCGAGTGTAAACATAACTCGTAAGAAGATTTAGTATGTGTAGGAACGCTGTCGACTTCATGTTTTATGTCAGAACATGCAGTCTACAGTGAGTTTTTGTTTCGATATGTACCTTAAATTTCTTCTTTGAAACACCACTAATCTACATATACCATAGTATAATTTAGTTTATCAAAACTATTAATAAATTGAAAGAATGAATATTGGTATGTATTTTTTTACTGAAAGTCATAGAGTTTGTGTATCAAAATAATCTATTTTTTAAAAATATTAAAAGTACCAGAAAAATATTAATTTTATTGAATATAATTCAAACAAATATTAAAATCTATATCATTATTTTCAGCAAATCCAAGTGAGTAAATCCAAGTTTACGAGTTTACTAGTAATTAAATCATTACTTAATAACTATCATAATCATCGCGTTTTTCTAACTTAATGTAATGCATATATCTGAATTAAATATAAATGTTTACCTCATTATAATTTAGAATGTATAAATTCTGATAGTGGAAATAACTTTGTTCCCACTTGTATTCCCTGACCATCAAATTGCTATAGTTTCTTCTAACTGCCAAAACAAGTATAAAAGAGCATACAATATGAAAATCCAATATCTCAAACAGAATACTCGCCAGCATTAATCCTGCAGTCATCATATCCCATCTAATTATCTCTGCTCTAGCTCTGATTTGTTCCTTTGGAAGATCATTTTACTCGATGCCAGTTGTTATCACAACAACACCTACGTGGAACCATTATGGCCAGGAATGTTTTATTTTATTTATCTCCATTTGCACCGATATCTTCCTTTGTTTAGGTGAGCCATGGCTCTTTTTTTTATCCGAGAAGCTTCATTCTGATATATTCTTTGCGTTATTGATGACTCGGCATCCACACCATGCTGGCTATGTTTTGTCAGCTCCGAAATCTGATCACCAGCGTTATTAGAAGCAACCGTATCGATAGACAGTTTCTGGAATCGATAGTTTCTTTCATCGGTCATACTGCTGCAGTTCGAGATTTCAAGTTGAGCGGGATTCGAGATAATCAGTTTCTGGCGCTGGCTCTATTTATTTTGGGAAAATTGGTTGCTCATGTTGGATTGTCAGAATTGTGTGGAGTGTGTAGTTGAGGTATGCGAAGGAAGGTGGAGAATTGGAACTGTTCTTTTCGGGTTTTTTTCTCTCATTTTGTTGGTGCCCTTCTTTTCTTTCCCGTTTGTGACCTAAATTTTAACAAAAGGCGTTTTTATGGTAATTCCGACATAAAGCGGAAGAGTGAGAAATTGTGAAAAGGAATGAACGCGAAGATGAAAAGATTTTTTTAGGCTACAGTTTAATAATATTTGTTGCAAAATATTGTTCAGTATTTCGAATATGAAGAAGTATTTGTTGTGGCGTAACATTATACAATAGAACAATGAAATCAGAAGAAGTAATCTGCGTAACTCTTATAAAGATTTTTTAAAAATATATACTTAAACGTAATAAATTATAAAAACGTTAAAAAATCTATATAATTGCTATAAAAGCTCAGATATTTATTTGTTTGGAATTCTTCAAAATTTTAAATAAAATTCATTTTTTCTCAGAATTTATAAAAATTACAGTAAATCCTTAACTCATTAATTAGCTCCCTTTTTACTTTTTCTCATATAAAATATAGAGAAATTATTTTAATCATTGCAAAATTCTAATCGAGATTTTGGCTAATATCCAAGTTTTAGATGTCCCAGAGGTCGAAAAATGCATGTTTGTCTCTCTGTAATAAAGATAAATCAAGACAGCTCAGAGCTATACTGATGAAATTTGATATATTGTCTTTACTGAAAATTTGCAGATTTCTGTCAAATTTTAAACAAAATCTATTCAAGAGAAATCTGTTTGTCCGGCTATTTGGATATAAGTTATCACAACGGTAAAACGAAGAGAATTGTATGGATAAAATTCGGTTCACAGATTTAACTTTTGTATTGTAAATATCTGGGAAATTTTTAGCTAAATCAAACAAGGATTTCCCCGTCTATTGGTTTATACTTGCAGAAATCTGTGAACGCGACCCTGTGAAGACAAAAGCCCAATGATTTAAATATATGAAATTTGGTGTGTTATTTTGTGATTGCAACTGTAATTTTATGTCTAATTTTGGTTTCATTCGGTTGGGAAAAACACAAAATCACTTTTATTAGATAATATGCCAGAATGTCTCAACGGGACTACTCCTGATGTTTGTTATATTTATTGAACGTATCATTTAAATGTGTCTTAAATATTTCTAACGGAGATTGAATTGGAGATTGGAGATTTCAATAATGTAATTGCATATTACTTTTATAAATTTGAGAACTAATTTTTAATAAATTTCATATCTTCTCCGAAATTTACAAAAATAATAATGTGTTATGATTTATAATATAGAAAAGTGGTTATTTATTTTATTTTGAGAACTTAATTATTAAATAATTCAAGCTTCGTAAATTCTAACAGCGCATGATTGAGGACTTCGAAAGTATATTTGCATGTTTCTTTAAATTTATTTATTTGTAAATAATTTCAAATTTGTAATAATTACGTAGTTCTTTAGTGTGGAACTCAATGAAACACACAAGAAGTAGAACTAAACCAATTTATTAACTCAACTCTGAACTGAGAACCCAGTGACTGACAGATCTTCTGCTTTTATGCTAGCAGGGAAAGTTCCAGAATACCTTTCTGGAGACAGTAAGAAAATCCAGAACACTTGTCTGGTAAACTAAAGAAATGTGCAGAATCTTCTGGAACATGAAATAAAGGAAAACATAAAATTAAGGAATTAAATATTTACACAGACTGTGAATAGCATTGTCTCTAGCGGGATTCAAACTTAAGATCTTCACTTACTTAAGATAAGATTCAAACTTAAGAGATCAGTGCTATGACCATTCGGCCATGGAGAGTCGACTGCCTATTTTCAATACGGAAATACAATTAATGTATTTTTAAGAAAATACCATAACTCACCGTAAATCGTATTTTCTAGATAACCAGTGGGAGTGGTCTCCTTAAGCCTTTCTTGCCTACTTAATAAAGCTGTTTATTAAAAGAACGCTTTGCATGGCATTGGCGTATAATATTACGAAAAATATTAGGCTTTGGCCTGAATTTAGAAATTTTGCAAACTCTATTGAACAATCCTTGGCAATTGATTGGCTTGCAATCCCTGATATGTGGTAATAGTATTCGAAAATCGAATTTGTGTTTTAGAGGTGTTGTTCCCAAACGATTGAAATACAATTTTGACACAGAAATACACTTGCATTCACAAAATCATATGCCATATTTGATATATTTAAGGCATTGCGTTTTAAAGTTATTATATTTACACGTTCTGAAAATGCAATACATTTGTTATATTTGCTTCGCAATTTTATAAGTGTTTACTCTATAGATGTTAAATTTTGTGTAACCAATTTTATTTATTTAGTTCTCTTCGATTTTAGATATTCTTTATATTCGAACAGCCGAACAGATAGACTTCCTTTGAATGGATCTTTTTCAAAATTTGATATAAAATGGATGTTTCAAAATGTCAAAATAGATGTTTCAAATTTGATGATTTGATTTTTTTTTAAATCATGTAACCAATTTCATCTGCCTAGCTCAAAGAAGCCTTGAACGATCTTTGTCACTGACATACAGACAGAAGGACAGATAAACCGTTATATTACCGAAAATGCGTTTTTAAAATTTGTGGAGATTTGTAAAAATTTTGAATTCGAATATTTTAATGATTGTAATGCTTTATACTTTGTGTGCAAGAAAATGAGGGAAAAAATTGTTACTTCTTTTATTTATTCAAATAGCAAATAAAAAGTAATGGCTTAAGTATATTTAGTGTAAATCATTAAATTATACGTCTTGTATCAATCATATTGAAGATTTTAATGTATAGAGTTTAAATTTTCAGAAACATATACACTATACAAATATTATATAAAAGGATTCGCCAGTTTCAATAAAATTGATGAATATTTTTGTAGTGATTCATAGTCAAGAATTTTTATCATTATTTTGTAAAATGACAAAATGAGTCCCTGATTTTTTTTATACAGTCAGCGCACAATAAAAAAGAAACTGTATTTCAAAGAACATCTGCGAGTGACATTTTTGCGATAATTTATATCATGTTTAGGATGTTTTGTTTACATCATTTCTTTAGGTTTCAAGCATATTTCTTCATATATAATATAATATTTTGATGGGAAAAGTGCCAATTTTCAGTGTAAAGTTAACGAAAAGCAGAAACTGTGGTTTTATTTTCTCATAATAATGATTTATGGTATAATCTTCTTACTAGACCTAGTTTGATTTTTTTCAGCGGATAATCTTTAGAACTATAATTTCCAGGATCGGTTTTATTTAATTTTTGTTGTTATTTAATATTTATTTTTAAGGCATCAGAACATATATTTATAAGTTTTGCCCTTCATGGTGAAAGACATTTTAGAAAATATATATTGTAACTGAAAATTGCTTGTAAAAATTCGAACATCCGTAAAATGAAAGGTTTCGATTTAGTGAGTGTATGGTGAAACAATTCAACAGGGTCAATAACAAATAACGATCTTTATTCAAAACGGAGACATGAACAAACAGACGACAAAACACAAAACAGCACTGACACCGAGACATACACAAGAACAGCATAGACACCGAGACATACACAAGAACAGCATTGACACCGAGAGATACACAAGAACAGCTCTTATTATAAATATCAGCACCCAAATAGCTAATCGGTAGAAAACAACCATAACATAACAAAGCGCTCATATAGATTTCTGCAGGAAGAGAAACTCCACATAAATTCTCACGTCAAATGTTTGTTATCCTTCACTGTCTATCGTTTAAACTGAACATGACTGCTGACTCGACTATACGACTAATTTACTCAATATACGATTTGATGTCGTCCCAGTACATGTGTATAAGGCCCTGCACATCTGATCGCCAATTGATTGTCAAGTCTGTCGGCAAACGTGAGGATCATTCATTTGTTATTCGTTTCGCCTCCATCAAAGCTGTCCATGCTAGGTGGGTTTATACTCAGTTAGTTATAAAATCCCAGTAAATCTCATATGCGCAGAAGAAAAATTGCGCCTGCACTGAGAGAGCAGACAATAGCAAGTTCTTGTCTCACCGGAACTGTACAGTTTCTGCACCTGCGTGGTCTTACTAGATGAATTGTAACTGGCTGAATGTAAACCTTATATTAAGATGGGTTTACACTCAACCTTTTATAAGATTCCAGTAAATCAAGCATGCACTGAGAAAGTAGACAATAAAAAGTTGTCTCGCCGGGAAGTACTTGTTACTGTATAGTTTCTGCACATGTGTGATCTTAGTGGATGAATTGTAACCGGATGAACGTAAACCTAACATTATTTGAAACGAACTACACATTCATAACAATATTCAATTAGATCCATTCGTTATTCTTTCTAAGCTTTGCGTAAACACGGTTTAATATTTATTTATATAAATAATCTTTATAGCAGCCTTCAAAAATATAACTTATTTGGATTTTATATAATATTCCTCTAAAAAATCTCGTTTCAGTGTACACAGTAAATAAAAGTTTTCTCCAACTCATCATGTTTTAATCGATACAACAGTATGGAAAAACTTAGAAACAACAATTGCGAATATTTAATTATACTGTCTCTAGTTCAGTCAGAATAAGAATGCAATAAAGTTTATTTTTCTTACAAATGTTAATGTATAGAAATAATCAAATAAATGTATTTATTACTATTTCCAAAGCAAAGCAATCGAAAAGTATTTTGTTTCTTGCAGAAAATTATTCAGTTAACATAAAATTACAATTCATGTTGTCCAATCGGATGACAAACTGTTTCTAAAACACACAAAACACTCGAATGTTTCTGACAGGAAACGACTTCTAGCAAAATAATATATTTCGTTTTAAAGCAAAATACTTAATATTTATTTCTTTTTATTGAAAGCAGTTAATAAATATGACAGCCACTTTCATTGCATTTTAACTCTTTGTGACAGATACAAAAGTCAACCTTATTTTATATCGAATAAAGAAGATATTGACTTCTAAAGCTTAAGAAAATAATTCAAAAAATGTATGCAGGAAAGAAAGAAAATTTGGAGTAAATGAAAGCTCATTTGATGCAAACTTTGGAAGCAGCTGCATCAGCTGTGCTTTTTTATTTTTGAATATTTTCTTAAACAGAGATTTGTTGAAAAATTTTGAATGAAATTAAGCATTATGTTAAACTTCGCGATGGTGAAGAAAAATACATGGCAGCCAATATTTGAGTTCAGATATTTTAAAGGGAAGAAAAATGGATCTGATATTGATTTTTTTGAAGGATGCCCAGTTTATGCCTTTTGTTCCAAAAGAAATTATTAATGAGGCCTTTCTGCTTTACATGCACTTCCGAAATTTTCTTTTATCTCTACATATCTTCTTCTTCTACAAAAAATATTAGTAAGGAATTATTTCTGGATCCTTACGAAATAGAAAGAACTCGTAAACTTTTAAGATATTAGAATATTATAGGTTCGTTAGAATCTTATCAGAGAGATTTCATAAGAATTTTTAAATAGTTTATGTGCATTTCTTTGCATATATATATATATGTAACCAATCTAAAATTAGAAATATTTTGAAAACGAAACTAAATAGTTTCGGAATCGCAACTAAAAAATATTTCTTATTCAAACTGAAACCAAAAAAAGAACAGAAAAAGCACCATATTATTTAGAGAGCGCATATGCAGCTACTTCTAAAACAAAGATGAATTGAGACAATAGTAATAAAAACCAAGTTAATTGGAAAAAAAAATAAACCAAATAAAAAAAGAATCCGGCCTGAAGACTTTCTCACGTGTCACCCTCAGGCAGGGATTCAAAAAAAGGGATTTTTTTTTTGTGAAGGAATGCAGACTAAACAGCCTAATATCGATTCCTCGTGACCCGAAAATCACCTGAAATTAGGCTTAAGAGATATCATTTTAACAGAAAGGAAAATACAAAACAATAAATTAGAAGAATACGTCCACTAATAAGCAAAACTACAATAACAAAAATAACATTAAATAACCATATCATAACACCCAAACAAGTAATGCAAACAAAAAGTAAAATAAATACCAGCAGCAGGCAAAAAAATTTTAAGCTTTCGGTTTGGTTTCCTGCTCTCAACACCTCCAAGCTAACGCATTCAAGGTAAAAAATAATTGGAGGGACTCAGCGCCATCTATTGAGTTATCTAATATGCAACAAAAGGTCTATTTTTATTTTACGTAAAGGATTAATCCCAAATCATTCCTTGTTTTATTAAAAAATTGATATTTCAGTAGTTTCTGGGAAATTCATTATTAGTTATATTTTTAATGAGGTTATTTGATGCTTCAATGTAAGAATTTTTATTATTACAAACCCTTTTGATTCTGTTAAATTGTGAAAAAATTAGATTTTTGAAAATTTTAGAGTTTAGATTGGAATGATAATTACAAAGTTTCGTTATTTGAAAGTTGAATTCATCCTTTTTATCTATTCTTTTTTTATTTTGATTAATTTTTATTTGGTTTCATTTTGATTTTTTCCTTTTAACTTGGTTTTTTTTTACTATATATATATATAAACTTCAACTAATTTTTCCACAGTTGTGCATGATTTTTACACGGGTAAAAGCGATAAAACGCGTCTTTTTAATTCATGGCACAAGAATAAAGCTTATTAACTTTCCCCCCTCACAGCTTTTACTAATAGATTGCTTTTGGGATTTTTCTTACACATGTTGAATTAGGAAAAGGAATCCTACAAATCTTAATAAGTTAGACCATTATAGTCTGGGATTTTTATGCCTTCGCTTTTATGCCTTAAGAGTTATAGACTGTCAATTTTTAGGAGAATATACACAAATTTTTGCATGTAAATATACAAAATTATTGCATATACATATTTTGGTTGTCCTTTCAGATACAAAAGTTTAGAAATAATTTAGTTAAGGTCAATGTCAAACTGGATTTAAAATAAGGTTGAGCAAAGTTTGTAAGGGAGTTGTCATCCGTAATGTCAGCAAATGAAAAACAGTAATTGCTTATAAACAAGTCTAAAAATGAAGAAATTTTGTGATTTTACGAAATAAATAGCTTTGAATGAAATAGCATATCCTCCATAGAAAAGTATGTTATTTCTTCGGATATCTCGTATAATTTCCTTATAGAAATGAGACTTTGGGATCGATGCGATGTCAAAATCGTTGGTTTCAATATGACAAACTGCAGAATATGATTTCAATTAATTTCTGATTATTATTTTCCCCCGGTTTTTGGGATTTGATAAAACTTTTCAGTGATCAAATTTATGTATCAAAAATATATTTCACCTAGAAAGGAAATTACGCAGATAGAATTCTTAAGACGCCTTTGCATTAATTAATACCTAATTGAAAGGAACACCAGAATCATATTTGAGGCAGATCTCGTAATATTAAACTCATTTCGAATAATGTAAGCAATATCCAATTTGGCATTCTACTCTCCAAAGTTTCTCACTTTGTGTCCGTATACGACATTTGACTTTATCATTAACTTTTTCTGTACACGAGCCCTAATTATCCACAAAATAAGATAACCGAAAAATATTCAAATTTATAAAAGTTTAGAACAAAATACACAAATGTTTGATTTTAGTCAGAAATTTAAATCGAAATTCTAAACAATAATCTGTTTAAAGTACAAAATTTTGATTTTATTTAAAATTATGGCATGATCTTTTAGTGATATAATCTTAGATAATCTGCGTAGTGCTTTGTCGACTTCACGGTAGTGGAATCAGTTTTGTATTCGCATGCAAATTTTTAATAATATTATTAATTTACATTTTTGTTCTTAGAAACTCATTAATTTGTTTCAGTGGGCACTCAACGAATGTTAACTGAAAACATATTTAAGTCTGAATATAAAAGAATACAAATCGTATTTTTCTTCTAATTGCAGACGTTTATAACTTTAAAATACCCATACTAATATGGAAGTAATATAATAAAAGATTTTATAACTGTACGTAAAATCTACAAGGATTTAAAGATTGTAAAACAAAATGATTTTACAGCCTTTAAAAAATTAATATTCTAATGAATACTTTTTTTTAATTTTAATATTTATTAGGTTAATTTCATATAAATGTTTTTTTTAAATAAAAAACAAGTCAAAGTAATATTCATATGTAATATACAGAAGAAGTTTGTAAATGAACATAATTTTTCTGAAAAACATTTTTCATCCTATTTGTTGCATAAGCACTTCTTAAATTATCCAAATATTTTTTTTTTGAAAAAAAAAAAAGTAACTAAGAACATTAAAAAAATTCTTTGGACTTTATATCGTATTCGGAAAATGACTGTAAATAAAGTTTCTTCGAAATAATCAGATTTTTTCTTCTTCAAATTCAATATTAGCCATAATGTTTTTGAAATATGGAAGTTAAACGATGCGCATGATTTATGACGGATGTTGCAATTTTACAATTATTTGTCTTTTATAACCATGCAAAGTATAATTGCGAATGGGAAAATGTTTAAGAAGTCTTTTTTCTTTGAAAACAAGCAAAAACCGAAATTAGAAAAAAGATTTATTATAAGAGACTTCAAATTCGTCCTACACAGCCGATGCATTAAACTGTCATGGACTAAAATTAATGATTCCCTTAATATTTTGAATCTAATGTACAAAATCAGATAACTACTTAGTATTATTTCTACGCTTCTTATTTGTTTTCGCCCATTCATTTCTGTCCATTATAATGATTTGCATTTTATAAAATTGCTTTTGCTTTTTTTCCATTAAATATTTTCCGTGTTAATGGCTTTCTTTAATACATTTTATTTTGCCTCAAGATCTTAGATTACTGAAGCATCTTAATGGAGAATGCTTGATTTCTTTTATTGATAACTAAAATTTATATTCATATAAAGTAATAAAATAGTAATATAAATAGCTTATATAACTTACAATTATTTATTCTAAAACAATATGCTTTGAAAATTACAATGAAAACTAATTTCAATCAAACGCGTCAATCAAAAATTATTTTTACACAATCTCTAATATTTTTGCATATTATATAATATGAGAGCTGTAAGATAAAGAATCAGTTACTCTATCCACAATAAATAACTTTGTGGAATCTCAACAAAAAAATGCGTACATGTATTTCAATTCTTAAGTTAAATTTATAATTTCTTAATTCTTATTATTAACTATAAATAATGTTTAAGGAAAATTTCATACAATTAAGGAAAAATATTTAAAATTTCAGAACTGAATTTGAAATAATTAGTTTATATTTTTCATTGCAAACGTATAGTAAATAAATTTTATAATATTTGATAAATTGATGTAATAAATTGATAATCTTGATAAATGTCCTGAATACAATCGATATAAAATATAAATTGTATAAATGATGATAAGATGAGGAAATATAGCAAAGTCAGATTCACAACGAATACACTTTGATGTCAACATTTTAAAAAATTGAGTTTTATAGTTATTAATTATGTTTTAAAATTGAAAGAATTCATATGAAGATTCTCTAAATTTATCACCTGAGTGTATGAAAAGTTATTATTTACGTGAAAGAAAACGATTTACATGCAAGCATTCATCACCGTTAACGCTCTTCCACGTTTATTGTTGTATCTGAGGAAAAAATTTTACCACGAAATAAAATGAGAATTGGTAAAACTGACACAAAATAATTATACTTTGTGTCAATTTCACCAATGAAATAGAGATTTATTATTAATTAGGAAAAGATCCAACATGGGTGCATTTTGTAAGAAAATATTTATTTTTTAAATTTACTCTGATATCTTATAATTTTTGAAACAAAATATCTAATTCTATAGAAAAAAGAGTTTGACATCAATGTACTTTTTGTTATAATTGAATTGTGATTAATTAAATAATAAATAAATTATTACTCATATAAACTTCGTATTTTTTATTTTACATAGCAAAAAATAATAATATTAGTCATGGCGAAAAATTTTTAAAATTAAGATAATCTGTTTTATTCGTAGAAATTCAATACAGTGTAATTTTGTGTGTGTGTGTGTGTGTGTGTGTGTGTGTGTGTGTGTGTGTGTGTGTGTGTGTGTGTGTGTGTGTGTGGTGTGTGTGTGTGTGTGTGTGTGTGTGTGTGTGTGTGTGTGTGTGTGTGTGTGTGTGTGTGTGTGCATGCATATGCAATATCCTTTCTCCCGCAATTCCTCTAACCTTCAATACTAGGAATCTTTTAACTTATGAATCAGTGTGAACATATGCAATATTCCTTTTTCCTCAATTCCTCTACCTGTCAGTTACAAGGTGACTTTTCAATTGAGGAAATAGTGTATGCATATACAATATCCCTTTTCCTTCAATTGCTCTACTAATTAGCTACAAAGTTTTTTAAAGTATTGAAATAGTGCATACATGTGTAATATCTCTTTCCCTCATTTCCTCTACCATTCAGTTCAAGACTTCTTTTAAAGCAATGAAATTGTGTAAACATATGCAATATCAGTTTTCGCTCAATTCCTCTACCAGTAAATTAAAAGTTACTTTTCAATTAAGGAAATAGTGTATATATAGACAATATCTCTTCCCCCCAATTCCTCTACTATACTCAGTATATTTTCTGTAGGCGGTTCGTCACATTTTCTAACTCGTTATTGGTTGTCTGGCACCAGTAACACGGTAGAAAATGTAACCTTGAACCGCCTATAGAAAATACATAGACTATAATCATTTAGAATATTTATTGGGTTTTAGCCTGATAATATATCTAGATGTACTTTGAAATCGGTTAGAAGCTTTGAATTCTATCAGCTCTTTAGTACTTTTTTAAAATTTAAATTTATCTGATTTCAAATCTACCAATATGATTTTTAAATATTTAGCTTAAGATAATTCGCCAAAAATTATTTTGAATGTAAGAAAATAACATTTTAATTACATTTATTGCTTATCAACTCCATGCATTTATCTTGCAATTCGGATATAAAAGTCTTTTCTTAGTATTTATTTACATTGTTAAAATTTCTCAATAGTATAAAAGTACTCTCAATGATAGAATGTTTCTTTTTATTTCATCTAAAGGTTTTGTTTTTATAAACTTTCTTTAAAATCAAAATTTTCTAAATAAATTTTAAATATATTGTAACGAAACTTGTTCTAACTTGGTGAAGACTGAATGGCTAAGTGGTAGAATGCTATGAATTGAAAGCGACAGTTCGCAAATTCGTATCTGACTGCCGGCGCCTTGTCTAAAAAACTGTTTTGTGTTTGTGTGATTTACTTTCTTTTATTTCTCGTTTGCTCTAGAAATATTTATGTATCTTTCTAAATTTGAGAGATTCGAATCATTTCGTCTTGTGGATAAAAACGGATGTAAAGTTTAATTCCTTGACTAAAATTTCGAGTTCAGATTAGCGAGTGTCATCCTTGACTTTAGTTAATACACGGTTTATCTACCACTTCATCTACGTGACAATATATTAAATACTGAAGTACATAAAAATGTTTTTAAACTAATAAAAAATGAACATAACTCTCTGCATTTGGAAATTCATTCGCAATGAATACTTTGAATATTCTGAAGAAATTTTAAAGTGCATTGCTGTACATCTTAACTAAATACATATCACATGCGTACACATAACAAAGAAAAAAACCCTCAGAAATAGAAATTCTTTCAAAAGGAAAGCTTAAATGAAATTATTTTAATCAAGAACAAAAATCATTTTGTAAACCAATTACCAAACCAAACTGCTGTTTAAAAACGCGATCAAAAACCTTATAAGCGAAGCTTAAGCATTTTTCCAACTCTTATGAAATCCACGCAGGATGATAAATTTAAAAATAAACGCCATAAATCCAATAAATATTTTCGTGTTCTTTAATTCAAACATGGGAAAACAGCAAGATGAATAACGAACGTAAATTTTCAATAAACCACCTCTGCCTTGAAAAACAACTTCTTTCCCCTCTAATCCACTACCTTCAATAGGAGTATATCTGTTTTAAAAAGATTCTTAGAGGGTTGGTTTACTGATAAAAGCAAATGAATCCAAATCCATTTGCAGTTTCATTAAAAAGTCCATCGATTTTCAATAACAGGCGCCACTGGCTGAGTCCTCCATTGAAAGCCTCATATTACCATCTTTTAGAAAACGCTTTGAACTTTTCAGCTATGCAGAAAGCGACCAAGCGGGGTACGCTATTGGTTTAATGATTTACCTCACAATGAAAAAGGAAAGGTTCGAACATAACCGAACAAGTCACAGCTTAAGATAATGGTCTACACTTTGAAGAATAGATAGTTCTGATCATGATCCGATTAGTAATAGGTCTTTAATTTATGCAAATTACTGAATAGCTTCAGCATGGAATGATTGAATTTGGAGCGTTAGCATCAAGGTAAGAATGCTGGGATTGGTAATTGGTAATTAAGTTAATGGGTTTAAGGTTGTTTCAGGTAATTATTTACGGTCGAATTTTTTAATAGTAAAACGTGTCCTGTTAAAGCCAGGATACGTTCTAACTCATTAAATTTAATATCATTTTAATTCTATTACAAGCGGAAATTTTCTAAAACTGTAATGTTCAGTTTTAGCATATATCATTACAATGCATAATTGCAGTTTTTCAAATGTTTGTACAGAATGTATTTGCGAAATGTCTTATGCAAATATACTCTTCTTTTTCATCAAATGACGATGTTATTTTAAATTTTAAATGATCATCTTCTTCATATTAAAAGTCTGTATGTGAATTTTTGAAACTGATCTCAGTTATAAATTAAATTTCTTTTTTAGTACAGAAGTTTTATTGTATTTATCAATAAGAAATAGTATTTACCTATTACTCAGACTAAATTCCATATCCTCCAACGTTGGTGAGCCAGTCATCTATAGCACATCTTACCAATATTTTACTTATATCGTAGTTTCGCCAAATTATTGAAAAATAGATATTTTCGATTTTTTTTATTACTTATAGGATATATTTACAAAAAAATTAAACATAACTTACTATCCACTAAAAATATAAGCGAAATACTTTTTTTAAACCATGCAAAACAATTTTTGTTAATCAAACAGATTAACAATAATTAATAAAACAATATTAAAATAAACAATATTTGTTAGACATTTACAATTTTTTGTCATTAAAGAGTAAAAAATTTTTGTTTTTATTACGTCAATGTTCAGTTTAACATCACGACAAAACTCCCATATACAGGTGGTTATCAAAATAATGGAACTAGAAACGAATACAAGAATCTTTATTAATAAGGCGTAAAACCATGTTTGGTATATAATACAGCTTAGATTCGCATGGAAATCAATTCGCACAATTGATAAAATTGCGTTTAGAGGAACATTCATCGTTTTTCATTGAGATTGTGAAAGTTTCAGGAGAGATGCCGCTTGTGGATATCGATTGCGAATTGAACGCTCTAAAATAGACGATTATATTGAGGGTGGAGGACTGTCTTATCCTAGGCAGACATTTCAATTCATTCTCGTACCCATTAAATCACAATTGGATAAGTACTCGATGCATGGATAGGTGAATGTTTATTGGAAAATTTCATTTCCTGCTGGAAACAAAGTTTGTATCATAGAATTAACGAAGTCAGCTAAAAATTTTCTATATTTTCCAGTGATCCCTGATCTTCAGTGTTCAGGCCTGCATAAAACCGCGATCCAGCTGTCCATACCATGACAAATACACCTACATGCCTGACAGTAGTAGGAAGACAACCATGATCATACGCTTGTGCAGGTATCCTCCAAACTTGTACCAACCCATCTTATCGTGATTAAAAGTGAAAGATTATTTGTTTGACCATATAATATCATCCACTTATCAATCGACCATATTTTGTGGTTATGGTACTACTGTAGTTTCATGTATTGGAATGACGTTTGGGTTTACATTCATGGCAAGTGGCTTGGAAATTGCTGCTCTGCAGAAAAAAATGTGTTTATAAAGGCGCTTCCTTATTGTAATTATTAACACAGAAGATTCCAGATTCTGATTGATCTCTGTTGGCCAAATCGATTGCGTTGTTTTGTTTTTAGGCATTGAAATTCTCTTCAATACCCATCAATCTCTTCAACTCCGCTCCTCCTTACGTCTACTATTTTGCTTTGCCGAGCATGCCTTGCCGCGCTGTGCATATGCTGTCATAACTTTAGACATTGCGCCTCTAGAAACGTCTGAAAGTTGGGAAGTTTCAGTCACAGTTATTGCAGCTTGTCAGGTTCCTACTATTTGGCTTTTTTGAAAGTTGGCGAGATCTGACATTTTACGCTTTTTACAAGACTTATACAACTTCTCTAAAGTCAATCATGCTGTCATGATAAGATTTTTGCATTAAAAAACGGTTGTTAAAATTACATTTTAATGTCTACAAAGTCCATTTTTAAATGCCACTCTTTTTCACAGATGTTTCCATTATTTTGACAATCACTTTTACATTTTTGAAATGAAGAGACTTCCAGTGTTTTTTGTATTTATGCTGGAACAAGATAACTGTTTGTTTGTATTTTTCTAACCATATTAAAAATTCTTTCATTGCCGGTATTGCTGTGAGCGAGGATTTGGAAAGAGGGCGTTTTCAGCACTTTTTTTCGTAATTTTTCACTATATATTCCTAATTCCATATTCTTTACCTAATTTCCATAGCAAATACGGAAATTGCATAGCTGTTTGAGGATATTAAATTTGAATTAGTTGAAACAGTGTTTTGATTTTTTTTGATAAACTGTCAGTAAATTCCCACTTTTTTGGAACATGGAATCGCACATTTCATGGAACGCCTGCGAATTGTTCGCACATTTAATTTTTTCTCCCTTATCAATTATGTACTTTACATAATCTGAGTGCGCGTTTTGATTTTAAAGTGTCAGCAAATTTCTAGCCTTTTTGGAAATGGAAATGCTTTGATTTCATATAATTCCTGCGATATGTTCGCACATTCAACCTTCACCTCCCTTTTCAATAATGTGCTTTAGCGTAATCTGAGTGCGCTATATCAAAAGTGAATAGTATAAAAAACTGTAGTTATAATTTAATCAAATAAATGTTCTGATTGTACACATTCACGCATATTAGTTCATAAATAATCGAAACTTCCTAAGTAATTGTTTTTTTAAAAATTTATTCGGTATGATTCATTTTATTATAAATGACTTATACAAATACCGGGTGTCCCATAAATTTGTAAATACTTTAAAAATTCATAAAAATTGAAGGACTGGGTATATTTGAATGCGGTTTGCAAAACTATTATTCTCATGAAGGGAAATTGTTTTTTTCATACAGAAAAAAAATAATTTAAAAATATGTCAATAGAGGGCGCTGCATACAAGCAAATCAGTGGAAATATGCAAATTAAAGTCTTATGAAAGGCAGAGTGAGCGATTGACACATCATTTCTAAAGGTTTGCATTAAGATGGTGACACTGGTGGATAAAGCACTATTGGTAAAGTTGTTTTATGTCAGCAACGAATCGGCGGCTGAAGCCTTACGAAAGTTTAGGACCCAGAAAAGATTGAAGAAAGGTTCAGGTCTGACCACTCCTGCTGGACTTGTTTCCCTAGTACGTTGTTTCGAAGAAACTGGAAGTTTGTGTTTCGGCCACACAGTGGTGCACCTCGTTTAACAACAGTCCGTACCCCCGATGTCTCTTCGCAAATGGACACGCTAAGAGAACAGTCTACAAGTGCAGTCAGTAGCGCACAAGAAGTGGCACGAATAACTGGTATACCAAAGACTTCGGTGTACCGTATCCTTCACGGTGTATTGCAATTGTACCCATACAAATTGCCATCGCTACATCAGCTCTTACGAAATGATACAGCTAAGAGATTGGAATTCTCAAATTTAGCTTTGGCGAAAATTGAAGATGATCCGCGATGGCTGCTAAAAATATTGTGGACAGATGAGGCTCATTTTGCTTTGCATGGAGCAGTTAATACCCATAACTGTAGAATATGGGCACATGAGAATCCCCATTCTTACACTGAGAAGCCCCTGCATTCACCACGGGTTACTGTTTGGTATAGTTTCACTGCATCCATTATTGTAGGCCCTTTTTTCTTTGAAAAACCCTGTAAAAAAGCAGTATGGAAGACATGGTCAGTTAATGGAACAAGTTACTTGGAAATGTTACAGAAGGAAGTGATACCGTCCTTATTGGAACACGATGTCCTTGACACAGGGACATTCATACAAGACGGGGCACCTCCTCACATCGACGCCGAAGTGAAGGCATTTTTGAGAAGAACTTTTACTGAAGAACGGAAAATCAACCATCACTTTACACATGAATGGCCCCCACTCTCACCAGATTTAACACCCCTTGATTTTTGGCTATGGGGTTACCTTAAGTCTCGGGTGTACCGCCATAGGCCAACTTCGTTAGTGCAGCTAAAAGAAGCCATTCGCCACGAAATCTCATGCATTCATCTGGATATGCTGTATGATGCAGTTACCAGTGTTGTCTCCCGCTTCTAAGCTGTTATTTGTGGTGATGGCGGACACATAGAACAAGTACTGTAGTACTGGTGTGATACGAATGTAAACAATTGCTTGCATGCAAATAAAAGTATTTTTCCCGTAGAATTGTATGTTTTGCTTGTATTTAGCGCCCACTATCGACAAATTTTTGAACTATTTCTTTTTTTTTCTTTTGTATGAAAAAAAAATCCCCCTTCAGGAGAATAACAGTTTCGCAAACCGCATTAAAATATACTCATTCCTTCAATTTTTATGAATTTTTAAAGTATTTACAAATTTATGGGACACCCGGTATATAACATAAAATGTTGATATAATGCTACATGATACTTCGATTGATTTTAATTATTTGGATATTACCTTTTCTCTAATATGACTAATAGAAAAATTATCCGAAACATTGCAAACATTTTTGATACACATTTTTAATGAATATAACAGTTGTTATGTAGGTTTATAAAGCCAGATTGAAATGCTTTCTTATTTTATAAAAATACTAGCCGTCTTTGGAAATCAACTTGTTCCCTTAAATTATTGATTTAGACTGTTAAATAATAAATATAGAACACTTATTTATTTTCAAAATTTTATCTTGTTAGGTGATAGGATTAAAAATATTCATTCAATCAAATATGCTTATGAAAAATTAAAATGTGCAGATGTGATGAAATAAAAACGAAAGTGGAAATCTTGCTTTGGAGTTAAATCACCGGGATCGAATTTTTGTGAATTTGATTTTCATCATAATATTTAAAGACATTATTTAGATAGAATAACAAATTGAATTACAAAATGTTAAAAAATTAGAGGGGATTACCTGGAGATAGTGCTAAAAGCATTAAAAAGGTAATTTTTTGAGTTTCAAGGTAATACAAAGAACATTTTTGCTAGATAATTGTTTTAGGAGATAATGGACAGCAATTCCCACAGGCTAATCATAATAATTATCTTTCAGGCGATGGTTAAATCTGTTTTTATGCTCGATTAAATTTTCTATTTTAAATTTTTTATTTTTAATTTTCATTGTATTTTATACTATCTAATTGAAATGACTTTTTGGTTTGTGACATGGCGAGCAATCTCCTGCTGAATTTTGCTGAATTCTTCTGAAATTTTGCTGCTTTATTAATTAAGGCAGCGAAGCGCTCAATTTAATGCAGCTGTAAAAACGTTCAATGAAGCAGTCTGAAATTTGTATGAAGGTTGTTTTCAATATATATATATATATATATATATATATATATAAAGTAATGAGCAGATAAAAAGCGTTAAGTAATACGTCAATTTTCATCGTAACACGAGCAAAAGAGATTGGAATTTTTTTTCTTCAGTTGTTTTATATTATGAGATTCTGATTGGGTCACATGTTAATCTAGATAAAGTATTTTTTCAAAGAATGTTGCAAGGTATTAAGGACGGTATTTTATCCCTTCACTCTGAACATGAGAAATTGGAGAAGTAAGTATTTGTTAAGAGCGCGTGTAAAATTAATTAAATAAAGTAAAGGTCGAATTGGATCTGAAAATAAGAGAACATTTTAGCATGAAGTTAATATAGGCTAAATTATGATAAAAATTACGAAATTAATTAAATTTTGAATTAGATTAAGATATATATAATGTAAAACACATATTTTTGAGCAGTTTTGTGGCCGAAGAGCGAAGACATTTTTGTAATTTTAGAACTTCGCTTTATTCCATCATAAAGGCCTATTTTATGTATAAGAAGTGAGAACCAACTGACGTTCCTTCACAAGCGATACAAGAGCAGAAGAGAAGAGAAAAGAACATCAGAAATATTTTACCCGATGTTTATATACCATGAGATTCTGACAGGTATTTATATACACGTGTTGTATATTGAAACGTATTTCTATATACGTTTCTATACACGTTTTAAGTAAAGGAATTATATGTATCTTTTAAAAGAATTTTTTTAGATCAACAACTTTTTATTCCTGCACTCGGAGCCTGAGAACCGCTGGTTTAAGCATTTTTGCAGAGATTCTGTAGCATTAATTAAATAAAAAAGGTGGAATTGGATCTGAAAATAAGAGAACCTTTTAGAATTTAGTTAATATGGGTTAAATTAAGATAAAAAATTAGGAAATTAATTACGATATAATTATATATCATTATACACACACACACAGAGAGAGAGAGAGATTGAAATTTTCAGACAAAATCGTTTTTTAGTTGAGAGAAGAAAAAAATGTATAAAAAATAAAAGCAATCCAATTATAAAAATTTACCTATATTTCTCCAATTGCAGTTCAGTTATTAGACATTTACTTTTGTAGTCTACACAAAAGCTACTCTTCGTTATTTAAAAGGTTCACCGCGAACAAAAGCGCTAATCATCACAAAGGCAAGGATAAATGAATATTCATAAAATTTTCATTGATTCGGTGGCAGCTGCTGAACGAGTTGCTTTGTGTTCGGTGACTAGAAAAGAGATGGCCTTCTTTTGATCGGGGTTCGCCGGAGAATAGCCAATTTTCAAAATTACTCTGCTTAAAATTCATCATTTCATCGTGTGTCAAAAGTGTTCTTAAAAATCATTTTGATTCATAAGAGGAAAATTTGTCTCCCCTCAATTATGGAACCATTTTAATGATGAAGTACTTGCTGAAAATAATTGGAAATGGAAAAGTATAGAATAATTTTTCAGGGGCAAATTGCATTTTTCTTTCAGGTGGACCAAAATAAATGAGCCTATTTAGAATTTACTCTACACTTTTGCAACTAGCCAGCCTATTTACCGTAAAAACTACAAATTTCTCATTCATTTCTTTGTCTTTGAATAGTTGGGAACTTAGCACTCACCATTCAATATGGTGCATCATTTTTACATTTCATTTATTTATTTCTCTATTTTCATTGTTAAAAATGCCTGTTGAATGATAAAGAGATGTAGATTAATTTTTCAGGAAAATTCAATTTAAAACATATATAATGTTTTTTGAAACAATAAATACGCCTTTGTGTTAGGTAAACAATTATGCATCGAATTACTTTTTCGTGTGCAAAGGGTTAAGATTAAATTATTTGGCTTTTACTGGTTATATTAAAATTTAATTTTTTTCATAATTATTATCAGAGAGGTAGGTAGAGTTTTTTAGATATTCACACAAATTAAATTATTGTTATTATTCTTTTATTAAATTTTATGAACAAAAATGAGCACATACATTTATGTCATTTATAATAAAACTATAGGAAACAATACTTTTTATCTTCGGGATAGCCTTTTTTTGCCAAGGGTTGTTTTTCGGTTCGGCTTATTGGATATTTGAAATCTTTATGTCGATATGCCTAAATTTTTAAGAAATTCAATTAAGCAGCTATAATGACGCTGAAGACAAAAACCTTAAAATCATATTGCATTTGATACGTAATTAAGCATTTATTTAATTTTAGAATAGAGAAGATATGACGTATCTATAAATAGAGAATAAGTGTCTTCTGAATATTTTCTATTATCAACAAGCAAACAACATAATCGGAAAGTTTAAACAACAGCAGGAACCATGCGAAACCTTTATTAGCAAATAAGTCTTAAATGATATTTTCAATTTGCCGACTTGAAATGGCGGTTAACGGTGTACTTGAACTCAAAGATTTTTCACCTCTGAACTTATCAACGCTAGGAAAAAATAACATATCAAATGCAGTAACATGGCTGAATATATTTTAGAGGGAAGTGACAAAAAAAATTTCAAAACCTATACAGATTTGATAAAAATTACAAACAGGGGTTGGGGAGGGTAAAAAAAGAAGAAAGAAATTACATAACAATATTATGAAACACACAATAACACAACATTTTTCAATTATCTTTTATTTAGATTCATGCTGGATGTTCTTAAAATTACATATGTTTTTATTATAAAGCAGTTTGGAAAACTTATATACAGTAGTTAACATGACTATCCCTTTTTCAAACTATTATAAATAATTAATGAAAAATTATTCAAAGATAAGATCATGGAGAGTAGTTTTCTTTAGCTCTGGGGTTAAAACAATGAATCAAAATGAATCAGAAGCAATGAAGTTTCAAATGAAACTTTTCATATAGAAATAGATCTAGAGTAGTCATAGAGTTTTCTAATTACGAAATATCTTCTGTTTTGCATATAAAGGCATATTTGGTATGTGTATTCTATACATATAATTTTATCATTTTTATCAAGTAGTACTTTTAATTATGTAGTATTATATAGTATTTTATGTAGTACTAAAGAATTTTTAGATACATATTTATGTGGAATGCGTCATACCAGTTTAATTTTAGAATTTCTGGTGATCTGCTTTCATCAAGTTGATGTCGGAGTTTAAGCTGCTTGCTCGTGCCAACGGATTAATCATGCGATGCACAATCCAAGTGTATTTTTGTTCTTTTTTCGAGATTTGTATATGTATTCCATTAACTAGCAAAAACCTAATGCAAGGTGGCGTGTTAATATCACGTCCGAGTCACCAATATGGTTGTTGTTCATAATAATCAATTCAATAACGGCTCAAAAAATAACATTTTTTTAAAAGAAACATTAAGAAGAAGAAGATTTTGTTAGTTAATGGAGTAAATATATAAATCTCGAAAAAAAGAAGGAAAATACAATTGGCTCGTGCATCCCATGATTAATCCGGTGACACCAGCACACAGCTTAATCTTGAGGAAAGCAGGATCACTACAAATTCATTCTATGTATATTATGCAGGAAAATAAAATGAAGATGCTATACTACATATGTGGCTATTTTTATCATGGCGAAGGAGTGTTTTATTAATTGGTGGATCACCATAAATTGTTAGTTTATGGAAGCGAGTATTTATTCAGTCTCTTATTTATATTTATGCTTATTTTTTTGTAGGTTTATTTCTTAATAATTATATAAATGCAATTATTTCTTCTACTATTTAAGACTATTTTGTGTCATCAATCATGTGCGAAAATTCCGGATACGGAAATGGTAGAAGCATGGCCGACTTTCAAACAAATCTGTTATTTGTATTTATTTAATTACAACACAAAAAAAAGACCTCCGTTGGATTTAGTGAACCGTTTTTGATGTATTTAATCAATCCTTGTTTAAACACAACTCTCCCTTTGTCTTTTCCCGCTCTTGCCTTTTCGTCATAAAAGCTTCTTTTATTAGTTTTCGAAAATTATTGAGCTATGCGCCCCTCTTTCCCAATACAAACTCCCGCCTTCTAATTAGCATTCAAATAAGGACAAATCGGATTTTACGAAATGCTTGCAATTAAGTAATTTCGGCTTACGAAACGCGATTGCGAGTTAATTAACTTTTCGCGTTGCCGACATTTGCCAGAGTTTCCAAAATTTTACCGTTTTCCAATCTAGATAGCGATCTGGCAAATGGTCACAAGTTTCTCATCCATTTTCATTGCGGATGTACGGAAGGTTTTAATGCGACCGAATCAGCCAAATGGTTGCGACTGGTTATTGTGAGAATTCTGCGTTCATTATTTTTGGAAAAACAATTGCTCTGACAAATAATGCGTCAGTCCACCTTATGATTTATGTTATATTTAATACGGATGAAATTAGTTGTGTTATGATATAATAAAATCTAGTATAGTTTTATTGTGCAGAGAGTTTTATACAAATTTCAGTTAGTTATGTCCAACACATTTAGTGTATGAATAATTTTATTTTATATCGGGATTGGTTGGTAATTATGTTATACAATTAATAATTTATTTAAATAAACTGAACAAACTTTATACCTACGACCTGGCCTAGAGGTAGCGCGTCTTCTCCGTGATTTAGGGGTTCCGGGTTTGAGTTCTGGTGCGGGCATGGTTGTTCTCATCCTTGTGTTCTCTCTGTGAGTGCGTGAACGAGCCCCCCTGTAAAAAGGGGTTGTGCAAGCGAGTTTGTGTGTGATATTTTCACTTCAGTTAGAAATGAGACTTCTGTCCTCGGGTGCTCAGGAGTCTTTACCCTCAGAAGCTGCTGAGCAAAATTTGGCTTAAAATAGTCACACGACAAAAAAAAAAATATTGACGAATTTATGCTACCAAAATTTTTACCAAGTAATATGCTACCAAGTACCATTTTCAACTTCCTTAGCAGCTTTGAATTTTCACTTTTCGCATATGAAGTATAGTAAGAAAGTAATGAAAACATCAGAAAATTCGACCTCGAGATTTTAAAATATCGACGTTTTAAACTTCCCTGAGTTCGAAAGAATATTTGGCATTATGTCTGTCTGTCTGTTTGATTGTTACATAGATGTTCATTAAAAACGCTTTAAACTAGACTAATGAAAGATGGTATAGGGTTTCTAAGCGACATTTGCAGATGCCTATCAAATTTTGGGTGAATTCCACTTGGAAGTCTATCTGACCAGATGTTTAAATGTAAATTAACAGGATAACTACAAAACGATGAGAGCTAGATAGATAAAAATCGATACATTTACAAAAATCGATCACATTTTACAAAAATCGATTGAAATCGATTTAAGACGTATAGCGGAGTCATTTAGCAAATTTTGAACCAAATCCAATAAGGGGTTGACAGTTTGTCGGTCTGTACTTTCACAAGCCTGTAAATGCGATATAACTCAAAAAGGCAACGAATTAAATATATCATATCACGTTTATCATTTTGTGACTGTGTGAAATTTTTGTTTCAATAGATTGATAAAAACGCATGTAAAACACAAATTCGATTTTCGAATACAATTAACTGGATTAGTCAGTCATTTAGTCACGCAAAAAACTCGCCAAGGATCACTCTATAGATTCAGTAAAAATGCTAAATATTCAAGAAATGTTAATATTTTGTAATTATTGTACGCCCTTACCATGTAAGACGTTTACTGGGATAACACCTTTATTAGAAAGTATGCTAGTATGCGAGAAGGTTTTGGGGAAACCACTCCCGATAGTTATACTTCTGCTTATAGTGTTATCATTTCCTGTTATATGATGATGGACGTGGTAGTTAGATTATTGTTCATGAAATTTGACAACTCCACAAGTGTCAAACCGTAACAGTAACTTATTAGGCAAGGTGCTAAATTTCCAATCGTAATAGGAAATCCTGTGTGCCTAAACCTGCTCTAAAAGTTCAACAATGCTTTAAACTATAAAATCGTTGTTCTGATAGTGATAGATTGATTAGGAATGTAGGCATTAGATGTAGGAATCTGCTGCTACAGTCCCTTGCAATTCTAATGTAAGTATGTTTACAAATTCTTTAGAATGCCAAGGCACAAGTATATTATTTTAAATTTGAATGCAATAGTATTTTTCATGACTTGTGGGGAAAAAATAAAAATTCCAATTGAAAGTCCATACATTATTTATTTTTAAAGAGTACAAAGTAAAAACATCAGATATACCTTTGCATTTCTGAAATCTCCTTTACTTGTTTGTCTCTAATTAACTTGGGGGGAAACGGCAAAATGAGCAAGTTAGGTAGAGTAATTTCACTTCAACAGTTGAAACATAAAAATAGTTAAAGAATTTTATAAAATACCATTCTCCCCAGTCCAGTATTATTTACTTTTTGAAGTCGTTTTGAGCATATAATGATAAATTATGTTTTTTACCATATAGTTTCTTTAAATAATTTTTCTAGATTTAAAATAAAAATGTTAAAATAATTCACGTATTGTAATTTTCTCAAAAAAAGTTGAATTTATGATTGTTTTCTGAGCCCCGTGAAGGAAAAAAAAATTAAATTTTAAAACAGATTTCAATAGTATATTTTCGCTTTTATAATCGGAAATGTGGTAAGGAAATGCTTTTAATTGAAGAAGGAATTATATTTCTGATAAAAAAAAAAGGTTTGCAATTAAAAATATTATTTTTAAAAAAAAATTTTTTGGTTATTTCTCTCTACAAAAACAGAAATATTACATTGCATCTACTCTATCGGTTAAGAAAATAAATGTTTCTTCCACTTTTTGAGAACACCCTGCATATATATGTGCGTATGTCTTTGAAAACAGAAATAGGTGTAATGTCAAATTCCTTTCTGAAATTATATACGTTCAATATATATTCTCATAATCTATTTTTCATATTTTTTCTTTTCATAGGTGATTTCCTACACTACTCCTCTGAATGCTTTGACAAAGATAATAGATCAATTTTATCTTAATAATAGATAAAATTGATCTATATCCTTAAAAACACGAAAAATAAAAATTATTAAACCCACTTCGTCTACTTCAAATACGTGTTTTAAAATAAATAAATACTGACTAAACAATACTAGGTATCAAGCGACTCTTAACGCAAATTGAATTAGGTGTAGACTTCTACGGAACAGTCGATTGTTGGCATTATTTTTATAGGTTCGAAGGGAACAAACGTGGAAAACTTATAAAACACATATTACAAATTCAGACTTTGTCTAGACAATGTTTATTTTTCATAAAAGATAAAGAACACAATGATGAACTCGCTAGCAATAGCAAGAAAGGAATTTTGTTCTTTTTTGACTCCCGGGCAAGATATAAACCACATTTAGTAAAGGATTTAAAAATGTATCACGTATATTCTATACGAAATAATTGTTGATTCTTACTACCGATAATATTTTACCATAAGTTATCAACGACCCAGTATTTAGAGATTTTCTATCGCGAATATCAGTGCGTGAAATTAAATTTATGGTTTCATTTATTGAAATTATATGTCATGCATGTGAAATAAATTTTTATTGACATATCAAAGAAATTTTCGAAATTCCATCCTTTTTAGCAAAATATATTACTTTTTTCTAAACGAGTTATTATTATCAGTTCTCTTCTTACCCAAATCATTATGAATTTGAAGAAGAAGGTTTGTAGGCCGGGATAGCCTGATTAGTAGGGCGCTGTATTCGCCTCCCTTAGGTTGTGAGTTCGTGTCACGAGTACGTGGTGGATGGTGCATGTTTAAAACTGTCATAGCCACAATGTCCTCCAAGTCGAGAAAATACCACTGGGGGTACTGGATCAGGGGTGATCGTTCTCTGATTCAGGTATAAATTACGATGTATGGATTAGGGAATGGAATGCATGAATGAAGCCTGCCCCACGAAAAGAGCTGTGACGCATGATTGTCTAAGGCACACTCTTGGTCCCAGAGGGCGTTACTGAAACCACAGACGCTAAAAACTAGGCTTAAAAATAGCTGACTTTGTCAGAGGGATTGTCTATGACTGGTGCCATGAGTAACAACAACAACAGAAGAAGATTTTGATTCCCTTGGGACAAAGCAAGTTTTTAAAATTACTTTAACTCCTTCGTACAGAATAATGCGTTTGTTAATTCGAAATCTAGAATGTTGGAAATTTAGTTATATAATTACTCTCCATGCTAAGTTCATACAGTTATTTTAAAAGACCAAACTGTTTACACACTTTTATTATATCTCAAAAATATCACTAGCTAATATATGTAATAATTTTTAATGAATATACGCTCTGAAAATAATTTCCTAATCTCTCGAAATCCTTCTTTTTTCTTCTTATATACAGCGGACCACCCCGCTGCCACTGAACGAAGAAATACCGACAGGATAAATTTCTCGAAATCCATTGGGGTTTGCCCCTTACATGTTCGAATCTTAACGGGTTTTTTTTTTCCTTCTTCTTTTTTGTAAAACATTTTTTGAAGAAACAGGCAAGGAGTTTTTTAATAATTTTTATTTTTCATGATTTTAGTGATAGTGCAATTTTATCTATTATTGCTTCTTTGTCACATATATATATATATATATATATATATATATTAGCTTCCTTTTAATAAAACATTGATATTAGTGTTTAACTTATATATGTTAAACATAACAAAGGTTATTTCAAGGACAATGCCAATACTAGTAATCTGCTGCATAGAATCTTAATGTCTATCATGTAAATTATATTGTAGAATGTTAGTGATTGTTCACGCAAATTTCTGTAATTAAAAATATTTCGATTCGAAAAATGTCCAACATTCTTGTTACATAATTCATAGAAAAAAACAAAAAACAATCATCATTTGTTCTAAATATTTGGGATAACCATTCCTCGAAAATTCATAACAAAATAACATAACACATTTTTAACGAGCATTTAGTTCCTTTAAATTGTAAGTTATGTTAAAATGGGAACAAGGAAGGATTCACCTGGAAGATTACACAGTATTATGCACTCTGTAACAATTTACGTTAGCACTTAAAGTATAGTTGAGGCCTTGGATTTACGTTCATTCATTGTTAAGACGTTTTACAAAACCAATCCATTGTTACATGGTTATGAATATTGTATTTTGTATTTATTTTATTACTGCACATTAAAATTTAAAAAATGATTAAAATTTAATTAAATTATTATTAATATTATTATTAAATTATAATTAAATTAAATTATAATTAATTATTATTAAATTATAATTAATTATTATTAAATTATAATTAATTATTATTAAATTATAATTAAATTAAATTATAATTAACTATTATTAAATTATAATTAACTATTATTAAATTATAATTAACTATTATTAAATTATAATTAAATTAAAATAAAATTAATTATTATTAAATTATAATTAAAATTAAATTATTAAATTTAGTATTTACTATTTATGGAGATAATGTGTGAAGAGTAGATGAGTTGAAAAGAAAATTCTTCCCTTTCTTCGTAATTCAAATTCCTTATTATATTCCAAATGACATTTGCGATGACACATTCTTTACAGTTAAAAGTTATTTTAGAAGATTCAGTACAAATTTCAAACTGGGGTTTACATTTTACTTTTGTAACGTAACTGCCAATACATTTATACTTTTGCTGACGATATTTTTCACCCTTTTTTACATTTCATTCATATAATTTTATTTTATTACGTCAACATTGATAACATTTGTGACATGGTACTTCAAGACAGGTTTGATAGTAAAACAGATGACCAAAAGTGATATAAGGCAAATATATATTGAAATTATATACAGACTGTTTATATTTAATTACAGATATTTCTATAATATAAGTGGAATGCTCTTGTCAAAAGGATCGAGCATAAAATGTAAGCATAAATGGCATCTTACGATGCATTAAACCATTATTTTTTTAAGATAAATGGCTTTATCATTTACTTAAAATATTTTCGTTCCATAAAAATATACCTATTCTTCTTATCACATTCTCTTTATGATCCTTGAGACAAGATAAATACTCCATAAAACTGCAACCTCTATAGTGAAAATTCAGAAATTTGTGTTGTAATAGACATAAAAAGCTAAAAAACCCGTTAGAAGGGTTTAACACCATAGAAAGTCGAAGTCATAACATCTAAAGAATTTTATTCTGCAGGGATTCTGTAAAATCTTTTTTAAAAGAATATTACAATCTTGCTTTAATGTTGGTAAAATATTTAGAGAATTTGCTAAATTGCCAGAGTAAAATTACCATCGCCATAAAAAAGTAAGAATGTAATAAAGCACAAATGATGTTACATTTTGAAAGGAAACTCTAACTTTAATGCCTGAGGTTTTTTAAGGCAGATTATCATCAATTATTCTCAGTAAAATTTTATTTGAATATTAAGATTAGTATTTGACCATGGTTTGTGGGCGTGGTATATTTAACCCGTTGCACTCGTATGGTGCCTTTCATCCTCCATTTAAGATGGTGTTTCATTTTGATGTTTTATTTATTTATTTTTCAATTTTGATTGTTAAAAATATAGAGAGAGGGATAAGAAGATGTAGGTTAATTTTTCAGAGAAATTCAAACCTAAAATAATTATATATATATTTTTGGATCAATAAACAAGCCTTTGTATTAATTGATTAGTTATGCATCGAATTACCTTTTGGAATGCAAAGGGTTAAACCTCTATGCAGGCCAAATTGGTTTTCTAGGTTCTTCATGTTTATTCCAGAAATAGGTAATCCATATTTGTATTTTCTTAAAATATCTCAAAAATATACCCTTAATATCTGAGAAAGTTTATGAAATGTAAAATACAAAATTCAGTCTACTCTTTTGAAAAACTAACTTTCCATACCTTAAACTTAACAAATAGATATAATATAATACTTAATAGCTTTAAATATGCAAGCTTTAATTTTTGAAAGCAAAATGAAATGTCATCGGTTTACACTGAAATGGCTATATTTGCCCAAATAAAAATGCTTTCATTATAGCATTTTACATGCTGCTTTTGCAGTTCTCAATAAACATATATTATTGATTTCAAAGAGATACCAACATTAATTCAAAGTATCTATCAAAGTATGGTCATAGAAGGTATATCAAATTGTATTTGCTGCCCAATGCATGTTGAAATAACTGACATATGAAAGGATCCGCTAATGGTCTAATGAATGAAACCATGGGGTGGTACGAAGAATATGAAGTATAGGGAGACGATTATAATTCCTATCAGCTGAACCATTCTTTAACAGCATTTGATAAAGGATATGGCTAATGTGCTTTAGAAATAAATTTCACTATACAGATTTTCTGCTGAACCCAGGTGTAAACTTGTAGGTATTGACTTATATTGAAAGGTATCAAAACTGTTGGACATTTGGAAAAGATCCCTACCGAAATTTATTTCAGATCCGAATTTTTATGGTGTTCTTGTGTTTTTCCAATTCCGCGCCATGATCCCAAGTAAACAAACCGATTCTTACCCGACCATTTTCTGCAAGTTTCGTAATTTGTGATTAGCAGCAACTGCAGTGTAAATTTGGCTACATTTAAACTCGCCTCGTGTAAATATTTTTTAGACAGAAAATACTTATACTTAGAAGTGGTTTCAGCCCTTCGGTCGAGGCGGACGAGAAGTTAGCTGTGTGCAACTGGTTTGTTGCTTCACCATTTTAAGATAGTTTCTGTCATATCTTTTAAATGTTAGACAGAAAGCATGAATGGTTCGAATCTGTTGACCAGGGTCTGGTAATGTTAATTTGAACTTTGATTTTAATATTTATCGTATTATTTTGATTGTTTCAGTAATGAGCCCATTCAGTAATGAGCACATGAGCACTTTATACTTTTATAATCAATCAAAGTTATTTTTAAGAAACTGCTTTCAACTTTATGCCTCCTCGAAATAAAATTTCACTGTCAACTTTGCTAAAATTTGGGTTAGTTTACTCGGAGGAATAACAAAAACATTTCTCAAAATACTAACTAATTTTTAAATGGTGTTGACAACTGTGCAACTCAAATATTTTATGTAATTTCGTTTCCAACATCGTCAAACAGAGTTAAGGGCCTACATCAGGGACACGATGGGAAGATAAGATTTTGCGAAGAGTTAATGGCTGCGAGAGTTAATGGTCGAAAGGTAACCCTCCCGATAACTCTGGTCATCCCCCTCGTGGTTGACCAGGGTAGAAAGAATCAAAATATGTCTTTATTTTCTCAAAATACAAATTAATTTTAAATAGGTGTTGTCAACTGGGGAAACTAAAATAATATATATAATCCCGTTCCCAACACATGGGTTTCTTTAAACTCTTAGCAAGGAAGGTTAACTACTACCATATGCAGGGTGATCCCGAATTCATGGTACAAACGTGAAGAGTTGATACAGTTCACTATAATAAATATTAATAGTATAGGAATACATGGTGGTAAGTGGTATGAAAGGTGTAAGTATAGGAAATAAGACATGAAAGGAAATACTGTTTATTGACTGCGTCGTTGACTAATGCAATGTTTAGAATAACTGCTCGAAACTGCGTCCTCCAATATGGTTACATGCCTGACAACTCCCATGAAGTTATCTGCGTGCAAAGAAGCCAGGTATCTTACGCACACGAGAATAAGCTGTGGATATTCGAGCTACGAAACACTCAAAGTCTGATGGATTCACATGCAAAGATTCTTCGGATGTGCCCATAAAAGTAATTGAGGCTGTATAAATTTGGAAATTGAGGGCCAAACACCCGTTCACCAAGCTCACTTTATCGTGCACCAAATCTCCACCCCCCCCCATTAACTCTATTTCACTTTCCTTTCATATTTTATTTCCTGTGTTTGAATCTCAGCTCATCACTTGCGCCCTTACCGTCCTATGCAATAAATGATTATTACAGTATCATGCACCAGCCCTTTATACCATGAATTCAAGATCACCCTACATAGAAAGCTATATTTCTACATATGATGCTACAGAGGTTCCACGGTTTGCTCTTAGTAACCGAAGGTGCCCCATTTCCTCTATCAAGAGAGATATTTGACACATTTAAAATAAATAGGAATTATAGATGCTTACCCTTCCTATTTACATCGTCATTAGCATGGATAGAGTGAGGTAGTTGGAATTGAAATCTTTCCATGTTTTAAAGTATCCTTAGATTAAATATATAGTTTATGATTATATTTCGTTTAAATCCGCTCCCCTTCGAATGACAATAATGTTTACTACAGTGTAGAGAGTGGATATCTTTGAACTTGTTTATGAGCCATAACTATTATTATCTTAACATCTGAAAAGACAGTTTTTAATGAATGACTTATAATGTATTAAATCAATTCATCATGATTTTGAAAAACCACAAAAACATATGACACTCTGCCTTGGCATACATTTTTCTGAATGAACAGGCTGCCTGAACACGAGTATTGTGGTTAGTATGGTGCATGGGCCATACTAAGACATGCTAGTAGTAGAATGATGGTGTCAGATCATCATCATCGTATCCCCAGGAAAAGTAGCCAGGAAAATCGATCAAGGCCACTTCTCATCCATATGCACACGGTCATCTTCCCTCTCCTTGGGGAGTAATCATTGAAAAGAGGTTCATTTAAACTGAGCCATTAAGGTTCAATACTATTTATAGCAATTGTCCTATGAGTCCTTTGCTCATTGAGTCTTATTAGACATTAAGAGACTCTACACTTAATTCATTGGAGGGTTAGTCATCCAAAAATTTTCTGGGGTTTGCTTCCCATCCAATTTACCAACTTTTTTTTCCCTTCTCTCTTCAAAAATCTTTCATCTCCAAGATCTTCTGAAAGGTTCCAGAATTTTTCGGGTTTCTTGGGAGTTCAAATTATCATATAAATCTTTGCTGGACTATAAATGCTTGGATTTTTTTGCATACCTTTTTTCTTGAAAAATGATAAAAAATATACCTGAATTCACAGTAAATTTTTTATGAATCAAATTACGGGAGTAAATCACTAAATATTCTAAAATGTAATTTCAAATCTTGATTCCTATAATGTATATTTCAACTTCCGTGTTTATTATAAAATAATATGCAAAAACATAAATAATACGAAATACTTTAAAATTAACTCCGAGAAAGATATTTTCTTGTGTTGTTTATTATTTTCAGTATGCATTCAAAGCCTTGAAAGAGTCATATGATCATGAGTTATGTTTGTTTTTTGATTTTGAAAAATTGTAATATATCAGTTCAGAAGTAGTTTCCCATTTGAATATATACAGTGATACAGAAATGATAAAATAATTTTTCATAGTTATTGATTTCGTGGGCATTTTATGAATTCAGAAGTTTCTATTAAACATGTTTTCCTGTTATGTTGTCACACAATTTCTCACTACATTATATAGCTGACAATGCAATTAAAAAACAACAACTTAATATGTCTAGATGAAAGGATAACCCATTTGTTATCTTACACATTAAGTAGCTGTCTCTAACATTATCCTTAGGTTATAATCTGGAAATCATTTCCTTACTGTCCCAATGATTGTTTTGAAGCACACATGTATCTCTTTCTGAATATTTGTGAGAAATTTTTTATAGCTTTAATATGATATATTACCGTAAGTCAAGTAAGTTTTGAAAATACAATTCATTCTGAAAATCATGTAGTTATCAAAAATGTTAAAAATATTAATATTAAAAATGCTAAATGCTCTAATGCTAAATGATGAAAAAATGCTATAAGAAAAAAAACTAAACAATCTTTTAATGCATATTTACTTCGTTTAGATATTGCGAAATTACACTAATGTTAATAACTGTTAGAATTTAACAAACAAAATGATGAATATAATATTTTAAAATGTTATTTTAAGAATATTTCTTTATTCTTTTTGCATCTTTCGAATTAAAAGCAGATTATGGAATTAATGACTCCATAAATATAAACAAAAACTTTCAAAAAGAATAACTCCGTTATACGCACGTGCTCAAACTTACCAACATACTGCTGAAAGAGCAGCTTGACGGTACCGAGAATAAGATTATATCTAAGGACAAAATACCACGTGATAATCAGAGCTGATGAACAACACAGAGTCATTTTGACTCCCGTCTCCAGTTATAGGTTAATAACTACCAAGTAGCACAAAATGCTAAGAATTTTCGAAATTTAGTATATTATTTTTTTATCTTTATTTTTGTTCCAGTTTTATTTAGATCCTTTAGATTATCTTTCGAAAAATTTCTTAATTTATTTTGTAAAAAAAGTATAAATGAAATTTCCATGAGTATTGAGATTTAACATTGGAAAGCATTGAGATTTCACACCTCCATCGTTGCGACTTTATACTGAATAAAAGAATAGAATGTGTTAATTAATATAAAATAGGTAGTGTTTTAAGGATTTTCTATACAAGCATTATCTTTAAAAATTTTCGAGGAAGAAATCGAATTTCTGTAAAGGAGCTTAAAAGCATAAAAAATCTAAGGTCGTTAGAAATTAATTAAAAGGCTTTGCACATAATAAATACGATTAAGACTTTTAAAAAAACTCCAACAGTTTAACTTAAATGAGATGAGTCTCTTTTGCATACCTTAGATTCATTTAATTAAAAAGGGCGACATCTTTCGTTTTCAGGAATGCTTCAAGAAATATAATTTTCAGTAATTAAACAACAATATTAAGAACAACAGTCTTTTTTTTGTTGCCTCTTTTTAACACTCCGCTGTCATTTGTTGTTATTTTTTTTCAGATTTATGACCCATTAATTTTTGCGGATGAACACAAGTTAAGAATGATTTTATACATTAAAATCCAATTAGTCTTTCTCCCTGTTTTATGTAATTGTTTCGTAAATTTTGGCGTTATAATTTATTTTTTCTAGAACGATTCAAAACGTTCCTGCCTTTATTACTGTTTCTACATTTAATTTTACTTCTGTTTTTTTACAAAAAAAAGAAGCATAACAAAGTGTATGGATCCTTTAAAAAATTGTGAATCATTTTTTAAAAATGATCGAAAAAAAAGCGAAGCAGTGTTTAAAATAAATGCAAACTAAGTCTTTTACTGGCGAAATGTTTCTTCTTTTAGTTTCTTTTGCGATTTGCGCATTTCCCAAGCTTCTTAATGTTCATGGAAGGAAATCGTAAAAATTATAAACTACCTGTGAATGAAGGCGAGAAAAAATTAGAGTACACAATTTTCAATTAAAAAGTAGTTTAAAGCATATTAAATGCTAGCTGTGCAAAACTCGGAGCACGCAATAAGCTCATTTATGAATCCATGCTTTTATGTTTCGCAGTTAAACAATTAAAACATTTTCAGATAGTCTCTACCATTTAGAAATTTACTCAGTTACTTAAATTAACATGCATATCTTAACTGAAAATAATAAAGAATCTTCATTTAATACAGCAGCCGACTGGAAAAAGTATTAGTCGATATGAAGAAGAGTAAAAATTGAAATAGAACTAATGCCACCCACCTCGTTGAAATTTCCTGAAATAAAAATACAAATTCGGGCGTTACGATATACGACAGTAAGTTTAATAATGAAAATAGATAATGTTTAACTTACAGTACAATTTGTACAATAAAAGGATGAGAATTATATGAACGAAATTATTAGAGTTTCATGAGTTCAGATGACTTTATACATCTCGAAACAAAGCGGAAATTAATTCCAGATACATTAAATAGTACGCGATTCTGCATTGCGATGGGAATTCACATAGCGATAGAGGCAATGGACGGTTTAGCATATACCAGATCGCGGTCGAACCCGTGAATGTATTAACTCCTCAACAGACAGTTGCATTTACTTTTTTTTTTCTTTCTCATATACGAAGTATAGAAAAAATATTGCAATCATCAAAAAGTAGGAACTTGAGAGTTTGGCAAATCTACACTTTTTAAATCATCCCGAGTTCGAAAAACATATTTTTGGAAAATATATATCGGTCTGTGACAAAGATAACTCAAAAATGCTTTGAGATAAGCGGATGAAATTTGGTATATGACCTTTTCAACAAAGTTTTAAATTTCTATAAAATTTTGAGCAAAATCTATGCAGAGAAAATCTGTCCGGCTGTTCGAATGTAAGTTAACAAGATAACTATAAAACGAAGTGAGCTGCTTGGATAAAATTCGATACACAAATTTATCATCTTTATTGTAGATACTTGGGAAATTCTGAGCTAAATCCAACAAGGGGTTGAATATCTGTCGGTCTGTCCTTTTAGAAGTATTTAACACAATAACTGAGAAAAACAATGCAAACATATCAAATTTTGTATATGGTTTAGAGACTGCATTTGTAATGCTAAGACATTTTCGCTTCAGTCGGTTCAGATAGAAACGTGTCTCAAATACAGATTTACCTTTATCACAGAGTATGTGAAAAAACATTTGAGGAAAAAGCTCCCACTGTTTAAATTCGAAGCATCGAATATTCGAAATATATAAGTTTACCACTATGCTTCAATTTTCGTTCCTATTTTTATATATGATTAAAAAAATCTAAGTTTGTCATTATATTAACTCAATATTTATACATTGCAAACGAACTAACCCTTCACGTCACATTTGCTTACAAAAGCAAAGAGCTTTTCCATTAGTATCCATTACTACTTTTACTTTTCCATTTAATATCGTTTATTAAAAGATTCAATATATCCTTCGCCAAAGATAATACAAATTTCTATGTATACAGAACATTAAGATTTTAAATTAACTTTTAGTAACTAGTATATTTTTAAACGCTTCACATATAAATGAGTTTTAGTTGATTTCTGAAGCAGCAGCTTTTTAAATTTTCTGTTTAAGAATAATGTGAATTTCAAATTAATTTATTAAAAACCGAAGACTGTTGAAATTTATCTGCATAATTTATGATATCTTTAAACAAAATCCTTCTACAGATACCGTAGATTTCAACATTTTTATTGTTTCTAATAAATAAAAATAATACTTAGTATAAATTCGTTCTTTTAAATTAAATTAAAATTGAAGAAATTTGATATAAATTTAAGTATTTTTCTGTTCGTCATAAAATATATATTGCAAACTTATTTATATATTTTATTACACCGGAAAATTTAAATATTCTTTATTATTTATTTATTCATACTCACGAATAAGCGCTCTTCATTGTGTTCTACATAAAATTCATAGGAATAAAACAGAATTCAAGACAGAATAAATACTTTTTTTTCTTTCGCAACGTGTTAGGAGTTTTAAATCAAATTAAAATTAAAATAAAAAAACTGATATAAATTCAAATATGTTTGTGTTCTCCATAAAATATAAATATTACAGTCTTGTTTATATATTTTATTACACCGGAAAATTTAAATATCCTTTATTATTTATTTATTCATACCCACGAATAAGCGCTCTTCATAAAATTCACAGGAATAAAACAGAATGAAAGAAAGAATAAATCGCTTTTATTATTTCGCAACGGGTTAGGAGTTTTTAATTAAATTAAATATAAAATAACATTGAAATAAATTGAAGTACTATTGAGCGTGATAAAATATATTACTTTCTTGCTTATATATTAATTATATTTTTTTAAATAAATAATTTTTATTATTTATTCACTTTGCTCAGAAATACACACTCTTCATTGTGTTCTGCAAAAAATTCATCGGAATAAAACAGAAAAAAAAAGAAAGAATCAATCACTTTTATTTTTTCGAAACTTTTTAGGAGTTTTAAATTAAATTAAAATTTTTAAAAAACTGATATAAATTCAAGTATTTTTGAGCGTGATAAAAACATATTACAGTCTTGTTTACATATTTTATTACACCGAAAAATGTAAATAATCCTTATTATTTATTTATTCATTTTACTCATTGTGGTCTGCATAAAATTCATCTTAATAAAACAGAATAAAAGAAAGAATAAATCACTTTTTTTCTTTTCGCAACGTGTTAGGAGTTTTAAATTAACATAAAATTAAAAAAAACTGATATAAATTCAATTGCTTTTGAGCGTGATAAAACTATATTACAGTCTTGTTTCTATATTTTATTACACTGGAAAGTTTAAATAATCTTTATATTTATTTATTCACTTTACTCATGAACAAGCGCTGTTCATTGTGGTCTGCATAAAATTCATCGGAATAAAACAGAAAAAAAAAAGAAAGAATCAATCACTTTTATTTTTTCGAAACTTGTTAGGAGTTTTAAATTAAATTAAAATTTTTAAAAAACTGATATAAATTCAAGTATTTTTGAGCGTGATAAAAACATATTACAGTCTTGTTTACATATTTTATTACACCGAAAAATGTAAATAATCCTTATTATTTATTTATTCATTTTACTCATTGTGGTCTGCATAAAATTCATCTTAATAAAACAGAATAAAAGAAAGAATAAATCACTTTTTTTCTTTTCGCAACGTGTTAGGAGTTTTAAATTAACATAAAATTAAAAAAAACTGATATAAATTCAATTGCTTTTGAGCGTGATAAAACTATATTACAGTCTTGTTTCTATATTTTATTACACTGGAAAGTTTAAATAATCTTTATTATTTATTTATTCACTTTACTCATGAACAAGCACTGTTCATTGTGTTTTGCATAAAATTCATCGGAATAAAACAGAAAAAAAAAGAAAGAATCAATCTCTTTTATTTTTTTGAAACTTGTTAGGAGTTTTAAATTAAATTAAAATTTTTAAAAAACTGATATAAATTCAAGTATTTTTGAGCGTGATAAAAACATATTACAGTCTTGTTTACATATTTTATTACACCGAAAAATGTAAATAATCCTTATTATTTATTTTTTCATTTTACTCATTGTGGTCTGCATAAAATTCATCTTAATAAAACAGAATAAAAGAAAGAATAAATCACTTTTTTTCTTTTCGCAACGTGTTAGGAGTTTTAAATTAACATAAAATTTAAAAAAAACTGATATAAATTCAATTGCTTTTGAGCGTGATAAAACTATATTACAGTCTTGTTTCTATATTTTATTACACTGGAAAGTTTAAATAATCTTTATTATTTATTTATTCACTTTACTCATGAACAAGCGCTGTTCATTGTGTTTTGCATAAAATTCATCGGAATAAAACAGAAAAAAAAAAGAAAGAATCAATCACTTTTATTTTTTCGAAACTTGTTAGGAGTTTTAAATTAAATTAAAATTTTTAAAAAACTGATATAAATTCAAGTATTTTTGAGCGTGATAAAAACATATTACAGTCTTGTTTACATATTTTATTACACCGAAAAATGTAAATAATCCTTATTATTTATTTATTTATTTTACTCATTGTGGTCTGCATAAAATTCATCTTAATAAAACAGAATAAAAGAAAGAATAAATCACTTTTTTTCTTTTCGCAACGTGTTAGGAGTTTTAAATTAACATAAAATTAAAAAAAAACTGATATAAATTCAATTGCTTTTGAGCGTGATAAAACTATATTACAGTCTTGTTTCTATATTTTATTACACTGGAAAGTTGAAATAATCTTTATTATTTATTTATTCACTTTACTCATGAACAAGCACTGTTCATTGTGTTTTGCATAAAATTCATCGGAATAAAACAGAATAAACTAAAGAATAAATCACTTTTTTCTTCTCACAGCGTGTTAGGATTTTTTTTTTCGGATGACACAGTACACATGTGCATATAAATAAACCAGCTAGCTACCTGGAGTTAAAAAGAGCATATATATATAAATCTGCATTGCAAACTGAAAACAAAATGAGAAAAGGAAAACAGAACTAGAAGAATTCCCTGCAGGGAGTTTTCGAAAGCAGAAAAACGCAATAAATTATCTACAGTTGACACATAGCGCTGTTTGTAGGAGGTAGCAAAAACAGTAGACGAGTACTGCTGCACTGCTCGCAAATATTACTTAGATGCGGCAAATTTCTCTTTTTCCAGGTGATTTTGCCTCCGGAATCACTCCCTTTTTCCATTTCGTCTATTCTCGTATTCTGTAGGAGTACACGGTTTTCTGTTTTTTTGCCGCTGCGGATCATATTTTGATTTTTCAAAGACTTCGGTATCTTAACAGTTTGTTTTCTATTGGATAGGCATTGCATTTTACTAATGATAATATATTTTAACATTATTTCAATAACCTTGTCATCAAAAATTTAATTCCTTTTATTAAATATGAAACTCAATACATCCATTATTTTAGATTAGGTCGACAATATTTAAGATTAATCCTTTATTTAAGGAATAATTTTATCATCAGTTTTTAAAAATTATTTTTGAACCATTAGTTAAGTTTTGGTACAGAATGCACCTAGAGCAAAGAAAAAAAAATAATGAATTAAACTAATAATAAAAGATTTGTAATGTCATTTTTCAGTTTACATCTACTGCTTTCTATTGGATATACGTTCTTCGTGTTCTTTGAAATATTGTAAGAAAAAATAGTCATATTGTATAGATATCAGCCTTATACTTTGAAGTTTTCTTCTTTATTTCATTTTTTTTTGTCGCGTGACTATTTTAAGCCAAGTTTTTTGCACAGTAGCTTCTGAGGGTAAAGACTCCTGAGCTCCCGAGGGCAGAAGTCTGACTTCTAGCTTATATGAAGAAGAACACGCACACACTCTCTTGTACAACTACTTTTCACAGGGGCCTCATTCACGCACCTCACAGATAGAACACAGGGTAGAGAACAATCATGTCTGAACCAGGAGTTGAACCCGAGACGCCTAAATCACGGGGAAGACGCGATACCCCTAGGCTAGGACGCCGGTGTTCTTTAAAGTACCGTCGGTAAATAAAGGGTAACATCAATTGTATATACAATAATAACTTAGTAAGCTCGGTTGCGTAGTCGCGCTGCCAGTTCACAGGTTCGGGGTTCGATCCTCGGGCTGGGAACAATCGATATAGCCTTTCACCCCTTCAGTGGGTCGATAAATTGAGGACCAAGCATGCTTGGGAACTAAACACTGGGGCTTCCGCTTTAGGCTGACCACCTAAACGGGACATATGCCTTGCACACCTGGACCCTCGATCAAGAAAGCAGATATGGCACTGTAGGCATTGGCGCACATGGGCTGTCGTGCCATTGAATTTAGTTTAGTTTACTTTAGCTTAAGTCATTTAAGAAACTGCTCATTATTATAGGATGGAAAAATATATCGATTCTTTGAAGCATGTGTATTGATGACATTTTTCCATCTTCGTAACTAGAAGGTAACATTTTTTTTTTTTTTTTTGAAAATGGTTTTATTAATGACTTTATTTATACAAAGCCTAATGCAGCTTAAATCCATCGGAGCCAATCGTTATTTTTATGATGGACAACTGGAACAATAATCTTTGGTAAGCTTAACTAACTTAGCTAATTTGGAATAACACAAGCACATTCTGGAGAAACACATGAAATAACACAAGCATGGCTCTTCTGATCTATGTTCATTGTAGGTTTTAATCTGTGTATATGTTTTAATAGTTTAATAATATCGGCTTTTAATGAAGAAAAAGCACATTATACATTATTTTGCGCATTACATTTTCATGATTTATAGAGGAATGAAATGGCAAATCAGACCTTCCGTAACATACGATAGTCTTCCAAAGATATGACATGATATGCCAAACCACAAAATGATCGATAGAAAAAAATTTGTTGTTTGCAGAGATAAGATCGTATCCTTTTAAAGATTCTCATTTTTTTTATTTGCAGAAGTAAAAAAAAAATCATACTGATAAGTTCTGAAGGATTTTGATGAATTTTGATCATAAGAATGATGTCCCTACATTGCTCTGGGTATTATGGAAACTAAGCTAATTAATGTTTAATAGCATATATTACATTATTCAAAGTGAAATCATTCATATTCCTTTTTTCACACTGTGGGACTCACTGAGAAGTTCAAAATCTTATTCGATTTATATTATACAGTTCCCTAATAAGTCTCGCCTGCTGTAGGATTATTTTTTTACTAAATCGCAGATATATTTAGCACCAAATGTGTGCAAACAACTATGAGAAATTTTACGGAAAGATCTATTTTCAAAATATAAGAAATATTAGTAACCAGCTTGTTAAACAATGCTAGCTGCAGCTTAAGTTATAAATATTTAGGAAATACGCCAATTAAAGAATGAAATGATACTTATTAGGAAGAGAATGGTTATTGATTGCATTATTAAATTCATTTAGCTAATATATCTGACTAATCTGGATGGTATAGCTTCAACAGTGTAGGCATCAAAAGTAAGCAAGAATTTCTAGGATGCTATTTACACCAATATTTTTTGTGTTTTTATAAAGCTACTGCTCTTTTTTCTATAAATATAACATGAGCATACCTCATTCTGGCATTACTGTGCCTAATTATGAACTGTAAAAGCAATATTCTGGTATTCTGGACAAACATTTCATTTTACTTCCATTTCAGTATTATTTTCATTTAACTACAAATATTTTGATTTTTTCAGAGATTTTACACTTGTTCCTCATTTTGTGAACTCAGAAAGAAATAATGGAAAATGCAAACTTCATCTCATTCAAATGTAGACCTGAAATACCAAAGTCACTTCCTTCCGTCACAAACTTAAGATATGATAATATTCATCTGTTATTCAATAGATACTTTGCAATTAATAATTTGTAAATCACTCTTTATGAAATAGTGTCATAAATTTGGGTCATCTGTGTATATTCCGCGTCAGATATCCAATTTTTATATCAGGCCCTAATGAAAACTAAATTTCAAGTACCTCCAAAAGCTGTTGCGCGTGATCAAAATACTATTTATACGCATTATCTGAAACTGTGTTTCCTCCGTGTTTACGCAGAGGTCTAAACAAACTTTGGAGACTAATATATTGTTGACTTTCCATTCTACTGCAAAATCCGATAAAACTCAATCGCCTGTGCTTCGGAGCAAGATTCCATAAAATATTCAAATTACATCACTCGGTGAGTGCTGCCGAGGTTACAATTTCCCGAGAATGTGAATATATTGACAGGGGATATCCCTGGCATGCGCATAGGAGGAATACATAAACTCGATAATCCATTGACCAGGTTTTAAATAATTACAGTTGCAAATCCTCTGCAATGCCTCTACCTAAGCTACGGTAGCGCAGAGCTACGAACCGTTCGATGGAAGCAATAGATTTCAAATAGGAGAATGGACCAATTCGAAATGTATTATACACGCTCTAGTTGAATCTAAAACTAATCAATAAGGATCTCAGTAACAAATTAGTTTTCAACAAATACTTGGAAGAATTACGCTGAATGTTGAAAGGCAGTTTGCTTTAATTCGATTTCTAATGCCTTCTCTTCGCGAAAGCTTTACTGATTCTAGGCTCTGAGATAAGGCTGTAAAAGAAGATCCTTGAAATTGTTTCGAACAGAAAATTAGTGCGTATATATTATATTCAAGAAATTAGTTTTGTTTGAATATTAAAGTCATGGTTCTTCAAATTTTCAACATGATGTGAAGTAAATGTAATATCTGAAAAGTATTTACTCAATATATTTGTATCTTAAACATGGTTTGCTTTTAATAGCCATTTATATACAAAATAGGTAGAAGTGACTTGAATAGAAAATAATTATCATTTCTGTGCAAATTATTAAAAAAAATGATTGATATATAATTAAATTCATAATAATATAAATTGGTTTTTAGATTATATATTGATTTTTGACAACCTGTGAAACTGCATTAAATTCTGTCCCTGATGTCACATTAGCATGATAAGAAAGTAAAAAATTATTTTAAACGATAATAAATAAATAAAATTATCTTAGAGTTTTCTTCAAAAGCGTTTTGTTATTCATTATTTAGTTCTCATTAATTTTCGTATTTTCCAGCGAGTTAAATAATAATTTTTATATCATCATTGAATTTTATAAAGATTATTAACTCTATCAATACAGATATGCGAATGCCCTTTCAACGAAACTACAATTCCACCCTAATCACTGCCAAATTGATCACGCCTCCTTTCTTAGATGTGATAAATTGAATACCCATGGTGCATGCTTTGTTCGTTACAGACGCTCGTACTGATGGAATTGAGGGAAGAAAGATTTTCTGAGCTTAATAGCTATCAGCTAAGCGAATATCTCTCTTTTGTATAATAACCACTTAAGAGCATGGACTTCTTTTTTAAAGAGTAGAACATTTGTTTTTTTCCTTTTTACATTTGAAAGAGAAAATTTGGGCGTTCTGGTATTCTGAGGTAGGAAAGGGAAGGTTAATAATCCGAACATTCGATTTATGTAAACGTATTTACGCTTCATTTCGGATTTTATTTCAAATTTTAATTTATATATTAACTATGCCTAAGAAATGGCGTCACTATGAGATTGCGTTCTAAAAATTTCATCTAAGTATAAGGCTATCTTTTTAAAGAGAGATCCAAAAAGATTTTTTTTGTTCCGATAAAAAATTAACTGCTTTCAATGCGTTATATAGTTAAAAGAAATAAAAAATAACATTTATTAAAGCATTTCCTCACAAAATCTGCCTGAACATGAATTTATCCTCGAAACAGAAAAAGATCACTTGCCACTTTTGAAACCAATCATTTCTTTCATGGACAGTATGATTTAAAAACCAATATTTAATAATTTCCTTTCAAGTTTGAATTTATGAATTTGGTATTGGTTAGAAATAGAACAAGTGAAATTAATAAACACACTTTGGGAATTTTGGGAACTCATATCTATAAACTGTTTTTGAAAAAAAAAATTCCTATTATGCTGTTATAAATTAGTAATGTTACTTTTCCTTTCAATATATCTTCTTGTAAGAAAGATATTAGTTTTATAGATAACTCTCCCAGATGCTGAAGGAATGTTTGACCAGTAATAATCGGTTTTAAGCTGCTTTTAAAATGTATTTTCAACTAAAAACGTGCATTCGCCAAATTTGGAGTTTATTTTTATCAATTGCTATACTTTCTTCATACTTTTTATACGAGAAAGTGTGGCGGATTGTGTTATGAGCGAGGATAGAACCTGGGACCGTGTGGTTCGCAGCCGAGTAACAAGACCACAAGACAAAAGCAATTGCTCATGTTTCGTAGCTGTTATCTGGCTTATAAGCTTTTCGTAGCTGTTATCTGGCTTATAAGCTTTTCGTAGCTGTTATCTGGCTTATAATCTTTTCACCACAAAAGTAAAAAGAAATGCAGTGAAATTAAACACTTTGAAACGAACTTGAGCATATGGTGTTACTAATGAAATCAATCTTCTGTTTATTGTATGAAAAATCATTTATTAAAAATAGTTGCAAGTACCCAAAAGAAGGATCAATAACTTGAATACATGTTTTCGCTTATTATTATTAATATATTTAAACTAAAATTTTTGTTTTGTATAAGTAAATTTGTATTGTAAAATGTGTTTCTGTATAAGATGATGTGATTTAGTACTTCAGATCATGCATAACGAACGAAATTAAAATGAAAATATCTCAATTGGATATTTGTACTCTTAAAATACTGTTAAATTGATATACATATTTTAGATGGTTGTTATCACACTTAAAACATAAAAAGTTGAATAACATTTAATTTGCAAAATTTTCGAAAATACGAAATTGTAATTAATTTTTTTTATTTTATCATATTTCTGGAAGAATATGCTGACACGAATATAATATTTTTCATGAAGTTTCCTCATAGAAGACAAATTATTCATCGAATCAAACATTTGAAAAGAAATATAAATATATGACATTTAATTTTTTATATGAATTTGAGACATTGTAAAATTTAAATAAATCTTTATAAATAGGGACTATGAAAAAAATATCTATTTATTGTTTAGACTCTAAATAATGATTATATTCTTAAGATTTCTTATAGGACTTAAGATTGCTTATGTTCTTCATTCAAAATTTATGTGGAATAAATTTAAATCCTGCGAATTCTATTAATATTTTAAATTTTAATGTTGTTAAATTTGGCTAACTTCCCTTTTCTTATTTAATATTTTATGAAATTTAACTTTTCTTTAGAGCTTAATAAATTGTAGTACTAAATATGTAATACTATGTATGCTGAATATATCCATTTTCTTTTTCAAAACATTGTATTTCTGGAAGAGCAAAATTGTATGCTTTTATACTGAATTAAATTTTTCTTAAAAAAAGTATTGCAACTGAACTTTTCTTTTTCTTATCCTCATTAATATTCAGTCACGTGTCTTCCCAGACGATATCTTTTAACTTTCAAACTTCTTTTTTAAATAATTGTGCATTCTATATAACAATTTATAAAGTACATAGCAAATTATATGCATATCATAGTCTTAAGTTTTGATGGATATATTATTTAAAATAGCAAAACCTTTTCGATTAGAATACAATTTATTTTCATCATTATTTTGTAGCATAATCGATTTCACAGCATCTGCTTTGAGTCGCAGAAATGTTTTTATTACTTCTGTTAAAGCAAAACTGATTGAAGCATATTTCTATGCATAATTCATGATTTTGTTGCTGTTAAACTTTATAATTAGATCCTTATGTCTGCAGTAATTCACGTACGATCGTTTGAACGCTTGGGTAACATAGCAAATAGTTTCTAGTGAGGAAACTTAATGAGGTGCGGTATGGAAATTAACAGAATTTTGAGCACACTGTTTTTGTTTTTTTTTTTAATTTTTAAGAATAATCTAACGAATATTTTGCGAGAAAAAAATTTGCATAATAAATATGATAATTTTTTTCTCTTTATTTGCCAATGTAAATGTAAACTGAGTAATTAGAGAAGTAATATTCGAATATATATAAATTTAATTTAATTTTGTAATATTGTTTCAATTAAATCATTTATTTCAATTTAAAATTTTAATTTCTTTATTAATATGAAATAATCTGATATTTATATTAATACCAGATTATTTAATATTATATTGGATCTGGTGTTTACGCAATTTTATATATACAATATGAATAAATTATAAAACGTTATTATATTAAAAAATTAAATAATTTAAAATATATTTTTTCGATTCCTTTCAAATTTAAATTGGTAAATACCATATTATTTATTTATTTAATTGCATAAAGGAAGAATTACCCTTCATGATAACTGAAGATAAAACATCGAAATTTTTAAGTTTTTGTTCCATTGAAAATTGCACAATCGTATTTACAACAATCTCCTTTCAGCGATGTATATTAACATATTACATGTAAAATTGTGTACGATTCAAAAAGTGACAACACAAAAATAATAATAAAATGATCATAATAATTAAAAAACAATTACTTGTGTTAAAACTTCATTAGATAGAATAGTATTCATCACTGCTTTATTATTTCGAATCTGTAAAATAGTAACTTCTCATCCATAGTAAAATGTAACTTATCGAGAAATTAAAGTTTTGGCTCATTAATAGACTTTTCTTAGATTTAGAAAGTGCTAAATATGTTTTAAACAGATTGTAATTCGACGAACTTAACATTTCAATACATACGCCATTACAATTAACAACACATTATTAACCTTACAATTAACCAATATCCTATGCCATTACAATTTAAAAACACATTATTTACCATACAATTTACTAATATTCTATGCCATTACAATCTCGCAACATATTAACTTAAATGCATTATGTGTAAGTCGCTTACCATATTGTAAAAATAGATTGTGCATTTTATTTCTGAAGTTTCTCAGAATTACAAGAAATACATAGTCGATGGGAATGTTAATGTGTGAAACAATTGGTTATAATTGGTTCTGATTATCCTGTGACTGGCGTTCCAGCAAGTTTCATAAACGAAACAAGCAATTTGCCTTTTCTGCTCTCAGTATCTTTATGGCGGTTTGTTTACAACGGCTCAGTAAATTCCTGATATTAGTCTAATTTCTAGTCCGCTTATTTTATGTATTAAAATATCTGTGACGACGGAATGGTTGTAGATGAAAATGACCTTAAGAATTTTTCGTCTGCCCACCAAGCCAAATAGTGAAAATGGAGAATAATGAAACAACATAAATTTGTTCAATGTTGAATTTCGGAAGTTTTCATGATAACGTCAACGCATCTCACACTCGTGAGGACAATATTCCAGATTCTCTGCCTCATTTTCTAAGACAATATTTTATTTTTTAAATCTTACTGTGAACTTTTACGTTTTTATACTTGGAACTGTGAAATGGGGCTAATAATATATGAATTTCAAATTTTCATTTTTAGTGTAATTTGTATATCTCTATTTATAGTATTGAACTACTGAAACTACACTTAAATGTGAGATTAAAAAGATATATAAAACCATAAATCTTAAAAAAAATAAAAGATATATAAAAATAATGTCTTAATAAATGCGCATTTAAAAAAATAAATAAATTATATAAGAATTTTATTTGCTTATTTATGCATCTAGTAAAATTAACGTGGAATAATGTCCAAAAAAGCTAAATTTGAAAAAATGATTATTATCAATTTAAATACATATTATAATGTTACCTCGGTGTATAAAAACGTAACAACTCAAATTAAGTATAAAAATGTGGTGACAGATGCATGTTGCTTTCCCGAATCCATATTCTGTTATAAAATAGAACTTGTTTAGGATTTGTAATTAACTTTTGAAACATCCTGTAGACATGAAATAGTTTACTAAGCTAACAGCTGGATGGATTAAATTTATGAAATTCTTTTAAGAGTAAATAAAAAATATATTTATCCTATATATTCTCTCTAATATATCTAATATATCTCTATATATCTAAATCAGTCTCTCAGTAAATAGTTAAGATATAAGAACCTATTTCAAGATATTTTGCATTCTATTATTTAGAAAAATTGGCACATTATTTTCATCTAATATTTTTAACATTCATTTTTTTAAAAGCATTATTCAGCGGCATTCAAGTATCTCAAAAAATCAGTATTATAATGCTTGCCATTCAAAACGAATGAAATGAATAAAAGAATGCCTTCAAGCTAATCCCTTTAAATATGAATCTTTGCGAATGGTTTCAACTTAATCTGATGTCTGTGCTTTCTCTAAATTTTTACTTCAATATTAAAATTGGTTTGTTTCTGGCAGTATTTTTTAGTTTTAAATCGATAAGCACTACATAAGCACTCATTTTATAAGCAATAAGCACTACTTGTTTCCAAATAAATGTAAAACTCATTTTTGAAATCTTTATGCATTTATTTGGCAGCTCTAGTTTCTAAAAATATAAAATGGAGAATTTTATTTATTCTGAAGCTAAACTGCGAATTACTTGAGTCTGTTTTTTAATATTCGTATTTTTGAATTGAGTTTTTTAATTCAAAATATGGGAAGTAGGGTATCATAAATGTTTTTTCCATAAAAGTATTCTTTTATTAGCGTAAGATCTTTAAAGTTTTTTTTTATTGTACTAGTTAACTAGTACTTTAAGAAAAAGAGGGAAGAAAAGACAGAATTAACACTTGAGGGTAAACAGTTTTGTTCCCAGACTCTTTGAAGTTTTTTATTTGTTAATGTTTGTGTATTTGAATATCGCCCAAAGGCGTATGATTTATTCTAAAGAGTTTTAAAAATCTGCTCGCTGAAATAAATGTACATGTAACTCTCTTTTATATACTTTATTGATTGTTATACAGTTTTGAGAACTGTCTTAACAGCAAAAGTAGCAAATAAGATTTCATTGTGAACAGTTGTAGTTGACATAATGGCTAATTTTTAATGAAAACTCAGCGACAAACTTTACTATATTTATACTTAACCCTTAAGCACAAGCATCCATTTTTTGAAACATTAGCTTACTCGCTGGATCATTTTGACCTCGAAGTGTCAGGAACTTACTCTTTATTTTATGGACTATTTGTATAAAATTAAAATATTGTCAGAGTATATGAAAATCTTTTCATATAAATATGTTATATTTAAGACACCAATGTAATTTTTAAGAAGGAAAACCAAAATTCAATTTATTCTCTTCTTTCCCTACTTTCTCTCTTTTTTTATCGAATATTTTCATTTTCCCGAATCCATTCATGTAAATTTATTATTTTTAAGGTATTTAACTTTTTTTTTAAATACCTTTTAAAAGTATCTAAGAAATACCTTTTATAAATTAAGAAATACCTTGAAAGTATAATGCCTTTTTAAGATATCTAACTTCTTTTTAACTTTAAAATTATTGAAAGAATAAGAAAATATATACTTTACATATTGTTTGCAGTTGATTTTTTTAAATATAAGTTTCAGCATACAATTTCGAAAATTCATAACTTTTGTCTTTCATTTTTATATACCTTATCAAAAAACTATTGCATCATTTCATTTAGAATAAAATGAATCCTAAACATAAATTTCAATATAATTCATTCGTATTAAAAGAGAATTACAAACTGAATACACCGACCCGACGGAAGGCACATGGAAAAAATTGAATGATCGGACCACCGCAACAACAATACTAGCAGGAACTGCTGTTGAGTCCTAAGGACCATCACCGGCCACGGTACACCCTTCCATAAGGACGTACGTCCCTCCATCTTTGGGAAGAACAAGAACCCACCCTTTCATGCACCTATCGAGAAGGCGAGAACAAATCATCATGCCGGAAACTTCTCATTTTGAATTACGAGGTACCCCAGATGTGGGACCATATTATAAGAGAAAGCATTTTATATAAGGATTTAATATTTTTTTCATGAACATTAATTAATTTTCTGTAGACAGAAATTAAGTAAATGTTTCTTGACGCAATAATAAGATATTGAATATATATATATATATATATATATTTCATCCTGCATTCAAATCCAATTTTTGCAAATAATTTTCCTATTCCTTTGATGGAAACAAATTGAATTTCTAAATTTATTATTATTGAACAATTACAATTATTATTAAAATTTATTATTATTGAATTTAGATTACAATGAATGCCTGACTGTGGCTTATTTCTTTCATTTGTTTAAATACTACATCATAATTGAATAACATAATAGCGAAACATTTCTTGGAATTTAGTTAAAACATTCACTTTTATTTCCTTTTTTGCAGAAGTAATTGGACTTTATTCTTGAAATCAGTGAAGCATACTAAATCCCACTCCATTTGCAATGTGTGTATGTGAATTTCAATAATATTTTGGGACACAATTTAATGAATAGTAATTATATCAAAGTGCATTTAAATCTATTTTTTACAAATAATTTTCTTATTACTTTGATGCCAAATAAAAGCATCTCTCAATGCAGTTACAATTTATTTTTATTGAATAATATTACAATGCATGCCTAACTGCGATAAAACTTCTTATTTCTTTCATTTATTTAAATACTCCATTATAATTGAATAACATAATCGCGAAACATTTCTTGGAATTTAGTTAAAACATTCGCTTTTATTTATTTACTCTTTTTTCGATATCGAATTATTTCAGCAGAGGTAACTGAAATTTATTGTTGAAATCAATGAAGCATACTAAATCACACTCCATTTGCAATGTCGATTACCTGACGCTTTGGAGCGAAATTAAACGAGACAGATTTTCCCTTTTGATTGATTGGAATTTCAACAACACGTCAGAACACTTTGTCACTGCGGAAAGTTCCGCAACATTGCCTCGTTATATGCACGGAGCCCGGTTTGCCGTTTAAGGGCCCCGAGTCCAATCCTTTTGGAAAAGCAATGAATAACGGTGCTATCTAGAAGCAAGTCCGTTTATGGTAGATTGATTGGACTCAGGAAACGGAAGTTGCTGAAAGACTAATGGTTCGCAATAGATTTCCCCCTCCAATCGATTTCACTGAAAGTTCCGCAACGGAGGATTAGGGTCAGCTGGGGAGGATGTCCGAATCGCCTCCTTTTTCGAAGTCGCTTGGACGATTTTAAAATTCTCAATAAAACCGGTCTCGTTCGTATCTTTGTTTCAGTTCGATTATTATATGTTCCGTATTAGCACTGCAATCCCTAAAATCACTGATTTTTCCTTTTTTATATTTAAACTGTTTTTTTCAACTTCATTTTTTATAAATAATTAGTGAAATTAGATTTATTTTTGGCATTTTATTTCCACTCATTCATTTGTATCAGATTTCTGGTAAATAGTTTTCTTAAAAAAACAGAGAGCTTATCTGGAAACTAAAAGGAAGTCTATCTTCATTCGCACCAGTTTTGGATATTCATTTACAATTTTTAACCCGTAACTAGAGACATGAATTTCCTCACGTGGCCAGTGACATGGAGTCAAAATGACTCTATCGTTATTTTTCTTTTTTGCCTTTTGTAAACAGCATTGGAATTTATTTGGGAAACACACTACATTCTCGAAATCATGTAGTTTCCAAAAATGTTAAAAATATTAATATTAAAAATGTTAAATGTTACAATATTAAATGTTAGAAAGATGTTTGGGAAGAGTTAGAATAGTGGCCGGTGATATCCCTTAGGAATCAACCTTAGTTTCCTTCAATATTATTGAGAGGTCTAGTCATTCAGTTTCCTCCGTGTATCTTCAAAGCGGATCGGGGTAGTCGTTTGTGATTATTCTTAATAACAAACAGGTAAAAGTATAGAAATGCCGAAAATGAGTGCAATTATTTGAAATGGGTGTAAAATTTTTATAATACTTGCTAAACTCCGCAAATCTAAATCGATAAGTAAGATTTTACCATCAAAGTCACTCAAAGATTACCTGTGCATGACTAGGTTTGATTACTAAAGAAAATGCATCTACTTTTGGTTTTGCATTAACATTATAATTCCGAACACTAAATCCCTATTTTACTAAGTTATTAGCATCTAATTACGCACACAGACAAAAGAAAATGCGATGTCTTTTTTCTTACCTTTTTTGTTTCTCTTACCGTCACTTATAATAGAATACAATCTGGAATGAAGTAATAATAAAAAAAAAAAGAAACTCGTAAAACTGATCTTTTATAAAGATATTCAGAAAATAACCCCCCATTGCTGAGTTTTCGACTCCATCAAATCTTATTAGGCAAAGCCTTGGAAGAAAATACCCGTCATTCTAATCTTATTATTACATGCACAAAGCTTTCGAAGATACCTTTTTTTCTGTTTTTAGTATCAAAAAGAGTAGAGCATTATTCTAAGACAAAAGAAGTCTAAAGTTTCTGAGAAAAAAATTAGCCTTTTTTTTTTTCTTTCTTTCTCTTTTTTTTCCCCTTTTCTTTTTCAGATTTTTTTAAAAGCAGAATCAAAATTGCATAAAAAATGGCTTCAAAAAGCATATTTTATCGCACGGATGGAATTCTAAAGTACATCTTTTTTTTTTATTTCAATCTTAATAACTAAATGCAAATTCACGCCAGAGATACTTCAATCTTCAGTTTTTTAGGGGGGGGGGTAATGCAATTAATTGAAGATATTCTTATTTATATTTCAGTTCTTTCCAAAGCTATTGTAAGCAAAATTATACATTTTTCATTTTTATCGATTTTTTTATTTGTCAGCTAAAGAAATTAAACGTAATTCGTAACACCTGTGACAAAATCATGTATTTTTAAATTCCTTTCTACAGATTTTGTTAAAGATTATGGTTATTTTCTATCGCATTATAATGAGTATTTGCGATTAGAATTACGTAAATATTAAATTCGTCAATTTTAAAAAGGCCATCTGAAAATTATTTTAGTATGATAAAACTGTTATTACATGAATCGTAATTTAATTATATGCAGGATAAAAATAACTTGCTAATACAAACTGGTAAGCATTTTTAGAAATATATAAAATGAACAGAATATATTCCTGAAAAAGGATCTCTTAGAAAATGATGCATTATAAAAAAATTCGCAGAACAACTTCGTTATTCCTTCAAAATCATTTCTACTTATCTCATGTTTTATTTTTAAAAAATTCGAAACCGTTGATGGAATATTTAATAAATATTTACAAAACTATAATAAAATAAAAATGAAACGTTAGAATGTTGGCTTAATAAATTAGGAAATTCTATGAAATGTTATTTTGTGACGAAAGAGTCACCAAATTATTTTCTGTTTTTAAATGAATGATTTAAATTGAATTTTATTTTTTAAAATATTTTTTTTTTATTTTGTATAAAATTCCCATTATTTTGATTTTTATATAACCTATTAATTTCTCCCTCTATATTTAGAAAAAAATAGGCTGATGCGTTGAATAGAAACATGCTAACATTGCTTTTGTATCGGCATTAGGATCTTTTCTGATATTCTCCAAGTGCAATAGAATTATGGCCTCGTATCTTTTGAAAATTCTCAAGAACTCACCCTAGATAGAACTGCATTCCTGTTTCCTTGAAAGTTATTCAGAAAATATTTCTTGTATGCTAGGCAGTCAAGAAAAGTAGGCGTTCACGTGGAGTGTGAGCTCCCAGTTGCTCGCGAGAAAAACACAGAGCAAATTTTTTTAACGATCACGCGGAAACCCAGCGAGTTTTTTGTGAAATTAGTATTTTATAAAAAAAAAAATAATTTTTATTATCATTAAGAAATATCCGTAACCGTGATATGGAATTGCTTATCGGAAATTGTATAAAAATACGGAGTGGCTCGATGTGAATAAATAGGTGACTAGTCAAGAAAACTGTTTTCTGATTTTTCTTGAGTAGAATCTTCTATTTTTTGCAAACAGGAGCATAGAGTATGTGCTCCCGAACAGAGCAGAAATACTTCGTTAAGTAAATGTCCCCTATATTCGACAAATATGAAAGTTGTAATCAATATATTTTAATAAATCAAATATACCATGAAACTACAATTATTCAAGTTTCTACAGGTGTTCTATGTATGCCCTGCCAGTATCACGACAAATATAATTGCGATATTCCTATTCCTGCGGATCAGTTGATAGAAACCTATTGTGAATGAGTCCAACGCATCAGTTAACACATTACACGTCTCCGTAACACATAACACACAGTTGTTTGAGACACGTACAGTTTTTCACTTGCATGACGCGTTGGCTTTTCAGAATTTCGTTGAAATTTTTCACAATTTTTTTCAATCACTGCGGTGGGGTTTTTTTCGGAGGAGGGAGAGGGGGGGAGAGGTTCCATGTAATGAAACTGCTTCACTCACTGTTCGATGTGGCAGTGGGTCTGTACCTACGAGCGAAAATCTCTTTCAACAACGATAAAAGAAATATGTCGAAATTTAAAACACAGAAGGCTTTCTGTGACGCCATTTTGATATAGGCGGCGGGAAAAGCTTCCTCCTGGCGATTACATTACTGGAATAATATCCCTATTTTCAAATAAAACTGTCATAACTGTAGTTTCAGAATAAATGTCTTTCAGCTAAATAAATCAGTTATAGAATTCGTAGTAATACTATTATTTTTGTCACATTCATTATGGATCACCCTGTATATAGAATTGTCCTTATACTGCAAATTTTAGTTCGTGTGCATTTTTATCTTAGTTTTAATTCAAAATGTAAGTAAAAACATAGATGCATGGAAAAAAAATTTGTAGTTGAAGTCATTTTATCTACCATGAATTTTTTTTTTTAAAAATTCCATGTGAATTTTTATACAAATATTGGTAATATTTAAGAAATAACAAGGGAATAAATAGAATTTGACCTGGAAACTATTTTAACATTAAATTATCAACTAATAACTTTCTAAAGCAATTTCAGTAATACTTATTCTTATTTTCAAATTAAATGCATTTTTATTTTCTGAAGTGTTTACTTAGTTTAGAGTTATCCTTTATTTTCCTTTTTTTACTGTAAATAAGACAACGCACAATTACATTGGTATATGAAAACATTTCTTCGAAACAAACGATTCATCCCGTCTAATTTACGGTTGAATAAAATAGAATGATATTGTTATTCCGTAGATTCCCAAAGGGGTTATTTTATGCTTATTAGATACAACTAAAATTGCTGCATCCATTTCATATCTGTATCTGTTGTATATCTTGGAAAAAAGCAAAGGATGTGACATTACAAAATGAAATAAATCTATTTGTTGTTCTAAATTCCCATGCGATATAAGATATTGTGTTTGTTATGCCAATATAATGGACTTAGTTATTTCTAAAGCTTATTTATGTAAATTTATAAATTAATCTTTTCAATTCTCAAATGAAAACATATTCTTCATAACTTGAACGATAAATATTAATCTTCATAATGCAAAAAAGAAGTGAAATTAAACTGAATGGTATAAATTCTAAATTGTGTATTAAAACAAACGAGAATTAAAGTATGAAACATAAAAAAAATGCTCTAATCATTTAATCGAACAGTAAGTTGTTGATAAAATGGATAATTTTCTTTTTTCTTTTCATATTTTATTAGTGTATTTATCATTCAATAAAATTTTACTGATCAGTATATTTTACTGATCATTGTTAATATATTTGACTAATCAATATATTTAATTATTCATTTTTAATATATTTTACTAATCAATATATTTTATTATTCCTTATTAATCAATATATACTACTATTCATTTTAATATGTTTTACTAATCAATATATTTTAATATTTATTTTTAAAACATTTTACTAATCAGTTTATTTTACTATTCATTTTTAATATATTTTACTAATCAGTGTATTTTACTATTCATTTTTAATATATTTTATTATTTATTTTTAATATATTTTATTATTCATTTCTAATATATTTTATTATTTATTTCTAATATATTTTTTATTCATTTTGAATATATTTTTCTAACCAATACATTTCTTCATTTAAAACAATCCAAGTTATCTCAATAAAGACAATTGAAAAAAATATTTTTTTCTGGATTCACAGAATGGTTTTCATAGACCTATCTGTAAACTTTTGCAAACATGTTTATCTCATCTTAAAAATTTGAAAACTTCTGTTTTAATAGAAATTTTTCATAAACTTCGTAAAGTTTCATTAGTAAATTTGAAATACAATTATTATTTAAAATTAATTTTAATTTACATATACAATTTCCTTATGTTGATTTTCTTAAAGCAATTTTGCTTTCTCTAAAATAATTTTCGCAATTTAGTTTACTTTACACAGAAAAAGACTTGATAAACTGCTCACATTATTGTTTTTTTTTTAATTAAAAACTGTGATTCTAAAATAATTCTCATTTCTTTGGAATGTTGATAGTAATTTGTTTCCTTGAGCTTTTCTTAATTAAGATCCAACATATCAACTATTTATATGCAACACCTATGATATTTGCATATTAATAGACTTATAGGAGTTTTGGAAACAAGAAACTGCTATCGGGGAAAGAAAGACTCAAAATATTTTTTTAAAAAATATTTCGCCAAAATTAAATTATTTTACATATTACCAATATTAAAATTATTTTATAGATTTTCTTGAAAATTCTTATGAGTATGGTACCAAGAGGGATTTTTTGATTAAAATTCTTTATTTTTTCTGCAACATCTATTTTTTCGCTTAGTGATAATTAATAATATTTAGTAACCAAATTCATTATTTAAGCTATTAATTCACAAAAATTTTCTACTTTTTTATATTATTATCTTCTATAAGCTTTAGCCTTATATTACACTTTTTTCTGAAATGAAATTTAAAAAATCAATAGGTTTCCATATCATAAATTAAAAAATTAAAGCTATTGACAAAGCAAGAAAACTTAGATTTCTGTTTCTAACTGCAAATTAGCTCTCTTACCTTTGAAATAGATGTCAAAATATTCAATTTCGAAAATTCTAATATTTACAAAGAAGTAAAAAAAAAAAAAAAAAAAAAAAAAAAAACATTCATTGCAGACAATAAATTTGCATTGAATTTGACAGTGAACCGAACATCCCAGATAAACTCAATCTACAGGCAAACAATGGGTAACAACGATGGAATCCTTTCATGTCAGTACCAGGAATTTATTAAAGGTATGTCGCGACATCGGATTTCGGCATCGACGCAATCCTTTGCAAAGGAGAGAGTGCTCTTGTCGTTTAGTGATCACGCTGGGAAGGCAGATGGGAGCTCATGCTCTGAAATTCCGTTTAAAATCTTATAAAACACAATACATATTTTAAATGAAATGATAAACTTACGAAATGGTTCATGTATTGAAAATTTAAAACACCTATACTGAATTATTTCATTTTTTTTATCAAATCTGTTATTTATTTCTCCTTTAAAGCATGGAATTAAATAATAGATGCACATATAATTAAAAATATAAAGTCCTTTCTATAAGAAATATAACTACTTAATTTTTGTAAACACAGGATGTTCTAACATAGACTGATGATTTTCAAAAATTCATTGCAGGAAAACGGTTAAGGTTAAAAAACAATTCTTGCAGCTAATTCATGTGACCGGGTATACATTTTTCTCCCACAGCTTTTGACTTTTGTTCAGTTGCAATAGATGGTGCCACAGACAAAAAAATGTAAATAAAGAAATAATTAAAAATCACATCGCAGTTTTTCGAAATATTTTAATAAATGAAAATAGCAGTACAATATTTTCTAAATGTCCATTCTCAGCCGCTACCATCACCAATCATATGTCGAATATGGAGGACGAAATTGGTAGCCACTTTCTAGAAAGTGGCTAATTGAATTGCTGCGAATGTATCGTGGTAATTTTTTCAAGTATCTCAAGTGTTCGGACACATTTGTTTGATATCGTTTTTCTATTATGCATTTTTGAAAACTGTCAGTCCATAGCAGGACACCCTGTAGTTTACATTTATTATAGAGTTGTAGCGTGCAAATAATAATTTCAAAAATGCAAAATATGTTTTGCAATTAAAATATCAAGTACTTAAATGAAAAAAATTATATTGCTTTAAACTTTTAATTGTTTGAAATCTATATGTCTGGCCGTTATGATGGAATTTTAATTTTCTTCGACTTTGTTGAAAAAAAAATGAAACTTGATCAGAAATGCCATTTGAAAATTTAATTATTTGAAATGATTAAAAAAACTGGCCTCTGACCTTTGGATCCGCTTGCAAAACCAATTTATTTTTTACAAATTATTTACACTTAATAAAATATTATCACATTTCATACTTGCATTTTTCAAGCTATATATAAATAAAAATATTAATATTTGCCTTTTATTAAACAATTATAATATTCAACTTAATTAATATCAATATCTAAACGTAAGAGTATATATATATATATATATATATATATATATATATATATATATATATATATATATATATATATATATATATATATATATATATAGCAAATCCACAACAGATAATCGAAAAAAGGAAACTCTAAAAAGCTGCTTTAATTTCATTTTGCTTATATTTTTTAGCCAAGAAGAACGAATAATACTTCAAAGTTCGCATTCCAATAATATGTTCTGAACTATTTTGGGACTTTTATTACATTTAAATTTTGTAGAATTTTGAAAATTCTCGCCTTGTATGACCTAAATATTTCCTGATGGATCATAAATTTATTGATGTAAATGTCAATGTTATAATCTTTTTATATCGAAGTTTTATGAGAAGTTTTTAATCCAGATGTATTTCTTTGTTATTTTCCATCTCACGTATAAACTTTCGATTATGTGTCTTCGTATATGGGTTTTATTCTGTGCCCTTGTAGTATGAGAATTTAAGTCTACTTCATCCTTGATGATGACCTCTTTTGCGAAGAATATACCTTTATGGGTTTTATATACCTTTGTGGGTTTTATATACCATTATGGGTTTTATATACCTCTATGAGTTTCATATACATTTATGCGTTTCATATACCTTTATGGGTTTTATATGCCTTTATGGGTTTTAATCCAATATTGAATAAGGACTTTTAGATAGGAAAGTTGCAACTATTTAGATGTTGTCATTATTTTTTCAGAATCTATCAACTTTACCAGTTCATTGTTACAGAAGCTCCGTTCTTCACAGTTCGCAGATTTTATACATCAAGCACACTATAATTGGTGCAGAGTGTTTTTGGTATGCTTTCGTTGACCTAATAAGAATGGGGCAAGAAAATAAAGAAAAAAAAATGTCATAATCTGAATGCAAGGGAAAAAAAGGAATATATAATCTTGTAATTCATTGTGAAAATTAGAGATACTTCAGCTTCATGTCACTTTTTTTTTTGAAGATATCGATCCTTTAAGATATGTGAACTTGGCTCAAAAGATCTGCCGTTCTAGAATATATATTAGAATTCAGTATTTGTCGTCCTCTTTAGAAATACTTCTGTATACTTTGAAATAGTAATTGATGAGTTTAATATTTGGTCCCACAATTCTGATTTCAATTTAGAGAACAAAAAGAAAGTCTTATAGTGCTACATCTAGCCTGTATGAAGGGCTCGGCACAAATTAATTCTTGAATAAAAATTTGACATTATATTAAAACATTGTGATAAAAAAAAATATCCTAAAAAGTTTTTTTTGTTGCTATTGTTGATTTGATTGCCTAAAGAGAAATTTGTTATCATGGATTCTTATAAATACAACTGAAATTCTACTGTTACAACTTAGGGATATATGCAAAGAACAAAAAAATCTTCTTGAACTAAATCGGTACACTCTGAATACTGATTATCAATTTGCTTTTTCAAATAAAACATTCATTTATCGCTACAAATCAGCCCGGGCCAATTTTAAATTAACACGATCAACTTTAAAGAAAAAACAACTACTTGGAACATAAGAAAGAAATAAAAAAACTCTTAACTTTATTTTTCTTTTATGAACTTCTTAGTGAAGACTTAGAGTAAACTTCAAAGAAGCACATTTTATTTTTTACTCTCTTAATATTGATTTATTGCTGTTTAATTAGGGCGGATTAAGGGGACCCTAATTACAGTGGATTTTATTTCAATTACCAGGGCTTAGCAGTTTCATGAAATTAAATTAAGTGGAATCAATGAGCATTTTGAAGAAAAACGTTGGGCTCATAAGCAGCCTTACATAGCAAATCGATTGGCTCTTCTTAATAGTTCCGATGGATCCAGTAATCACTTGGAAAGAAAATTAAAGTAAACATGTTTTTTTTTCGTAATTTTTCACTGGATTAAGCGTATTAAATTAATACCTTAGGGCACAAAAAATTAATTTCCATTGCCTGTGCCGATAAAAAGCATTGCAATATACTAAAATACTTGTTTTATTTTTGCTTATCTGCATAGTGCTATCCAAAGAAGCATAAGTTTGGTCTAATAAACATTTAGAATGATGATAAATAGCAGGAATTAAGTGATTATTATTTAAATTATTCAAACAATGAATGAAAATATGCACTACTGTTTGTACAGTCGTTTATTGTGTTTTCAAAATATTATATAAAATAGCTTTTTTTATTTAAATATTATTATTTTCATCAGTATCTATATAAATTTTTATAGATGCAATTTGGTTATAAACGGTTTTGTCAAAAAACAGCTTCAGAGGCTAATCTCCTTTTTTAAACTCTTCATTAATAATTGCTCTAAAATGATTTTTCATTGACTTCTCATCTTTTTTTAAAAAAAAAGGGGTTCTGTGACTGATTTTCCACCCGCTTTCTTGTATTTTGCAATTTTAAAATTTTGGATACTTGTGCGTTCTCGATGGCAATACACTATTTTAATATCTTGAAAATTTAATTAACAACTAATGTATAAATAATTCCTTAACAATGACAGCAACTGACAATTAATTTCTGAAAAGTAAATACTTCGATAATTCCCCTACTAGAAAAATGATTACGAACTACAATAAAATTTATGATAAATTGCAATAAAATTAAATACTAAAAAGTAAAAAAAAATAACCAATCTTTCAATAAAAAATATTGTGTAATCTAATGTATAGATAAAAGTGCATTTTATAGAATGATTTTATTTTTCACTTTCAATTTTTTTCCTTATATAAATAAATAAAATTTTAGAAGAAAATTAATAAGATTTTTTTTTCTTTAAAATAACTTTTTGAATTTTAACTTTTGTATGAAAATGCGGTAATTGTGAATTAAAAGTTATTTGTTAAAATCTTTTTTCTGATTTCAAAAGCAAAATATAAGCATTTTTGCATTCTTATATAACATTTTTTTCAATAGACGATTACTGACATATATAGAAATATAAGGAACAACGAATGAATAAGTGTAGCACCTTCAAGTCAATCATACATCAAATTTACTGGCAAATAGTAGCTTGGAAAAAGATAAAAGCGGTTTTATACAAAAAGTTTTTTAATTTGTCTTCTAATGCATACCTTATGGAAAAGAATATCAAAAGTAAATAAGTAGTAAGTAAAAATTATTATTTCGTAATATACCGTAAGTACATAAAAGTATTAAATAATAATTAATAAAAATAATAAATAATATCTAGGAAGTAAATAAAAGTAAGAAATAATAAAAATTAGCAAGGGTAATGAGTAGTAAGTAAATGCAAAAATCAATATAAGTAAATAAGTGAAGTAAAAGCAAATGAGCAAAAGTATGTAGTAAGTAGTAAGTAAAAGTAGGAAATAATATAAGTAAATCAGAGTAGCAAATGCGAATTAGATAAAGAATAAAAAAAGTAAGCAATATGAAAGCCATTATTTTTGCACATTTTCTTTAATCACGTTTGTTCTGTTGCATTACGATTAATATCAAATACTAGATTTACAAAATCAATCAAAAGAAAGAAATAATTCCTTAAATGCTTTAATGTTAAGTGAAGATAACTTGTGTAATTACCGAAGAATGCTAACCGATGCATCATGATTTTGAATTTGTGATGGATTTTTGGTGGAGAAGATTTAACGTACTTTAACCGGTCAATGATAACCAAATTAAATACCCGCTGTAGCCCTTTTTGACACATAATAACTTGGAATTTGTATCTACTAATCATGACATTAATTCAAAACTGAATTTGGAAAAGAAAAGTTCTCTTTAGGTTTTTTTTTTCACTTCACTTGGTGTTATGCATTTCAAATAAAAAGTTAAATATAACTTGTAATCAAAACTAAAAAAAACCCTTACTCCAGATCTTAGAACTGCTACAACAAATGAATCTAATTTCGCATTTAAGCATTTTAAATTGTAATTTAATTTCCCCATCTACCGGAACAATATATCGTGGACATCTTGTCAAAAGCAATCAAGGATTATCTAGATGGTTGATGCATTTGAGCATTTAAAAGAACTTATTGAAATTAAAATAAATCTGAAAAGAATATGATACACTCAAGTCCATAAATTAAGGATAATTCAGAGTCACGCGGAAATCGAACTCTAAAATACATATATCACCCCTAAAATAAATATACACATCTTCAAAATTCATATGCAAATTGCAGGAAGCTACTAGATGACACCGAGAGTACTTCCCAATGACGAGAGTGTAAGAGAGTGATGTATAAGGAATACAGACAAAGAAGTAAAGTTGTTCGCAAGTGCTGTATAAGTCTTTCAGCGCAATAACCGCATAGTTATGACACAAAGGTCGCATTTCGGTGATTGTTTATGTGGTAGAATTATCGGCCGTCTGGAATGTGGGCGTATCCAGCTGGAAGTATCCGAAGAACTTGGAATCGCCCCGAGTGTCATCTCCAAGCTTTGGCAGCGATTCCAAGATGATGGCATTGACGTTACAACACAGGTCATCCCCGAGTTAAAACGCCGAATGAGGACCGGTATGTGGCAGTTACTGCTGAACGAAACAGACGGAGCACATCATCAGACCTGTCTCATCATATCTCTTCAGCCATTGGTACGGCAGTTTCAAGGCAGACCTTGTACAGACGCTTAGGGCAGATTGGTCTGTATACTCGTAGGCCTCTCAGATGTGTTCCACTTGCTGCAACTCACTGTCGCCGGCGATTAGCCTGAAGTAGAGAGCATGCGTTGTGGGCACCACAACATTGGGCTTGTGAGATGTTTTCCGATGAGTCCAGATTTAGCTTGCAGTCTGATTCTCGCCGGACATTCATCATCGGGGATTTTTGAATCGATAATGTGATACTCAGCATGCCTAGGCATTGTACGGACTGTATTTCATCGCCTGGGAGACCTACTATGTATTAACCATCGTACCAACCATGCAATATTGGTTTTTGTAAATAATTTTTGTAATTTGCTCCAGAGAGCAAAAAATCGCTATTTTTATTAATGATATCAAACATATAGCATCTTATATGCTCTTTACTTTTTGTTTTATAAATAGGCTTTACAAATAAATCATATTTGTTTTGTTTCTGACACTCTTTCTTTTCCTGAACTTGCATTATCCTTAATTTATGGACATGAGTGTATTTAGATGGCTATATTAATGAAATATTTTTTCGAATACTCTCATGGTCTTTTAGTACTTTAACAACTTAATGGTTTTCTGAAGGTAAATAAGCAGTATTTGTTTACACTGAATAATCCTAACAATTAGTAAGATAATGATACCTTAATTTTTTTTTGTTTAGTAAATTAATGATGATAATAATAAAACAATTTAAAACTTACGAAATTTGTTTTTGAATACATAAATGTTGTTGTATATTAAACTAGTTTTATATACAACAGTTTAATATATTAAACTAGTTTTAATACTACATAATAAAAATTATCAGAAAGCAAAGCGTAAATCTGTTTAATTGCAAGACAGGAAAATAAAAATTATTTTAAGACAGGGAAAATAAAATTATTTACAAAATATGGATCATTTCCTGCCGGATTTTTTCAAATTTCATTTGTTTGGTCTTCTACATAAATTATACTAAGTCTAAACTATTTTGGTACGGATTTATATATTTTCATATTAATTGTTGTTTCTGATTATTTATTAAGCTTTTACAGAGAAAATAAGGAAAGGCGCTCATATAACGCATATCATTATCTAAGCTTCCGTCGATTTTATATATATGATTAGATAATGATCTTACAAAGAAAATAGTATAAGAAAATAAATAATATAGTAATATAATTCATATAACGCTCATCATTACCCACTTTGCACCGAATTCATGTACCTGATTAGATAATAATCCTACAAATCTTACGAATAAAATAATATAAGACAGAAACCTTAAAAAAATAATATAAGGCATTCATATAACGCCCATCATTATCTAATCTTGCACCTATTTCATGTATATTATTAGATTTTACAAATATTACAAAAAATATTAGATACAAATATTTCAAAAACATAATATGACACCAATCTTAAACAAAGAAAATAATATAAGACACACATCTTACGAAGAAAATAATATAAGACATTCATATAACGCGTATCATTAGCTAAGATGAATGCGATCGGCAAAAGAATAGATAATGCTACGCATATATGAATGTATTACATTATTGTAAAATTTAGCTCGATGTATGTTTTTCCTCACTTAACAGCCGCGGGGTTGTTAAGTGAAAAAAAAAACATACATCGAACTGAATTATACATAATATCAGTCATTAAGTGAATCGATGCAATAATGCTAAAAAGAACAAAATCGCAGAAAAACATGTTCTGTACTCTGTATTATTAACTTTAAAAGCCTATGAAATGTCTTAGCGAAGACGATTGCGAAAAACAGATATCTCTGTCGTAGCTCCAGGAGTTGTTTTAAATTTCTCCGAAATTTTCCGCATCCGTTCTTTCGTTCCCTCTCAAAAATAAGAACACTGTCTTCAGAATAATGAAGCAGCACTTCAAACTCGCACTTCGCAGCGAGCGAAATAAACTTCCTGCCCCGAAGTGATCAATCCTCCCCTGATTGCATTCGATTCGAAGGGGAGCTCTTGTAGTTAACACATTCAGAGGATTCGAACTGCTATTTTTATTCAGTGTCTTTTCAGTGGCGGAGTAATTGAATTTCCGATTTTCAGAAGGTAAACTTTTCATTTCATTTACCAGGCACTCCAGTTCGACTAATTAGAACGGAGGGCGCTGCTATCGGATTCTGAAGTAATCTTGTTAAGAAGAAAGATTCGGCATGAACTGATGCTAATCTCTTAAGATCTTTTGGGGATTAGGATTAGAGGTTGTGTTAAGAGAAATTTTTGGGTTCTTGTGTTCGATTTTTCGGTGGAAGCTAAAATAATATATTAATTAAAGTGGGTTTGAGTATCGGGGCGGTAAATTCATTTGTTCTTTGAAGCAACACGGCATTTATTCTTTGAACTAATAAAACTCTATTGCCATTAAACGAATTTACTATAGATAACCAAGAAAGAAATACAGATGCATCAACATTGTAAAATCCATTCGAGACACAGCTAACATTTAACTTTGTTCAAACTAACCAAATGTATCTGTTATTTCACTTAATAAAATGTTATTCAGATTTTTATTTTGTATCAATAAAAGTATTACTGTCTTGTTTTATAATCTCTCTTATAGAGGAAGTATTGTAATTGTAAAAAAAAAAAAAAAAAAAAAAAAGATTTTGACGAATCAGCACCTTTTAACCTCTCTGAGTTGTGAAAAATAATTTTTTAAAAACTGCCTCTCTGTGACAAACATAACTCAAAAATTCTTTAAATTAGACGGATGAATTTCAGTATATGGTCTTTACAACAAATTTGCATATTTCTATTAAATTTTGAACAAAATCTATTGAGAGGAAATTTGTCTCTCTCATCATCCATCATAGTGATTTACATTTCATGGGCATTTGTGGGAAAAGCAGATGGATGGATTCCTTATTTTAGAGTAACTGACAATATGAATATATTTTAAATTATTTGTTATATATTTTTCATCTATCTATGAAAGATTTGCAAAATTATATTCCTTTATTTTCTAAATTTTACTTAGTATAAATATAATTACAATGAGAAAAAAAATATTTTAAACATATAAAAAAGCAATTATATTGCTTTAAACCGGATGATTAAAACTTCAACATATAAATAAAAACTGTAGAAGGTAGAAAAACGAAACAGGATTATCATATCGGAATGTATGAGCAGAAATTCCTCAGAGATGAGCTAAAGGATGCTCAAAACTGTAGAAATGGCGTTAATAACGCCAGAAAACGCATTAGTTGGCGATGATTTTGGCAAAACTGTTTTGAATTCTTAGCCATTCGTAGATAAGCACACGCCTCGGCAGTTGCTTATGGACTGACGAAACCTTCTGAATTCCTAGACTCGGAATTTTGAGGACATTAAGAGAAGCGATAGAGATTCTTGTGGCGAGGTAGACCATATCCGACATTTTAGTTTTCATAAACTTTTGCATATTTTCTGGAAAGCATTGAGAACTTGATATGATTATATATGAAGTCCCACTTCAATGTTGAACAGCTAAGCCGTCAAGTACATCTGGTAAGTTATGTTTTCTAATAGGATTTGGATTGCTTTTAAATTTGGTCCCATCAGTTGATACATTGAATTTCAACACATTTGTGCCATATGAATTGCCTAAGATTCAAACTTGCTTTCTAATTAAATAAGTAATTAATTCTCTATTGTTCTAATTCTCTATCATTGTTATGAAATGTCTAAAAAAGGGGTTTCAAACTCGAATTGGTGGTTCAAATCCCAAGTGTGAGTCTTGACAGTAAATTTTATTAAGTACTCTATATAATGGAATCTCGTGGCAAAATTTATGCTTTCCTATTTGATTTCATGAAAAATTACGCTTTTATTTTCTCGTATACAGAATCTAGATAAAGTATTCAAATCGAAAAAAATGAACTCCAGATTTTGACGAATCTTCGCATTTCAGATCTCCTTGATTTAGGAAAACACATAAAAAATATTTGTCCATCTGTGACAAAGATAACTTAATGATTTGATATAGACGGATGAAATTAACTGTACGTTTTTTACCCAGATTTAACTTCTATACTGTATCATCAAATTTTGTGGCAAACCCAAAAAGAGATTGACCGGGTGTCTGTCTATACTTTCAGAAACACGTAAATGCGATAACTGAAAAAGGCAATGAATGAAATATGTCAGATTTGGCATGTGATTTTGGGGCTGCAAGTATAAATATGTATCAAATTTCGGTTTTAATCGTAGGTAAAAATGCATCTAAAACACAATTTCGATTTTTAGATACTATTAATCTTCCAAAAACACGCCAAGGGTAGCACAATATTCAGTAAAAATGATCAATTCAGGTCAAAAGTTAATATTTCGTAATTATTATATGCCAATGGTATGCAAGGTGTTCTCTAGTGAAACAGCTTTATTGGAGAGTATGCGAGAAAGTTTTTGGGAGACCATTCCTGCTGCTTACACATATAAAAACACGTTTCCTGAGAAATAAAATATTTTGTTCATACGAATGATCCAGTAACGAGGTATACCAAGATGTGGTAGATGTCCCCAGGAGTTATTTCAGCTTTCATTAACCATCCGTCGGGCGCAATGCAAATCCTAACATCATCGGGCGCAATTCATCTAAGAGATTAATGTACTCAATTAATGCAATTTTTGAATGTATGTTAAAAAAACATATTAAACAGAACTTTTCACTTACATTTGAGTATATTTAGTATGAGTATTTGAGTATATATGAGTACTCAATTAATGTGACTTCATCTCACAGATTAGTTGCGCCCAATGGAAGGTTAAAATTTGCAGACCTTTCATACTCTTTTAAAAATAAAAATATGAATTAACATTTTATTAAATAATCAGGTAGATTTTTGAATCTGCTGTATGAAGCAAAAGATATAAATTTCCCCACACCAAAGTTAACAAATCTTCATTGATTGAACTCGATTCGAATCTGAACTATTATAGTTAACTCGTTCAGAGGACTGGATCTTCAATTTTTATTTAGTGTCTCTTCATTGGTGGAGTAATTAAATTTCCAATTTTTAGCAGACCCTCTTTAAAAATTCATTAAATTTGTCTGGTACTTGGTTCGGCTAATTAGAGAGATAGAAGTGCTACCGAAAAGAAATTTAATTTTCGGCGCAATCTTTTAAAACGGAAACATTCTGAGCCTAAATTAATTCCAGTCTTTTCAGACATTGAAGATCAAATTCGAGTTTATATCGGAGTTCCCTCTGAATATATCAAGTATACTCAATTTTAGACTTGGTATGTTATGAAATAAGAAATTAAAATTTATTGTGTTGGGATATGATATTGGTATTATATTTCAATTAAATTGACAAATTTGTTTTGAGCCATATACTTCCAGTTTAATTAATTACTTGCGCAGTTATACCGAGTTAGCTGGAAAGTTGAAAATATGTCGAAAATTGTTATCAAGAATTTACATGTGAGTCATAAGTGACTCGATAGGATTGATGAAAATAACTTTTTATGTTCGAAAAACTCTCAATGTGTTTTACATCTGTACTAATGGCCTTCACGCTTTTTCTTCTGAAATGATGCGAATTTTATGCCATGCCTCTTCTAACTCAGCATCGGAACGCCTACCCACCCACATGTGAAACTACTTTGACGAAATATATGACTGATATCTATCGAAATTTACTAAGCAATTCATTCTGTTTTGCAATTTTGTCAAAAATACGAAAAATAAAGTTTGTAAATTCGTTCATTTAAAACTTCGCCGGTTTCTAATTTGAACTAAAATTTTTGTACATTTTTCATATTTTTATTCATTATTTATTAATGCATATAAATATTGAATCTTATGGATATTAATATTCAAAATTATTGCATAGTTTTTTGTGTTCATTCTTAATGAAAATATGCTAACAAATAAATTAAGAACAATTATTTACCATTTATTTTGCATCTTAATAATATCAAATACCAAAATTTTTGAAAAATATATGTAGAATATTTTGCCTTATTGCACTAATTATTTTATATATATTCCAGAGAAACTAAAAATTAAAAAAATAAAAAGGTTTAAAGCATTGATTCTAATAAATTAATTTAAATTTTATTTAAAATCTCCCAGAATTAAAAAAAATATGAAATAAAATTAAATTTCGGAAAAAGTTTCGTTTTTAATTATTTACTTATTCGATTAAAAAAAAGCATAAATTGATAAAAACTCGTACAATAATATATATATATATTTTATGGATATATGTTAAAAAAAATCTTTAAAATGTAATAAAATTTAAAACTATACACAATTTCTTAAAAAATATCAATAAAAAAAATTACACTTTGTCTTCAGTGACTAATGGCGAGTTGAAGATCTCCAATAAAGCAAAAAAGAACAAGATTTGATTTTAAAGATGGATACTTTAAAATCAAATGTGATCATCTTATAACAGCGCTCTGAACGCTAGAATATGAATACCGAATATTTTTGCTATTATTGAAGTGCAAAAGCGGAATCCTTGCTTATATTATTTGTTATTCATAAATAGAAAAACAACCAGTCATAATTTCAAAAATGGACTTTTCAGACTTAGTTATAAAACAAATATTCAATAAAACCTTAAATTCAGTTAAAAAAATTTTTTTTTCGTACAACTGAAAAGCGATCGTAGTGATTTGGCTAGCATTATATAGTGAATAAAAAAAATCATATCTCACTCTGATACATTTGGTTAATCTAGTATAACAAGTCATACTTATGATCGGCTATAGCTGTTCAAGGATAAATTTTCTGTTTCTGCTTCAACTGTAACGATTTCAAATGAGGACGGCAATTTAAAGTATTTTCCATATTTTTACCGATGTGAAATTAGGCATATTGAAATAGTTAGGTCCCTTTCTAATCCTTGCCATCCATTTCACCTAAACTACTATCATTCACCTAACTCTAACAATGTCTCCCCGTGTAGAGTAGATACCCAGACACAACAAAAGGTTTGTTGGAATGCAGCCAAGTGACTCTAATTTTTAACATCAATCTTTCGGATTTATGACACGGTACTTTTTTTCTCATGTTGGTGTAATGTGTTCGGGACACTAGACTTCCCCTTTTTTTGAAACTAAAATGTGCCCCATAATGTACTTTCATTATTTGAGGTTAGGTTTTTCACACTTGGCTACCACTGTTTTCACGTCTACTGTAAAAACTTTGTTTCTTATTTCTGGAAATTAGAATCGATTGGAAGAAAAAGAATGAAGTATCCTAATAAAACGGTTGCTAAGTTTCTAAATATTAGCCACCTTTGGCGACAAGTTTGCTCGCCAAGATTATTGATCTTTTAGGCTAAATAATTAATATAGAATGCATTTTTTTTTTAATTTCAGTTTATTTAAGATGAATTAAAAAATGACTTTAACTGAATCATTTCGCATCAAATTATTGTGGGTACAAATTAAAAATGTATATACTATGTAAATAAATGTATATATATATATGTAAGTGGAAGTGAAAATCCTATTTCGGAATTAATGATAAATAATTTTTTAATTTTAATTTTAACCTTGGCAAAAGCCCGCAATCGAATATTTTGTTGAATGAGTTTAATTTCATAAAAGCAGCTGAAGTGAGCGTTACTCTTAAACACCTTTTTTCATACCAAACCTAACCTAACATTAAAAACCTCATAACATTGTAAATTAAACTTGAAAAGTTTATTAAAAGCAAAGAAAAACACTATATAGAAATGAAATCGATATCATTATAGTCATTATAGCAGTAAATTTTTTAGTTTTAAAATAATGCAAAAACCGTTTTATGAAATTAATAGTTTTGGAAGTCATTTATTTGCATACATAATCAAAATCAGCATGCATAATGATAGTTAAGCATAGTTTTCGCCTTCGATTATTAAACTTTCTGATTAATGCTTATTTCATTATTTCTTTTACATCGTATAACTGAATGAAATGTTTGGCACAACAAGGAATAAAAATAATATAATAATTTTATTTAATTACCGAAGTGTTGAATTAAGTGGAGCTGTGAAAACGCTGATTAGAGCAGTTGGCTGAAATTTTTGCATATCGATATGTTAACATTTGATTGTTGCCATTCCGTTATAAGTAATAAGAGCGATTTCTGTGTCACGTGCGTTAGCTTTTTATACAGAAAGATGGCATAATACTCGAAACTTAGTGGCACAAAAATTAAATCTAATAAATTAAAAAATTATCACAATTATTTTTTTTATATTTAGGAAAATATTTTAATTCAGGTACTTTATGCCAAAATCATTCATTCGCATTTAACATTTTCTTTACTATTATTATCAATATCTTGATTTTTAATTCGCATCAGTCTCTTATTTTAGAAGAAATATATCTCCTGATAGATTCATAATTATTGATGCTCATATTATATCGGTTTTATAAGTAATTCCAGCAAAACAGTATCCCAGAGTATTTAAGATTGTAACGGAGTCAACATTTAAGAAGGAAATATTAAACTCTAGTTCGTACTTGTTTTTTTTGTGTTATGTTTAAAACAAACATGCGTTACTATAAAAATTAAACGCTTTTTTTGCCTGACATATACCTTGCTTTATTTTTCCCTTGCTACCATTCGAATTTTAAATTCCTGAATATAAATATTAGTTTAAATCATTTTTAAAACATGCATGAAATATTCACATCAAAAAATTTCTTTTAAACTATATTGAAAATACTTCCATATTTGATAAATATTTCAGTAACAAACCGTACATTTTAGAAAACAATTTGATCTGATTGAATTTGGTGGTAAAAACCAGATTAACGTGTTTTTCTAATTAGGTATCTGTTAATTTAAAGCCATTAGATTAGTTATCACTTAGAAGAAAATTTATAATAACCATTCAAAAAAGGATACTTGAGAAGATGTAGAAAGACACTCTTCTCAGTTTTCAAATCGTCAATTTTTTTTCTTATTCCTTATAGATAATTAATGGGATAAACTATTCTTGCCTTTGTCCATTTGTAAAAAAATCAACCTATATGTTGTTGTGTAATATAAATCATTTGGAGTAAAATGATCTACATGTCTGTAAAAGGTAGTTTTGTTTTTCCGATTGATTTATGAAATTCTTATGATTTAGTGGTGCAGCGTTTGTACCAATTCGTTACGCAAAAAAAACTACTTCTGCTGAGGGAATATTTGTACTGCGCTGAGGTAAAATTTTACTTACTTTTTATGATGAGACAGATGCTGTTTGAGATTCACACGTTTTGACATTCTCTTAGAGACTGGAACAACTGTTTCTCAATAAAGGATTTTAAATAATTAATCCAAATAACATATCTATTTCAATTCTAAGAGTGACCGCTTAATAACGGACAGATACTGTTCGAGCAGAATCCTCCGAGTGATTGCTTAATACGGAACAGATACTGTTTGAGCAGAATCCTTAGTGATCTCACTACGGGACAAATACTGTTTGAGCAGAATCCCTCCAGTGATCGCTTACTAAGGGACTCATACTGTTTGAGCAGAATTTTTACTTTTATTTATGGACTGGTATAACTGTTGCACAATAAATGATTTAAATAACTAATTCAACTAACATATATCTACTTCAATACCTAGAGTGATTGCTTTAATTCCTTTTAATAGTGGATCACGCATGTGTCATTGGTCGATAAATAATCTCGTTAGACGCTGAGTAGATAGATACTATCATCAGAAATGGTTAGAGGAGATGATATAACTTATCATTTTCTGCAAATGAAAAGAGTTTAATTGAATTACAATTTATAGCAACTCGAAAGCTATTTTGGTCTGATTTTCATAATTATGTATCGCCGTCAAATGATGATCACTCTTGAGCCAGAAATTTTATCTCCCTTCTTGCATTCTATACCAACAGAAATCTGTTTAAAGCTCAGCGCCATATATAAAGTAAACCAGGCCAAATAGAGGGTGTCCATTAAAAAAACTCCGGTGTTTTGATGATTTTTTTAAAATTCAATTATAAAATTGGGTTAATGTTGTTATATGTACTTAAAGGTTAATTTATCAGGATTTTTACCATTTAGTAGATTTCAATATGCCCCGTTTGTGGCACCGTGCACATCCGAATTCTTCCCATGTCCTGGCCAGTATGTCTGGAGTAATGTTTGTCATACAAGTGATTATAATGTGCTTGATTTCCTGAATTTTCCATTCTGAATTTTTTCAGCGTAAACACGATTTTTAACATGTCCCCAGAAGTAAACGTCTAATGGAGTCAGATCCGGCCTTATAAGACGCCAACAAATAAGCCCTGTCCTTTCAATCCATTTGTTGCCGAATGTATCCAATACTTCCTGTACACGCAATCTGAAGTGGGATGATGCTCCATCTTGCTGAAAATAGACAGGGGACACTGAACCTTTTGTTGTGACGTCGCCTTCGCACTGCACTATGGAATGAGCGCTTGTTACATTATTTCAAACTCAATGACGCGTGACACTACCTGTTGTTGACAAAACAAACTGAAATTGGTGTGAATATATTTTTATGAGCTATTAATTGCTTCAAAATTAATTGATCGGACCAAATTCATTCCGTTATGATACGAGTTTTTAAAACCAAACCGGAGTTCTTTTATGGACACCCTTTATATGGTGGATTCTTTAATGCAACCAGGTTTCAGTCTGAAGCCCTATAGTCTTGAAACATAGATTTTAACTCAAGCCAATACGTTTCCGCTGTAGAAGAAGGGATACATTTTGCTGTATCTTCATCAAAGTTTCCATTATAAGATGATATCTGAATTTATTCAATTTTAGATAACAAGAAAAGATATTTTGGGCTCTCAAAAATTAAGGCAAACTATTCGATTTGTTCTTGTATATGATATGCATGTATTAAGATCTTATACGATTCATATTTGACCTAGAAATTGAAACAGTAATTTGGATTTAAGAAAAAGAAATAAAAAAAGTCACTCGATAAAACGACACATAACTGTAGAATGCATTTCTTATCCAAATACATTTGTACGATAAAATAAACACTAGTGTCTTCCGAAGACAATCACTTTCGAAAAGTTTAATCTTAAAATAACAAGGCTTTTTTTTATATAAATTTACGATGACAGGAAACATTTATTTTCAAAAAACAACTTTCTTTTTGTTTTTGCTCCAGACTGTTGTCGTATAAAATTTCATTAAGCATCTTATCAAATTCGCATTTTGAGAAACGCAGAAGCCAGGAAAACAAACACAATTATTTCCCTTTGTTTCAAACATGTCCGCTGGAGATCCCTCCAAAGGAGAAAAACCTGCATTTTACAAACACGAGGCAGAAGCTTCTCTAGAAACATTTTATTTAGGAAAGCGTTCTTTTGTTTAATTTCATTGCAGAAAAAGGAGTAAAGAATGGCGTTAATGCAATTTATTATTCGAAAATATCCCAAAGGAATTCTGGAAAATTATTCCTTTTTTTAAAAAAGACTCTTTTGAATTCAGTACCGAAGTTAGCAAGGTGAAGGAATTCTACTCCCCCCCCCCTCTTCTTTTTTTCCCCGCCTCGTTTAATTTCATACGTAATCAACTTTGGCTTTTTTAAACCTGTTCTTTTGAAACTGGTTACTTATCTAAAAGAAATGCAATGATTGCTATTCTCTACTTTAAAATTCCTTTCTTTTAGCAGCTGTTGCAAATGTATTCATTTCTTTATTTAAAGACTTGTACACTAAATAAACACTCTTTATAGTTTTCGCCACCGAAATTACAAGAAATTCAAAGAATTAAACAAGTTTATGAAAAGAAGTTAAGATTTTGTTTAAAGGTTAACGCGTTCTTTTTCGTTTCCTATCTGTCTGTTTCTAAAAAGAGAGAGTAAGTTCTAATTCGTGTAATTCTAAATTGAAAAGGATGTTTTATCAGAATGTTTCAGAGTGAATATGAAGGAATTTAAGACTTTCATTCCAATGTTTAGTCACTGAAGGTGGATTTAAAAATATTCAAAAGTTCTTCCAAGTGTGATTACGACTCGCATAATCGAATACTCTTGGTGTTAAGCGTTTAATACAAATAAATCTGCTAAGTAATAATTCTTAAAAACTTCTAACCTTCTCATTCCTAAGAAAATTTATTTCATGTTCCTCAGAATAATGGAACGCCCAAGTTTATATTTCAGAGATAAGAAAAATTCCTCGTCCACTCTTACAAAAACCTCAATGAAATCCCATGCTATTAAGCAGTTGCTATACAAAACATATATTTACTTAGCTATTTTACAAATGTATGTTCAAACGTCCTTTGAGTGCTCTAAGTCCTCTCTGTCCTCCAAATACATCTGGATGAGCGCCTTTAAGGAAAAAAGAAAACACAACAGGTATTCAATCAATCACATTTCCGAAATCGGAAGAAATTTGCTCGGGCGGGCTTCGTAGCTTTGTTGATCGGGCGTTTGCGGCCTTTTGTATTAAAATATTGCTTTAATACTTTTGAATGATTATTCATTTTTTATAGCACATGCATCTGAGGCTTTGAAAAATAAAGCTTTTTAATTATTTAAACTAAATAGTTATGAGGATCAATTTAATTTAAATGAATATTCCAACATCGTAGCAAATCAAATTCGAAATAGTACCGTTAAAATAAACGGTTTGTAACCAACAATGATGATTAGTTTAATTTGGTTATAATACACTGTCTAAAAGCTACACAATGCCTATTTTAAGATGTAAACTTCCGTCAGATGACGAGGACGACTGCTCGTTTTTGTATACAATAATTTAAAATTAATCGCCAAACTAATATGAAAATATTATGACAGAAATTTGATATGCGCACAATCTGTGACACAGCGTCTATAAAATCGAATTTAAAACAAATATTTCTTTACTTTGTTGCGAAGACCTTGCATGCAGGCTACTGTGACCCATATAAATTGTATTCTAAATAAGATAAATATACGTTTCGTATGAAATTGTTGATACTAATTTATGCGGAAATGGCCTGCTTAATGGCTGCCAACGATGAACTTATGCATTTTATTATGAAAAGAAAGCGAGTTACTCCAAAGTAATAAAAGCAGAAATGGGAAATAAATATAAATAATCCATTTTTCTACAAAAGAAAGATATAGATTAAATACTCGAAGTAATATAATTTTCCTCTTAAAAAAAAGTGCGAAATTATTAAACAACAAAATTTTTCCAGAACCGGTATTTTTCAAAGAAATTGAAATGAACCTAAATAGAATCATATTCAGATATTTCGAACTTATTTGCATTTTTTTACATTGCCTTTTCCTTTGTCTTAAATGAAAGTTAATTGCTGATATAAAGTAAATTCACTTCACTTTTTTAAAAATTGATTATTTTGTTTTTGTTAGCTTGATTAAAAACTTTGTTTTATATTTTAAACTTACTAGGTTAAAGTCATTGAATTATAAATCAAAGAGATATGTCCTTTTTCTTATCAAAGAAAAAGTAGGTAAACAAAGGTTATTCTTTTTAGCGAGCAATTTAATTTCCAAAAAAATAATCTGTTTTTGGAAAAACAAAGTCAGGAAACTTCGTGTTTGAAAAATTTGGAGAAAAAAAATTTATACGATTAAAGATAATTTTTTTTTGATACATTATTTTTTAATTTGCTCAAATCCTGCTTTTAATGCCTGTTGACTAATTTTTAAATTAAAAAGTAACAAAGATATTAATGCACATATTTTTCTGGAAGAATTTATTTGGTCACTATGCAGAAATTCCAAAGTTTAATTCTAACGTGAGTGTTTTTAGCATAACTGTTAGGACTAGCACAATAAAGAAATATGAGATTTTTGTATGTCAATAACCTTAATTGATGTTTGATTTTATAAAATAAAAATGCTGAAACTCTTCTATATTGCTAATTCTCTAGTTCTCTGTTCCAACTCAAAATTTTTAAGATTTCAAATCTTTTTTCCCTATTTGCATTAAATATAATACTTTATTTGTCAATTTTATTCATTTAATTTGAACATCAGTTGAATAACTACTGTTCAAAATTCCAATTCTTCAGAGAACTAGATAAATGATATCCTAGTAAGAGAATTATCCTTCTGACAGGAATTTTGGTCATTATGGCCTTTAAATTTCATGTCAAGTAACTATTTAACATTCTAGATCTTCAACGAAATAACTGATATCCTAGCGAGACCGTTATTTCTATGACTGGAATATTAGTCATTATGGCCTCCACAATTCATGTCAAGTAATTATTTAACATTCCAGTTCTTTAACGATAGTAACTAATAACCTAGAAAGAGAGTTATCCCTATAACTCAAATATTGGCCATTATGGCATTTAAATGCCATGCCAAGTAATTATTTAACATTCTAGATCTTCAACGATCATGAAAACTGATACCTTAGTGAAAAAGTTCTTTCTCTGACTGGTCGTTATGACCTTCAGATTTCATGTCAAGTAATTATTCAACATTCCAATTCTTTAGCGATCGTAACATAGTGAGAGAATTATCCTTCTGACAGGAATTTTGGTTATTTTGGCCTTTAAATTTCATGTCAAGCAACTATTTAACATTCTAGATCATCAACGAAATGATAACTGATATCCTAGTGAGACCATTATTTCTCTGAATGGAATTGCTCATTATGGCCTCCACATTTCATGTCAAGTAATTATTTAACATTCCAGTTCTTTAGTGATCATAGCTAATAACCTAGTAAGAGAGTTATCCCTCTGGAATATTGGCCATTATGACCTTTAAATATCATGTTAAGTAATTATTTAACATTCTACATCTTCAACGATCATAATTGATATGCTAGTGAGACAGATATCCTTCTGACAGAAGACCTTTAAATTTCGTTTCTAGTAACTGGGTATTCAACGAATGTTTAGATAATTTATAAAACAGTGGATTTTTTCTTTCTTACATTTTTATTTTATATATTCATATAAATGAAATAATAAAACATATTCAGGAAATAATCTGTAACTTAAATTCTTTTAATCCAAACTATTTAAATACCAATAAATATCTGATTAAGATTTCTTTGGTATAGTATATATTCCTAATTTAAAGCAAAAATGTAGTTTAATAATACATAATTCAATTAATTAAAATTATTTTAAAAGAGAATAGGGCTGAGTTGCATATTTTTACATTCTAAACTTCGAGAATAATTATATTCAGTATGATTTTTATTGATTTTGCAACATATTTCAAAACATATTTTTACTATGCATTCAGATGAGCAACAAGTGACAAATTTGAAAGTTAATTTTATTAGACAATGTATCAATTTTGCTAAAGAATATGAATAATTTTATTTAATAATTATTTTATTTGTAGTTTTTTTGAAAAGATATTTGCATTTAAACGAAATTTTTCCTATTATTTTAAGGTTCACTATCTATCGCTATTAGTTTTATTTTCTACTTAAAGAAAAATACAATTTTTTTAATAAATGTAATGAACTGATGGCATATTTCATATTTAACAAATGTATTCTTTCTTTTCAGGTAAGTTCATTTGGTTACGATTTGTACCTAAAGGAGTGAATATGAAAATGAAAAAAGGGATTCCTGTTGTTGGTTTTTGGATTTGTATTATCTGTTTTTTATATATGCAACATTACAGAAAATATGAATGATTATATTTCAAGTATAAAAACTACATTAATAACCACATTTTAGCAGTTAATTGATTTTAAGCAGAAGCAAAGCTTGTTCTATAAATGAAAAATTTCTTTATCTTATGTATGATTCAGTAAAAATAGTCGCTTTTATTTCTTAAGACAATTACAAAATTCAGTTACTGAGCATGTTCATCAGTATTTGTTGTAATATGTCATAATTTCGATATATTATGGTGAGAATATATGAATTTAAAAGAATAACAGCAGGAAGTCTATCATTATTTCGTATTTATCATTTCCAGGCTAGTTGAGAAAGAATCGGAGATTGCATAAAAAAATTTTGAACTAAGCCAAATACGGGGACTTTGAAGAGACCTCGGTGGCCTAGTGTTCAGGTATTCGCTTATGGTTCGGAAAGATCCAGGTGCGAAACCCGATTCCATTGAAGATCAGTCATATATGCAGGCCTGGGGCATGTTAAGTTTGCCGTCATGGATTAATCGCCTTCCAAGTGATGTGTGCGCAAGTTTGGAGACGGATATGGCAGCTCTTTGTCGTCCTCGTAATTTGACAGAGGTTCAAAATTATGGTGTCCATTCCGAAATATGTCTAATGTTGCTGTCATAAGGGATGATAATATAAATAAACAAAGCAGAGGTTTTATTTGACAACGAATGGAACTATGTAAAGTCAGCATTGAAAAAAAGGACATTCCATATATGTAGATTGAACAGATACACAATCCTAATCAATTGACTTGAAATAATTCTCTGTAAAATACATGACATGCTTTAGAAAGCCAAATTGTTGGTGTAACACATTTTTCACCGCATCAATCAAACATTTTGCATACCATGATATCAGGCAATTGCGGTACGAGTACTTACCTGCCTTAATTCTGATATGGTCAGCCTGGTGGTAACCTTCTGAACCGGAGGGTTCACGGTACACCAAAGTACCGTCGTAAAACGAATCTGATGTTCGTCAAATCAATTGAAACCAAATGTCCTCCCTCTGATATGATATGGTTCGGGAATTCCATTCATCTCTTCAAAATAGCTCCGGTGTTGCTTTAAACAATACGTTACCACAACTAAATTTAAAAACTGAGTTACTTTGGTATAATCAGACATATTATTTCCATTTCAACTGAATGGCTAGATTTTATTTTTTTATCTTTCGGCAAACATTACATATCATTCAACATACTTCTTATATCGAACCTAAATATAATATAAAGCTCAAGCAAAGCTAAATATAATATAAATATTATATAAAGCTCAGTGTGTGTGTGTGTGTGTGTGTGTTGGCGCTCTACAGAAAAGACCATTTGACCTACAGCTACTAAATTTGGTACATGTATACCTTAGAGGTCGGGAATGTGCACATGGTGTCCCTTTTTTGAAATTTTAATTAGAATTTCAATTATTAATTAAAAACTAACTTTTCCGATAAAAAAAAATCTTCCTTTCCCCACCTACCAAATGAGTAGGGCTTCAGCATTTTTTTCCTCACGCTAATGAGGCTTAGGCTTAACATTTTATCGGTCGATTATTTCAAACGATTCTGTTTATTTTCTTAATGTTTGAGGCACTTAAAATTAAACGCTGTTAATGAATCGATCTTTCAGATTCATTCTGAAGCACTTTTGAATTAAAATAACACAGAATAAAGGAAATTAAAAATGTCTAATCTGCACAGCGTTACCCCAACTGGCGTAGAAAAATTCACGCATTTGCGTTACCGTAACTGGCGTTGAAATTCACGCATGCGCATTGTGTTCTGATTGTTTACATCTATTTTTAGTAGTTGTTTGCTTCTGTAATTAAATTGTATTTGTTAGTTCAAGTTCATCGTTTTTTAAGTAATTTTTTTTACCTGTTTTCGACCGATTATTTTAAACGATTCTGTTTATTTTCTTAGTGTATGATGCATTTAAAATTAAACATTGTTAATGAATCGATCTGGTCATGATGAATCTGACAAAATTTTGTTGACAAATTCTTGAGATATTACATAAATTAAGAAAGATATTCTTTAGTTCCCATAAGGTTAAATGCTCAGTGTTTTCAGTAATCATATTACAAAAAAAAAATGCTTTGTTTCAGTATTATTAGATTAATACTGAATACAAAATATTATTAGATTAATTGCAGATTAATCATTTCCAGTTTAAAGCATAAATTCTAAGGAAGCTAACAGAAAATTAGAAAGATACAGATCCCGTTATGACAGAAGGCCTTTATAATATTATGAGTGAATTGAAATGTGAAGTTTTAAAATATTTTAATGAAGAAGTTATTAAAGTAGGAATTGCATAAAATATTTCATTATAAAAATTTTAACGAGCATTAAGATTGGCAAACCGACTGGTCGCCAAAGGCGACTAGTGTTATATAAAGTAACTAACTTTAACTTACACGTATTTATCAGAAATATTGACTTCTAATATACTCCATTTTAAGATTATTTTCTAATCCGGACAGACAATATATGTGGAATACGTTTTTCTGTTTATCATTTTATAATTCATATTTTTTTCTGTTTTATTCATTAAAATAAAAATATGTTTAATTCTGTAGGATCATTTTATACATAGTTTGAAAATAAAATGACAATTATATATGGATGCATCAAAAGTCGTAAGGAAATCTTTTCTATTTATTTACTAAATTCAGCCTTAAGTTCATTCAGTTTTCCTATTTGCGAAATTATTTAAATTCAGCATTAAATTCATTAATATTTCTTTTTTACGAATTTACCGTAAATTCAGCCTTAAGTTTATTCATTTTTTCCTATTTAGTTATGAAATTACCGTAAATTCAGCATAATCTCTTATCAATATCATTTTTATAACATTTAATTTTTGTTCTAAAAAGCGCATTCTAATATACAACCAGACTAAAATTTTTCTCAAGGAAGAGAGCTTTTCAAAATTTTTCCAGAAACCTCCTTCAATATCCAGCAAACAAAGCCCAAAGAACATAAAAACTGCCGCTCCTACAAGTAGATGGATATTTCCAGCGGTGTAATCTATTAGGCTATCGAGCGGAAACCTGTTTTCTCTCACACTTTTTACAGGAACATAGTCACCTGGTAAATGGATTTCTGTACCTTTTCTATAGCTAGGGCGGCTCCAGGAAATATATTTGCTAGTGCTTGTCTCGAAACAATTGGCGCGCAATAAATCTTTCGCAGTTCTCAGGTCTTGCACCCTTGAAAGCTGTTTTAACTCCTATTGTGACTTAAAGGAGAACAATTTAAATTCCTGCTTCCTCAAATGTAACCTGTGATTCAGAGGTTTGAATTCTTCTGGGAAACAAGGCGTATGTTTAAAATATTTGGATCTGGTTTGTTTTGGTTCATTGGAACAGGAATTATTCCTTGATTTTAATGCGTCCAATATTTCTATCTCATTCTAAAATAAAATATAATTAAATCATTATTAGCTAAAATATGGAAAATTAAAATTTTTACCGAAATGATTCGGGGATGATGATGATGAAAGCAATTTTAATGTGAAAACATGATACAAAAAGCAAAGGAACATCTAATTTAGATAAGGATCCGTCTTAAAATGTGCTTTAGATTGCTTTAAAAAAAGTTGTTAATTGAATAAGATTAATGGTAGAAAACTGAAAATGAAAATAAAACTTTCATTTCTCAAATTTTCGAAGGATGTTATTCATAATAAGCTGTTCAGAATTTTTGACAGATCTTCGGTTTTGATGATGATACCATATATTAAATTCGATTTATCGCTCATCATAATTCCATTAAATAATCTACAATACTATTCTTCCTGTGGAAAACATGTCCCGTCATCATAGGAAATAGCTCACCTCTATAATTTCTGTGACCACCCGGGGGTGCGGGAGAACCGACAAACATACCGGAAGCTTGTCATCTTAACATCTTATTTGCCGCTCCCCCCCCCCCGATATGGATTATACTCTGATAAAGGAGAATTAATCAATCCAACTGTTAAAAAATATATATTTTTTAAATTGATAAATAAAGTCAATGAAGTAAACATTAAAAAAAATAACGAATTCTTTAATACAAAAATTGCATTTAAAAAGATATATATATAATTAAACCTTGTTAAATATCAGCCGACCCCATTTAATTGAAGTCAAGATAATAAACAAATAAAAAAAAATTAAGTAGTTTAAATGAACTTTAATGGTTAGTATGGATTTTAATAAGCTGTTTCTTAAATTTTGTTCCGAAAATGTATTTTCTCAAACGCAATTTATATTTCTTTATTATAATCAAAGAGATCTTATTAATTCAAAGCCCTTTTCACAAATCTTTTATGAATAATATCTTTAACATTTCGTTCGTTTTAATATAATAACAAATCTTATAAAATTGCATTTTTAATTTTGTTAAGCAATCGGCAAAATGTTTCTATATGGAAATGTTTATTTTTTATTTATTTAAAAAATAATTAGTGAAAAGTATTTTAAAATATTATTGCGATTCAAATAAAAAGAAATGAAAATGCCTTATTTTCAGTATGAGGCAGTAAATTATCGTCGATTACTTTAACTTATAATGCATTTTGAAAATAAACAAGCATATTATAAAAATCTATATCAAATGATTAACTCTGATTAAATTATATATCACGCATTTTAATAAAATATTTTCCCATAAAAAATTATTTCAAATAGTAAATTTTCTTTTACAAAAGAGGATTCTTTATTCAAATAATGCTGATTAGTTTGTTTTATTATCTGTCTCCATTAATTATAATTGATTGCAAAATCTAAAATCTTTGTAAGTAATCTTAGTATGGAAGTTATTTATCTTTAAGAAAATGAATGGCGACGCAGTCATTTATATTTATTTGTTTAGCAAATTTATTTTATTTGCTACGAAATATTTACAAAAAAAAATTCATTATTTATCTTAATTTCCCACATTTTTATTTTTTATTTTTGTATCTGAAATAAAATCTTATTTGTGCAGATATATCTCTGTGCTTACCTATATTTGTGTCTTTAGACAATTTGCTTCTTTAGAGAAAAACAATAAAATTAATTATCGAAGACGATGCTTTATTTTAATTATGGCTGCACTAATTAATAAATATTTTGAAAGCACAAAGAGATGCACGGAAATCGATGAATAATTACAGTAAAATTATTTTTTTCTGTTCACTACGAATAACTATCTGCATTTCGAAAACTTAAATTTATATAAAGAGTTCCGATTTTATTTCTTGCTATTTTCATTTAAGATTAAAAGGTTTTGATTTTTTTTTCGTCCTATCCTAAATTAGGTTTAATCCGATTAATTTAAAAAGATTGAAACGCACAGTTTTTAATTGATTTGTTTCATATCCAATGTATTCATTTTACATTTTGAAATCAAAGAATTTTTTTTTAATATCTTGTATTATTGATTTTATGACAAAAGAATCTAATTGCTGAAACCAAAAATAGAAAATACTACTATTTTGATAAAATTAAATATCATTCTCGAAAAATCATGTTAACTATAGAAACGGAGCAAATTATTTTTGAATTTTTTAAATCAACAGAAAATTTATTTAAAATCAAATCAGGCATTTATATTTTAAATGTAAAATAAAATTATTCCATTTGATACAAAGAAACATTAGTAACAGCTATAAATATTAGAAGAATGCATTTTCTTTTTAAAATGTTCTGGAGGGAAAATTTAATGAACAAAAATATATTACTAATAACTAAAATTGTATAAATGAATTAAATTAAATTTCATTGAGGTATATGATTTGAAAAGTTTCAAGAGTGAAATATTTTTGGTAAGATCAGGCCGTTACACTCGAATCTTACAAATTCTTAATTTATAATCAAATATCCCTGTTCAAAAAATAGAAAGAATGCTACAATAATTCTTGCACCATACTTGCCCTCTTCGCGTGCTTAAAGTTGAATGATTTTTAGGACTTTGCATTTGTCAAATCCTCACAAAATAAATAAAAAAAGACTAAAAATATATTAAGCGAGATATACATACAGTGTCTTCACCACTATCACACTTGAATGGAGCGATATAGTTTTGGGTACTTGTCGGTTATAACAACGGTCAAAAAGTGCCAAGAAAAAATTTCGCCAATTTGGCGATTTCAATCATCAAACTATATAACATGTGATTCCCCCTTTCAAAATTTTTCATCATTTGTCAACCGATTCATGGGGAGAGAAGTGCAGCTTCTGCGAGTCAAAAGACTGGAGCACCAGGAGGTAGAAGACTGTCTTAGCTCCTTCGCCTGCAGATTTTAGCTGGGCATAGTGGAATGGCCTTCACGCCTTGGGTGACTCTACCAGGAGCAGGCTCCCGACGTACTTCACCCATTCCGCCCAGGGACATCCTCCCGCTACGATGAGGCAATCTGCAGGACTTGGGAGGGAATTATTGCTGTCCCTCCGTTTAAAACTTGAAAAGGTTCAGCTGAGTGCAGCTCGTATAATAACTGGTCTGAAACGAAGTTGCCCCTCAGATATTGTCCTTTATGAAGTCGACCTGAAACCTCTCCATGTTAGAAGGCATGCTAACCTTATAAAATATTACAACAAAATTTCCAGTTATGGCATTCAAAACAACACCTCAAAATATCTAAGAAATTGGACTACCCTCCAGAGACTCAAGAAAAATAGTCCCTTTAGTCAAGTCTTGTCTCAGAATATAATTCCTAAAAATGTAGAGCCGCATTCTCTTCACTCCTGTATGAATCCTACTGAAGAACTTACCAGGGTTCACTTTCATTTCAACCTTCCTGTTCCCATTAATAAAAAGGAAAATGCGTCAGAATACCTTAGACAATTGGCCTTGGAAGTCATTAATAAAATCCCTAAATGTGACATTAAATTGTATACTGATGGCAGCAAAATCGACAATTCTGCAGGTAGTGTCATCTATATTGTAACTCCTCAGTCTAGTTTTTCTCTATGTCAGCGAAATCCAGACTTCTGTTCCGTTTTTAGAAGCGAACTTCTAGCAATCGATGAGGGACTTAAGAAAATTTTACATGAAAATAATTATAAGAACCTTTGGATTCTTACTGATAGCCGCAGTTCAATGGAACACCTTAACGATTGGACCTATGTTGGAGATAAAGCAAGTTTGTCTATTCTTCAGAAGTTGAAGCTGATTTCACTTCAACATGATATTCATTTCCAGTGGATCCCATCTCATGTGGATCTACTTGGTAACGAAATAACAGACAGGCTTGCAAAGAAAGGAAACAGCCTAGCGACTTCATCTTCTGCTGAGCTCGCATACTTAGAACTGTTCTCTCAGGCGAAATTCCTAAATAAGTAAAACTGGATGGTTCCCCCTACTCATGATTTGTACAGAGCCAATAAGCCGGGGCAGTCCTTAAATCTTCCTTGTGATAGAAAAACCAACACTTGCCTGTCGCGCCTTGCCGGTGGCCACCTTAAATGTCTTCTCTTTTCTCAGTGTGAAAAATTTTACCCTCTTTGCACGAAATGCTGCCAGCACCAGGCCTCTGCTGAACATATTTTGGACTGTTTAGGATTTCATTGGGGAGAAATTTATTCTTCTCCCTTCCTCGTTTTTGACTTTCTTCTTGTCAACGGATATTTGGATTTGGTTTGACTAAGTCAGACCATGGAGATTAACAGCAACAACAACAAACTTTTTCATAATAAATATTAATGTACTTGAATTTGGCGAAATTTTTTCTTGTCGCTTTTTGTCCCCGTTAAAGCCGAAATGTACCTTTTTTCTATCAATTACTGGCGATATGGTTTTAGAAAGACGTACGGTTTTAAGCTTAAGGACTGGTGAAGTTCTGATCTTACTCATTACAAATTCGCTCTAAAATTCGTTGGTCTGTTTATCGATATACCTTGATGTTCATGTACTTGCTTATGGGCGGGAAGTAAAGACGGTATACAATGGTCATCAAGCTAATATAAGATCAACCGAATAGAAAAAATGACACAAAAGTTAATTATTATCACTGATCATTTTATGAAAGGCACAGAATTTTTAATTTAATTTTAAAATTCTTTTAACAATGTGACGATGACGCTTTCTTAAAAACTAGCTGCCTCTGGCGACCAGCTTGCTTGCTAAGGTTCTTGATTTTTTAGGTTACTAAATGATTAATATTGAAGGCATTCTTTAAGATTTCAGTTTATTTGGTACGACTTAAAAATAGGACTTGGATTGATTCATACTTCGGCAAATTATTGTGGTCACAAATTAAAAGTGTATATGTTATGAAATATAAGCGGAAATGAAAATCCTATTCCCGAATTAATTATAAATAAAGTAATTTTTTTTTCTTGAATTTAACATTATCAAAAGACTGCAATTGAATATTTTGATGGTTGAGCTTGAATTTCATAACATTAAAAAAAGTAACTAAAGAGAACAGTACTTTTAAATTGCTTTTTTAAAACCAAAATAAACCAAACCAAATCTATAATTAAAAAAATCATAACATTGTAAATTAAAATTGAAGAATTTTATAAGAAAAATAAAGAAAAAAATCGTGTTGAAATAAAATCGATATCATCAAAAAAATATTTTTTTGAATTTTAAGGTAATGCAAAAGCATTTTTGAGAAATTAATAGTTTTGGAAGACATTTATTTCCTCTAGGTAAGTCATATCGAGTATCCATAGTGATGTTTAAGCCGATTTTCACTCTCGATTATTAAACTTTCCAATTAAAGTTTATTTCCTAGTTTCTTTTACATTTATTTACATTTTATTTAATTAGCGAAGTGTTTTATTTAATAAGTTAAGTGCTCCTGTAAAAAAGCTGAATAAAGCCGTCTGCTGAAATATCGTTCATTGAAATGTTTACATTTCATTGTTGCCATTCCGTAATAAGTAATAAAAGCGGTTGTGCCACGTACGTAAGCGTTTTATATAGATTGAACAGCATCACTTATACTCCAAAATGTGCATCTGTTTCTGCTTTCAAAAGATTTTATATTCGCATAACGAATATCTACTCAATTTAATTACAATTCATTGCTAATATTAATTCAGCTTAGTAATAACCATTCTAATCTAAACTCTAAAATTTTCAAAAATTTAATTTTCTTACAATTTAACAGGATTAAAAGGGTTTGCAATAACAAAATTTCTTGTATTGAAGCAACAAATAATCTCATTAAAAACTGAACTACTAAGGAATTTCCCAGAAACTTTTGCAATATAGAAGTTTTAATAAAAGAGGGTTTGTCTTCTTTCTAACGTTTTTGTACAACTAAAAATAGGCTTTCTGGTACATATTAACTTACTCAATAGATGTCGCTGAGGCCCTCCAATTATTTATTAATTAGAATGACGAAGCACTTTACGCAGGTGCATCTAGGGACGCGGGAAGCATCCATATCGCTATGTGTGATGCCGTTTTGTAGAAGTTTTACCTAATACTGGTATGTGTCTTTCCTTTTTGTTTGAATAATTGTTGGTTGTGAGTGTTCTTTAATAGTTTATATTATGTCATTGTAATTTTCGCTTAAATTGGAAGTTATAATTTATTATTTTATTTCTGTGAAAACTGGTTTATCTCTGAGGCCTCAATTTCGAGGGTTTTTCGGGTCACGAGGGGTCAATATTAGTTGGACGAAAGTCAGACCTCTCACAGAAAAAAATCTTTGTCTGAATTCCTGCCTGAAGGTGACCCTTGAGAAAGTCTTCAGGGCGGATGCATAGTTTCTTTTTGATTCTATTTTGATTCTTTTTGCTTATATTAACTTAATATTCTAACTAATTGGGTCATTGTTAATATTGATAGATAATAAAATATTTCTCGCTCTGAAGGTAATATGGATGCTTTGGTTTTTACCATTATGAAAATAAATGAGAATGCAATCGTTTATATTTACTTGGAAGCTTTTATTTTATTTGCTCTCAAGTATTCAAAAAAAAATTATAATTATTAATTTGCATATTCCCTTTCTGTTAATTTAAGGTTGAGAGAAAAAAAAACGTGAGAGCAATATTTTGTCCGTGGTCTTTCATTTGCTTTTTTCTTTATATTAATAAAATAAAAATAAAAATGAATAATGAGGAAAGATCTTCATTTTAATTATCGTTACGGTAATTAATAAATATTTTGAAAGCAGAAAGAAAGAAATGCTAGTAGGAGGGTAAATAAAGTAAATGTACTTTTTGTTTATCTTCAGCAAATATCTGCACTTTAGTAAGTGGGGTTTGAAATTTCACCCAACTTCTCTTGGTGGTTGCTGAGTTCTTATTTTTATTTTCTCCTATTAAGGAAAATATACCTTAATTAGAACATCAAAATACTTTCTAATGAACAGTGATTCAGAATCTGTTTTAAGAAACAAAACTAATAGAATTTTTTTTTATAATTTATGTATTTTTAAAGTGTAATGAAATATTCAGATTTTATACTTTAAGATAATTTGAAACTGAAAATTTAAATTAAACCTTCGGCGCTATTTAAGAAATTGATTTCCGAAATTGTTGCATTAATTTCTTTCAAGACAAAAAAAGCAAAAGTAAAGTTTAGTTTTTCGCGTTAATTTACGTTTGCACAAAATATATGAATCAAATATGCTTTGTAATCAATTTTTCCCTTTGTTTCCTTACTATTACGGACAACTTTGCTGTTATTTTTATAACATTTGATCTCTTATGTTTCTCTTTATTACTTTTTTTTCCTATTTCTGATTTACGAGGTCTACTGGTTATTATTAGAGGATGTGTCCGTCTAGACGGTCTGTTATTATGTGTTAACAATATCTCAGATGTTAACAATGTCACAGATTAACTAGCTAAAGTTGTAGTAGAAAATACCACGACATTGGCTGAGTTCTTTAGAAATAAAAAGTATTATTTGTTGTACATTTTAGATATAAATATATATAATATAATAATAATAAAATAGTAAAATAACTCGAAATTCTGTTTCCTTGCAATATGATCTTTTAAACCTATAACGTCCATGAAAATCAATAACAAAAATTATACTGAAACAATTAGAACTCCACTAACAGAATAAAAACGCTAAAAAAATCCTGTAAAATACTATTAGCAATAATCATGTATTTGAATTATGTTTAAAGAATATGATCAATATAAATATAAAATAATAAAAATAAGACCTCCGTTCATTGATCTTTGCTATTTATTCATGCTCAGGTTTATCTGCGTCTCGACAAATCAATCAAATTAAACATAAATAAAGGAAGCTTGTCTTATTTGCTAAACATCAAAACAGAAGTTCGGTTTTTGCATCCGAGAATGAGGACCAAAAATTTGGTATTTTTTGGTATGGTTTTGGTCCAAAGATATTTGTAATTCCACTAGGCGTTACAGGTGGGAATGGACGATTATATATATATATATATATATATATATATATATAATATAAAAAGTAAAAAATTTTGAATAGTTTCATGGCCGAAGACAGAGAAGACACTTTTGAATTTTAATCTTATCTCGCTTTATTTCATCCCAGGCGGTATATTTTACACACTAGCAAGAAGCGACAACATACGTCAACCTACAGCACGGAACAAGAGTGAAAGAGAAAAGAGCGACAGCATATTTTCCCCGATTATTATATACCATGAGATTCTGATAGATTTCTTGACATGTGTCGATTTAGGTAAGGGGAAAATAGATATCTTTTCAAAGAATTCGTTTAGGTTGGAAGATTTTTATCCCTTCACTAGGAATGTGGGAAATGCCGATTTCAGCAGTTTTACAGTGCTTCTGTTAAATTAATTAAATAAAAAAAATGGAATTGGATCAAGAAATAAGAGAACATTTTAGAATTAAGTTAATAAGGGGTAATTTAAGATAAAAATGAGATTAATTAAGGTTTAATTTATATTTAAAAATATCTTTACATATATGTAATAGTTCCTTTCCGGGTAATTAATTGCTTACTGGCCAGTGTCTCTAAGTCATTGATGAAGTAGTAAGCGAATTCTTGTTTTTCTTGAAGTCATTAAATGGGGCAATGATGATAATTATTTTATAACTGACCTTAGTTCCTGTGTGATTATTAACAGCTGCCGGTCATTTTGATATACTTACAACTTTGAGCCGAATAGAGATATGATTCCATTTGATTTAGTTAGTGGGTAAAACAAAAATGTAATATGTTGTAAATTACATATCCATTCTGAGAGATTTAGTAGAGTAACCTTAGAATATCTAGCCTTGTCTTAAAATTATTTTAATAAGTTTATTATAGTAAGTTATAGCCGAACAATTTTCTCTTGTTAGACATTAATAATATATTTTACTGTTTAGTCTAAAATAGCGTAAAGATTATTAGATTTAATTATTTAATATTAATTAAGACTTATTAAATTTAATTAAAATATTTAATTGGTCTTACCTAAATATAGACACATGTTCATAAAATGCAGTTATGCATACCATCTCTGAAAAAGAGTTTAAGTTGCTGATTTTTTTATCGTCGCTATATAAGTGGCATTTTTTAAAACAAAATTTAGTGAAATTAAGGTTACATTAAAAATAACATTTAAATTTCATCCTAAAAACTGTTATTTTCCCCGGCCGGTATATTCTGTAAAATTTAATTAATTTTAGGAATTTTTTTGCAGCCAAATCATTCTTTGTTGCAACTACGAAATACCATACAATAAATTCCCATAATAATTCTATTAAAAGGATTTATTAATTATAAGAATTAATAATTATTAAAATAAGGAATTATTAATAATATATAATATAGATTTACCGCTTTGTCGTCTCTATTTTTAAATTGTCTGCGAATTTTTTAAGTTAGTTGCGTTAACTTGCTTGTAAATTATCGGCTTCGAAAGTATCAGGTCTTCAAGTTCGAAACCCGATTGCTTCAAGAATGTGGAGTAGAATTTAGGAGAAGATATTCCCTCTCATATGGTTTTGTGTTATCTTAAAATGATAATAGCTTCCACAATTTATACTTTTTTCCTTCATTTTGTTTGCACAACTTAGAATCCATTTAATTTTTTTTTGTTAATCATTAGATCTCATTTTACGATTAAAGTATTAACTCAAATAATGACGGAGTATTATATGTTTTCCCATGGTAAGAAAATATCATAAAATAGATAAATCTGACATAAATAATTGCTTTTGATTTTAACTAGCTATTTGTTATTTAATTAGCTATTTTGCTATATAAGCAAAAAACATTTTCTCATCCAGGCATGAGCTTACAGTTACAAGTAATATTTAAAAATACCAGAAGATGTGTAGATAAAATTTTGTAGATTTTTTGCCATGCATTATTTATTTTTTACAAGGTCGTCTTGAGCTGCTCAAGGAATTTACAATCATATTTCTATGCGACTATCTTCCTAAGTCTAATTGACTCATTTAATTATTCTCATTACTCATTTAATTATTGTGTGATTATAATTATTTTATGGATAATAAATATAATCACACAATATAATGCATCTTTAACTAGTCCCTATCAAGCATTTGCACAAACAATCTCTGAATATGTTTTGTACAAAATGTAATAAAATTCTACAATTTTGTTGTGAAAACTAAATAAAAAATTTCGATCCATTAAGCTCAAACCATTTTTGAGTTATCTTTGTGACAAATATACAAGCATTTTTTAATGTGTTTTCCGAACTTAGGTAGGTCTCAAACGTGGATATTCCTCAAAATTTCGAATTTTAATTTTAAAACGATTACAATATTTTCTAGTACGCGAGAAAGTAAAAAACGATTATACTATAACATTTTATGAAAAAATTTAAATCTCAGAAATAACAAATTCTTAAATAATTTTCATTTTATTTGCTATTGTAAAAGAATTATTCGCGAATAGCACTATAGTTTTGTTAAATTTGTTTTTGTTGCAATTACATTCAGTTTATTAATTGCATCCGAAAGGATTTTTACGATTTTTTAAAGCTTAATAGGACGTCTACGTAACGGTTTTACCGCACTTTATGCAAAACAAAACAAACTTTTCAGTTGCTTAGCAACAAAAAAGGTGTGGCAACAGCTGCGTTGAAACTTTATGACATTCATTAACAAGGTCTTTTATTATTATGACTCCAAAAAGAACTGCTTATCAGTTTCTTGCTTTTATTATAAAGAAATCTTTTACGCCGCTTCTTTGTGACATAAAAGAAAACAATTTCCTACAAAATTAAGAACTTTTCTATAAATACAGACATTTTTTTTTATGCTTAAAGATGTGATATTGAACAATAATTTGCATTCATTTGATGCAGAGAAGTTTGTAAATCTGATTGAAATAAGTGTCTTGATCTCATCAAATTCTGTCAAACAACGAACAAAAAATCATCATGAACGATTGATTTATCTTTAACTGTTGTCCTCTAAGTTTCTAGATGTCAACACTTGAATTTGTTATCATAAACAACAACCTCGCAATTACATTAACAATATTTGTACGTCATTTAAGAATCTGGATTTCGAGTAGAGGAATACAGAACATTTATTGATTTATGAAATAACTGGGAAATTACCTAAATAATTCTATAAATTAAAAAAAAGAAAAAACTTTTCACAATTTCAGTTTTCTCTACTTATTTTGTTTCTGCACCAGTACGTATGAATTATCAAAGTTTAGGTCATTCCATCCTTCCATGGTTTCCGGCATTTTTCTTTCCCATGTGCAAAGTATAAAGAAAAAAGAAACTATTGCAATCGTCAAAAAAATTGACTTGGTAATTTTGATTGATCTCCTCGTTTTAGAACTCCCCGAATTCGAAAAACACTTTTTTGACATTATGTTACTCTTCCAATTAACCCTTTCTAGGGCCGTGGGAAGTATGCTTTCCACCAAATTTATCAATCTTTGTATGAAATTATGTAGGTTTGCATAAGTTCTAACACATTTTTTTAATAAGTCAGAAACTTAGATGCTTCAGTTCTTTATCTCCGACAAAATGATGTGTCTTGAATTGTAACTTAATTATTAATTAACCAAATTAATGAATTAATCAAATTAAATTTATCTAATAAGCTAAATGAATCCCTTTTCTTATTCTAATTTCAAGCCTAAAAATATTTTAACATAATATGACTAAAAAAAAATGGCCCTTTTAAAGGGTTAACATAAAGGCTAAAGACTCGTATAAAAAGAATGAAAGTTTACATTTCTTATACATTTTTACCGAATGTGTAATATATTTAAATACATGCTTTAGATTTAGAGCATTTAAATATCTACAAATAGACTTAAAATGGTAATTTTATAGTGGTAGGATTTTGCTATGTTGACTGCAAATTTTCTTTATAAATTCATTTATTGTATTCTAATTTTTAACATTTAAACATTATTGATATTTGTATAGTTATATCATAATATTATTTTAATGTAAAAACATTCTAAACTTAAAATTAGGCAAATGAAATTAATGCTTGATCTGACAAATCGCTTGTCAAATAATTTTAAAAAGTTTTAGTTGATATTTGATTATTTTACATTCAAAATTCTTAATTCTCTCATATATTTAGTCATATTTTTCTTTTCTTGTCAGAATCTTTATTCATTATGTTGTAACTTTTTGTCAAAAAAATTCTTTAGAATTTGAAAAAATCAATTAAAAATTCAATTAAGTGAATTTTACTAGTAACAAATGATTTATATTTTTTACAGAATTAATGGTGAACAAATTATTTTCCTCCAAATTTAATCAGCAAAACTTTATCAGAAGCAAAAAATAAATAAATAAATAAAAATTAAAAATAAATAAAAAATAAATAAATAAAACGAAATTAACTTTTAATTATAAATTTTGGAAAAACATTGTAATTAAGAGAATCATGTAAGACAAGTTTTTATTTTAACTTAACACAATATTGCAACTAAGTATTCGTAATGGGAAGATAATTTAAGTTTTAGTGCAATATATATATATATATATATATATATATATATATATATATATATATATATATATAATAAATTTTTATAATCAGTTTAATTTGGAGTAGATAATTAAACATTGTTAGATTTAAATATAAATCATTCCAATATATTTCTTTATGAATCACCGACGATGTTTAATTACAAAATAATTATAGCAATAAAGTTGCATTCTATTTTTTTTAAAAAAAATCTTCTTCCACTAGGTAGCGCTACTGTTATGAAGTTTATCTTAACACACACAAATAAAGCTTTTTTTTAATCCTTTGTCTTAAATATTTGAAGCGGGGAAAGAAAGGAAGAAAGAAAACAAAAAGTACATTTTTAACACAATACCATTAATTGAACTTAACATCTTAATATGGATAGTTGAGAAAACTAAATGTTGTTAAATTAAGAAAAATATAAATTATCTGAAATTCGAATTTCTTTATAATTTGACTCCTGTTTTAATTATAAAATAATTGCTGCGATGAAGCCGCATTCGAATTTTTTTTAATTGCCATCTTCTTCCAGAAGATGGCGCTTCATCACACCGATATGAAGCTAGAACACACATAAATACATGCATTCAATCCTGCCTTCTGAAGAGATGAGTAGGAAGAAAAAAATTGGCGGAAATGAATTACGAAGACAATAAAATCAACTTGAAAGTACAAATACCTGCAAAGAAAGGAAACTAATTTCGAGTCTCTCCCAATTGCTCGGTTCATTTGGAAATAAAATAAAATGGTGGTGAGGTGGGGGGGGGGATGGAAAATTACGTTCGATTAAAAAGAAATCGAAAGAGAAGAAAGAAAAGGGAAAAAAAAGAAAAAAAGAAAGATTTTGATGAAAGAAAAATTACAAGAAGAGAAGACAGCAGCAGATGAAGAGTGGTTTTATTTGTTGTTGGTGCTTTTAACGGTTCCAGTTTATATTTTTATTTATTCTTTTTATTTTAAGACCCCCACTTACTTTTGCATGAACACGTTGGGAAGAATTTTCTTTCTTTTTTTTAAGGGGGAAGGGGTAGAAGGGGGGTGCTGGTTGCTTCCGTTTGATGATGCCATTTGCATCTCTTTCGTTTGATTGAAAACCGAGGCGTTTTAATGAAGAAGATTATATTGAATAAGTGCATATTGCATACATTTATTTTTTCATTTGCGTTCAGGGAACCCGTGTAATTTTGGTCAGAAGGGAACCACGGCTGTTTATCTGACAAATAGAGTTTCTCCTAGGAGAAAAAAAAAATGAAGGTGTTTTTGTTATTGCGGTTCAGAGTGAAAAAAAGAAAAGGTTCTGTTTCGTCTGGATATTGGAAGTGCAGGATATCCATTTGGGTTTTTTTTATACCATCCTTTTACTTAATTGAATCCCAAAAGATAAGATTTTTCTTTTTCTTTTTTTTCGGTACGGTTAAAGGTACATTTTGTGAGCTGTCATGAATAATAAAGAGATTGGAAATGTTGTTTAGGTAGTTTTACTCCAAGTAAGTTTTATTAATGAGGTCGTCTGCTTAGGAAAACAATCTCCTTTGGTGTCCATTAACTAACTGTGCACTACCGAATCTCCTCTAAAAACTAATGAAGGAAATGCACAATTAAAATTTACATAAAAATAAGACATTTTAATTTAATTAATCATGCTAAAAATAACGAATTCTTTCAATCGATTTTTCTAGCGGTTTTTTTCATGTGTTAATATATCTAAAATATTTGACGTTGTTTGCAAATTGGTAGGAATTTTATACGGCTAAAACATTCAGATTCCAAACTCTTTCCCTGAGCTAATCTGTCTGTTCCGTTACTCTCCTGAAGATAATCTTCTCTTTTCTTCCATAATCCATTTGCGTGATAATTAGATTTATTGGTTAGAAAGGTTTGAGATTGAGCTTAGTTATATTAACGTCCCGTTTTTTTAGCAACATTAGGGATACTTTGGGACGGACCTCGTAATTTTGAATCACGGTGAGGTGACGAAGACGACACCTGAGCTGGCATCTCCTCTCCAAACTTCCACACTACGCCATTGGAAAGACGTTTGGCCCCAACGGATTTAAAGTGCACGAGACTCCCTTACACGATGGTTATGTGGAATCGGGTATCGAATCTGAAAACCTCCGGTTCCGAAGCCGAGGCCTGATCACTAGGCCCCCGCGGCCCTATTGATAAGAAGAGAGACCTAAATAAGTAATTCCACGGCAGTCAAAATGGAACCAAAGATTTTAAATTCAATTATTTTAAGAAGGGATGTGGCATTTTCTCTTCATTAGATTTCAAAAATTCTATTTCTAAAAGATTACCGGTTTTTGTTTCTGAATTAAGGATATTTTATAATAATAAAACCGAAATAAAAAAAAAAAAACTGTCTGGTTCCCAACAACATAATTACATATAATAAATTATTATTGCCTGTCTCTTATAACAATTTGTAATTTATGACTTTAAATATATTTTCTTTCATTGAAAGTATTTGATCTGTGAATCTGGATTTGAAATTACAAAACGTTTTTGAAATGAATACAAAATTTTGTTGTGCTTTGTCGATTATTTGTGTTGTTATATTTGAAATTTTCCCATTTACTGGAAAATTCTGGAAACTATTGTATGATTGGCAAAATCCAATAAATATAATACAGCTCGAATTCAAAATTTTATTTTGATAGTCAAAACATATTTACAGAATACTTTGAAAAACACAATTCGTAATTAGTGTAGGTATAAAATATTTTTAAAAACATTAAAATCAATGCTGGGTTAACGCTGGATAGTTATAAGACGGCCAGTAGGCAGCGCATGCGTAGAAAGGCTGAAAAATGTTGATAGGTCGATGGCAAGTAATTGTCCCGATTGATATCATTTTCTTACTGCGCATGCGTTTGTAGAATTTGGTGATTTCCTTGGTGTAAAAAAAGAATAATCACTTATCACAGATTGATTCCGACATTTTTTGCTCTTTTTTTCTTTCTGATGTAAGGTTGTGTTTTGTTAAAATTTTGCCATTTCTTTTCTATAGTTTTCCTAATTTAGGTAAGTTGATTTTTTTTTTTTTACTATGCTTCTTTGTGTAAATATCCCTCATTTGAATACGATGCACAATAAAAAAGAAAAATTTAGGTAAACCAAAACAGCAATTTATAACCAAGCATGGTATGCTTGAATCTATCTTATGAAATTGTGACAAACATAAATCAGTCCTCTTCTGCGCATGCTCTGCTTACTGGTCGTTTTATTACTGCCCGAGTGTAAACCCGGCATTAACATTCATTAAGAATTACAAGATTGCGATAATTAAACGGCATATAAGTTCAAAAACCCCAAACGATATACTCTCACATTTTTTCTGCCGTGAGATTATTTAATTAAAAATAAGAAACCGAACGATAAATTGATAGTGCTATATGACGTCACGTCGTAGAAACGCCAAACATATTGCTTATATGTTTCCTGTCACTAGAAAAATGATATATTTGTCTAGTGTTTGAGTCATGTAATATATATCTGTCCAGAAGTGTTCTTATATGTCATTCCTATATTGCTATATTTCTCAATAAATGCATGCGCATATTTTCCTACGTTATGTATTTGCTGTTAGAACATATAATTTATAGAATATTCAGAGGGAATGCATATTTCTATGGACCTTCTTTTGGTAAGAAATGTAAGAAAATGATGTTTTTTGAAATATGCCTTTCGATGTAACTCCAATCTACTGCGGCGTCTTATTTAAAAAAGCATTTCTTACATTTTCAGATAAGTCAGTTTCTTGTCTATTCCTAAAAGAAAATCTCTTATCTATAAGAAATCTCACATTCTATGTCATAAATAATATTTATATATACATTTTAAGAAATAAAACCTGAATATTGGAATGCAGCATTGGGCATGCATAAGAATGAAAATTTTCTTAACATAAATTAAAATTTGTTTGTAAATTTGTAAATATAGATTTTTTTGCTGTTACATTTTTTTCATTAAATATTATTATATTAAAAACGTACATATGTTAACGGGCTATTACGTTGTTAATAGTATCTCAGATCTGAGTTTTAGAGATTAATTAAGTTATAAAAAAATTTCATAGACATTAGCTGCCTTCTTAGGAAAAACTGTTATTTTTAGAATTGTACACGTAGATGTGAATATATAGTGACATTCAACTTAAATAATAAAAAACTATAAATTAAAAACAATACATTTGAATTGAAAATTTCATTATCACAAACATTCTTTTCTATCCACAATGTCCTCAAACACTCAAATTAAAACTCATCCCTAAAATCATATTGAAACAATGATCCATAAGCGGAAAAAAATACAATGCCGAATTTAAAATTAAATAAAGTAATAAGAATCACAGCCCTCAGCTCATTAACCTTTGTTATTATTCAGCATAAAAATGTAAATAAAATGTGAAGTTTTCGAATACATCAATAATTTTTATTCCTTCTTACTTTTATGTGCATAACATTAGGAGTAAATATATTGTCAATAAGTCAATCACTAATAAATAAGTCACTCAAATCTTGTGTAAGTTGCTTGAAGGGACAATAGAAGGGATTTGCGTATTCGATGTTAAAATATAATTCGTAAATTATATTTATTTACAGTGTTTTTAACAGTATATTTAAATTATATTTACAGTGTTCATAAAATGGCTGAGATTTTAAATTTCAAAACCAGATATAATTTTTTATCTGGCATCACCATATGTTTTACTTTCCCCTACGTTTTGTTTAGTTTTCAAGATTTCATATATTTTTTTCAAAAATATGTCGTAAATTATCAATAATCCATGTATTGTCTCCACAGTAAAATAAACATAGGCATCAAAGTGACTCATACATTACTTAATGGTCACATAAAAATTTTTGTTTAGAATTAATTTGCTTTAAATTTTCACTTGTGCAGGTTTCCTCTGCTTGGAAACTTTTAAACAATGTTGAAATTCGGCATTTTGCTTTGTGGAAGTACAATTTTTTATATAATCCATCTATTTTTACATATAATAATTAATAAAAATTTATCTATATTTTTAAGAATCTCCATCTGAATAAAATTTATAATATTTTTGAATATTATCGACGAACTTTTTTTTTTTTGAGGAGTGACATCTAATTAAATAAAATGAGCATTTAATAACCGAAATTCCCAAACAGAAATTGAAAGAAAGCAGGAAAGAAAGAAAAAAAGGAAACAATGAATTAAATAAAGGATTCGTGCTCCTTAGCGTATCAGGTGAAATTGCAGCTCTGATACCTGTGAATTAAAAAAAAGTTCCTTTTAGTCTTCAAATAAGTGAATCATTTGAGTTGGTGTACATTCAAGGATACTTGATTACTAGACCCGATCTGGTTTTCTTTCCCTTGTTAGTTTCTTTTTGCCTTTTTCTTCACGTTTTTACTTTCTCGTATATTAGATATAAATGATAAGATATTAGATATAAATGATTGTAATTGTCAAAAAATTCAAAGTCGAGATTTTGACGAATCCCCCCCCCCCGATATCGAAAAACACATCCTTGGAAAAATATCTGTCGGTCCATCTGTATATGTGTGACAAAAAATAATTTAAAAACACTTCGAGCTAGACAAACGAAATGTGGTATATAGTCTCTATACTAAATTTCTATGTGTCTATCAAATTTTATGCAAACCGCGTTTAGAGGAAATCTGCAAATCTGATTGTTTGAATATAGATTAACCACATAATTGCAGATGGAGAGCTTGACGGATACAATTCGATACATAATTTCATATTTATACGGCAGATTCCTGTCAAAATTTGAGACAAATTCAACTACGAACTGAACGTCTGCTCATCTGTACTTTTCAATCCATTTAAACACGATAACTGAAAAATGCAATAATTAAATATCAGATTTTAGTATATAATTATAATCTTCATGACACACTGAGCTGCGAAGTGATTGGATCGGTGTATGTGTTAGATGAAAATGTGACCTTTCATAAATATGCATTATTATTGCATTCTATCAGAATAATGTTCTGGACTGTTTTAGAGACATTGCTCTCTGTATGTAATATTCATTCTCTGAGGATTAATAGAGAATTTGTTGTTTGTAAAATTCAAATTTACCTCTGTAGAAGTATAATTTTTTTAATTTGTCGGATGCTAGAATTTAATTTATTACAATTGTGCATTTCATTTACACTGATATATAAAATAGTGAAAATTAAAAGGATATTTAATATGCGATCTTGTTTCATTCAGAAGTATGAAAGAGGTTGCTAAAATGTGTATGGAAGCGGAAAACAAAGATCAAGATTACACTTTGGCAGTTCCCCAAAATACATCCTTAAAAGTAGCTCATTTCTTCGAGTCGAAAAGCCTTCTCATATTCACTGCTCCCTCGCTTAATTTCATTAAATACTCAGTGTTTGCTGAAAGACGACAAATATAGACTCCACGTCGAATATACTTCGTTGATCTTAGTTTACCCTCATTTATGTACCTTCATCATGACAGTTGAGATATAGAAGAGACAATTAGAACTCTTAGCCCAAAGGTCTTGAGAAATTCCTAAGCATATGGAGACTGGCTAATGAATTTAAGAAGCCTTTGTGAGTGACATGGAATGCCGAGAAATCCATGGTCCCTGTAGTCTAATAAATAAATAGGTGTCTGCACCATAACGTGGAGTCACAGAATTAAAAGCTGAGATGCATTCGAATTTTGCCTAGGGCATATCCTGTAATGGAATGCCGATGTTTATTTCAGTCGTAAGGTCGACGATAAATCGCACCGAAAAGTTTGTGTGCTTTTAGCATTAAAGAATCTCACCAAAGTGCACTTAGTGATAGTTGTATATTGAGCTTAAATAAATCCGAAGAGATATTCAGGTGAGTTTTTATAGCAGTTGTGCAGATTTTGAAGTTTGCGCGATATTCTAAGTTAACTTTTTTCAGCTTGGAAACAACCATAGTTGTAAAACAATTTTTGAAGTGATTTATTACAATAAAATATTATCCAAAAGTAGAATGCAAGTGATCAGATAATTCACTTGCAAAAACTGTACATATAGGCTAGATCACAATCAAATTTTGGGCACATACTTATTGGGGAATACAGTTCCGATTTCAGAAAGAAAAACATAGTTCATATTCTTGGCGATATGGTGAAGCAATGTTGATGGGCGAGTAAGTTGTTTAAGTACTCAGGAAAATATGTGTATATAATTTGTCTATGGTCTAGATTATAATTTTTGCATAGGAGGTGCCTAAACATATTTTTTTTTTTAATTTTTAGTATGAATGAAAAAAAAATTTTTTTTTCCAATTATGATTTCAGAAGCAAAAAAGTAGTTTATGTTCTTGGCCATACGGTGAATGATGTCGATGCGCGATTTGTCCGAAGAGTGCCATCATCAAATTTTCTTTTAAGAGAACTGCTATTAAACTGTACACGCACTATGGCTGTCATGTGCTTTTACTGTCGCGTATTTAATTATTGTAGTCATAATTTTGTTGTTTTGGGTTAGCAGAGCGCAAACGAAAAGTCGCCAAATAATTTAAATCTGAGCTGTAATAAAATGGCGCCGAAGAAAGGTTGTATCGTTAGCTTTGTATGCAAGTTGGCATACAATTGTGGATTTGTGTGGAAGTTGGCATGCAATTGTGGATTTGTGTGGAAGTTGGCATGCAATTGTGGATTTGTGTGGAAGTTGGCATGCAATTGTGGATTTGTGTGGAAGTTGGCATGCAATTGTGGATTTGTGTGGAAGTTGGCATGCAATTGTGGATTTGTGTGGAAGTTGGCATGCAATTGTGGATTTGTGTGGAAGCTGGCATGCAATTGTCGATTTGTGTGGAAGCTGGCATGCAATTGTCGATTTGTGTGGAAGCTGGCATGCAATTGTCGATTTGTGTGGAAGCTGGCATGCAATTGTCGATTTGTGTGGAAGTTGGCATGCAATTGTAGATTTGTGTGGAAGCTGGCATGCAATTGTCGATTTGTGTGGAAGCTGGCATGCAATTGTCGATTTGTGTGGAAGCTGGCATGCAATTGTCGATTTGTGTGGAAGCTGGCATGCAATTGTCGATTTGTGTGGAAGCTGGCATGCAATTGTCGATTTGTGTGGAAGTTGGCATGCAATTGTCGATTTGTGTGGAAGTTGGCATGCAATTGTCGATTTGTGTGGAAGTTGGCATGCAATTGTCGATTTGTGTGGAAGTTGGCATGCAATTGTCGCTTTGTGTGGAAGTTGGCATGCAATTGTCGATTTGTGTGGAAGTTGGCATGCAATTGTTAGTTTTGGCGACGTTTTCTTGAATCTGAGCTAAATTATTTGGTGATCTTTCGCTTGCGCCCGCTTAACCGAAAAGTACCCACAATTTCTACAGTGTCTGTATTTTCTATTCTGTTGCTAACCCGTTTCACTGCAAAAGTTATAGTCAGTACAAAACGCAAGTTTCATCCTAGATTTCTAACAATAATTAGAAATCAGAGTTAAGAATCAGAATTAAGAGCTGAAGAAACGTTGTCATTTCTCTATTTAAAGAACTTGACGCTCGATATGTAAATTTATTGGTTTAATCGAAATTTAATAAGTTGCATTTGAAATCATGTAGGTAGAAGAATTTGAAATAATTATTTTGAACTGTTGTTGGTTCCCACATTCCAAATGTGAACACGTACAAAAATCATAGATTCTATGCATTCTAACTTATTTAATTCAAAATTCGAAAATTGTTAAAAAAATAAAAATTAAATGAATCCTGTACTATTAAAATATAAGAAATATTGAAAATTAAAATAAATTTTACGAAAAATTATTTTAGCAAATCGCATTGTAAAATGAAATGATTTTACCACGATGCAATATAAAATTTATATACAGAAATTAATTTTATTATTATTTACTGCTTCTTTGTTTTCTGAAATTTCGGTACAGAACATTAATGACACTCACTGCAAGAACATTGTTAATTTAGAACCATGCCCAGCAAGCGTAGACTATAAATCTGATTGATTCCCTTTTCTTAAGCATTTTTCCTCGTTATAACAAAATGAATGCATTTGATCTTCCATCGATGCTAAGTAATTAGACCCTTTATACTAATTTTTGCTATATAAGCAACACATTATCAAGTTTATGATTAAAAAAAGAAAATGTATGTTAGGCTATTTACTTTATTAAAATATCAATAGTAACACTATGATCTTCGCTGCGTATAATAACAATGTGATTTTTTTATTACTAGGGGGCTCCACCCTCTGCTCGCTTATGCTCGCCAACCAACTCCCAGGAACTGCTAATGCAGTTTCTCTTGGATCGCTTCGCTATCTTCACTCCCTTCGCTCGCTTGCCATCTACTAAACCACTTTAGCCTAGCAACAGATATATTCAGATTGAATTCATTCCAAAATATGACAAAACAATGAAAGAAGTAAAAAATGTGAAGCAAAAAGTACACTCCCTCAACTTTGCTCCTGTAGTTCTGTAACTTCGCTCCGTACACATAAACGTTTAACCCTATCTCGTTCATTACGACTGGATCTTTTTACGAACGATTCTTGAGCATTTTCATTACGACTGGATCTTTTTACGAACGATTCTTGAGCATTTTCATTACGACTGGATCTTTTTACGAACGATTCTTGAGCATTTTCATTCGACCTTCTCTTTTTCGACAATTTCGTTTTAAAATCGATACGACACGACTTAAACTCATCATGAAAAATGTTGTCCGTTTAATTTTTTGTTCAAAAACATTTTCAAGCCGATGCAAGAATAGCGTTCGCTTGAAATCTTATCAAACCACGTGTTGGTGTTCCTGGGCGAGGTCGAAGTGTTGCCAAACGGAGATTAACAAATTGGCCATGATTTTGCGTCCACTAAGCGTTTTATATATATATATATATGTATGAGATATTTACTGAATATATTTGCAAATGAAAACTTTAAACATAAATTCTTTAAAGAGTATTTTTTATTATTTAAAAAAAATTAATTCGAAAATAGATGCTTTCATTCATAAAATAAATATGAACATTAGTATTTTACCATATATAATTAAATCAAATGCATGAGGTTCCAATAATTGATGTTTATTTTAAAACCAAAATAGGATTAATTTTAACTTCGTAAATTCTAATAAGATGACGACCTTTCTCTAAATTTATTGACCACATCTGATTGATGCTGGCAAATGTAGCCTAAGTCAGGCTCGTGTATGCGGTGGAATTTTCTCTATGCACATGTATGGAATTAGCAGTAGAACTGATCCAACTGTTTAGAAAATTCTGCAACTAATAACCTTAGCTACATTAACATCCTGTTTTTAATCTACAATCTATTTCAGAATTATAGCTTCCTGATTTGGAACGAACCAGCTACGATACGTTTACATAAATGGCACCTCCTGCGCTACGCTATCTGAAGAACATCTGAACCGATACGCTTAACATAGATCAGCTTTGTACATGTTATTTATATGATGGGATTATGTTTTGTACTTCTGACTTTCTTATCCCCAAAACAGAATACTTCCACTAGCAATTTAGGAACAAATCTGATCAATTAGAGCCTTAATTGGATTTCACAGTCGTCAACTCCTATCCCATCCCCTTTAAAAGACTTAAAACCCGATGAACGGAACATGGACTAGCTCTGTACATGTTAGATATATGATGGTATAGTATTTTGTACTTCTAACGTTCTTATCTCGAAGTAAAAACACTTCCACAAGCTATTTTGCAAAGAATCTGATCAATTTGAGCCGTAATAAGATTGCAAGTTCGGCATCTCCTGTCCTATCACATCTGAAAAACGTCTAACATGTCAGCTCGGTACATGTTAGATATATGAAGGGACTGTTTTGGGCTTCTAACATTCTTATCCCGAAGATAAAACATTTCCGATAGCTATTTGGAACTACTCTCATCAATCTGAGCTGTGATAAGATTGTAAGGATGATAACTCCTGCTATGTTTTGTGTCTGTAAGATTCTGATACAGAAGGCAAAACACTTCCACTAGCTATTTTGGAACGAATATGATCAGTTTGAGCCGTAATAAGATTGCAAGTTCGGCATCTCCTGTCCTATCACATCTGAAAAACGTCTAACATGTCAGCTCGGTACATGTTAGATATATGAAGGGACTGTTTTGGGCTTCTAACATTCTTATCCCGAAGATAAAACATTTCCGATAGCTATTTGGAACTACTCTCATCAATCTGAGCTGTGATAAGATTGTAAGGATGATAACTCCTGCTATGTTTTGTGTCTGTAAGATTCTGATACAGAAGGCAAAACACTTCCACTAGCTATTTTGGAACGAATATGATCAGTTTGAGCCGTAATAAGATTGCAAGTTCGGCATCTCCTGTCCTATCACATCTGAAAAACGTCTAACATGTCAGCTCGGTACATGTTAGATATATGAAGGGACTGTTTTGGGCTTCTAACATTCTTATCCCGAAGATAAAACATTTCCGATAGCTATTTGGAACTACTCTCATCAATCTGAGCTGTGATAAGATTGTAAGGATGATAACTCCTGCTATGTTTTGTGTCTGTAAGATTCTGATACAGAAGGCAAAACACTTCCACTAGCTATTTTGGAACGAATATGATCAGTTTGAGCCGTAATAAGATTGCAAGTTCGGCATCTCCTGTCCTATCACATCTGAAAAACGTCTAACATGTCAGCTCGGTACATGTTAGATATATGAAGGGACTGTTTTGGGCTTCTAACATTCTTATCCCGAAGATAAAACATTTCCGATAGCTATTTGGAACTACTCTCATCAATCTGAGCTGTGATAAGATTGTAAGGATGATAACTCCTGCTATGTTTTGTGTCTGTAAGATTCTGATACAGAAGGCAAAACACTTCCACTAGCTATTTTGGAACGAATATGATCAGTTTGAGCCGTAATAAGATTGCAAGTTCGGCATCTCCTGTCCTATCACATCTGAAAAACGTCTAACATGTCAGCTCGGTACATGTTAGATATATGAAGGGACTGTTTTGGGCTTCTAACATTCTTATCCCGAAGATAAAACATTTCCGATAGCTATTTGGAACTACTCTCATCAATCTGAGCTGTGATAAGATTGTAAGGATGATAACTCCTGCTATGTTTTGTGTCTGTAAGATTCTGATACAGAAGGCAAAACACTTCCACTAGCTATTTTGGAACGAATATGATCAGTTTGAGCCGTAATAAGATTGCAAGTTCGGCATCTCCTGTCCTATCACATCTGAAAAACGTCTAACATGTCAGCTCGGTACATGTTAGATATATGAAGGGACTGTTTTGGGCTTCTAACATTCTTATCCCGAAGATAAAACATTTCCGATAGCTATTTGGAACTACTCTCATCAATCTGAGCTGTGATAAGATTGTAAGGATGATAACTCCTGCTATGTTTTGTGTCTGTAAGATTCTGATACAGAAGGCAAAACACTTCCACTAGCTATTTTGGAACGAATATGATCAGTTTGAGCCGTAATAAGATTGCAAGGTAGACATCTCCTGTCCCATCTCCTTTAAGGAACATTTGAATCGATGAGCCGAACGTGGAGCAGCTCAGTAAATGTTAGCTATACGATGGGATAGTATTTTGTGCTTCTAAAGTTCTTATCCCGAAGTTCTTTCACAACATATTTTGGAACGAATTTCATCAATTTTAGTTGTAAGAAGATTGCAAGAATGGCAACTCCTGCCTTATTCCCTTTAAAGAATGTCTGAACTAATGAGCCGAACGTGTACTACCTCAGTACATGTTAAATTTATGATGGGATTGTATTTTGTGTTTGTAACATTCTGATCCCGAAGAACTTCCTCTTGTACTATAATTCATTTATACTTAAAAACGATCAAATGGCCAATGGCATAGATTATGTTTCCTGCATATCATCTTGAAAAATTATGCAGAAAATATGACCTTTTTGTATTAATTGTTTAAAGCTAAATTTTGCTCAAATATACTTATAAGGAAATTGGATCAGCCCATAACAGTTAAATGCATCGCGATATGCGACATGTGTTTAATAATATTTAGTATATATTTTCTGGTTTCTTTAACTAGAAATAATGACAAATTGCGTAGCTTCCCCAACAGTGTCAACTTGAGTTGATTCTGGTTATTGTTCAATAAATAACGTACTTCAAACCGAAAACTTATGTTATTTTCTTGTGTGATTAATACTGAGGAAACATAAGCATTCAAGGGCTTTAGTTTCCTTTTCGAAACGCCAAAAACCATTAAGTCATCAAAATGGTCTCTTGAGAGCACTGAAGTTTGAAGTTTGTAATTATTATTTTTTTTTCTTTTTGGAAGATTTTGAGAAGCTAAAGAAAAACAAAAATGGCCTCTTTAAAACAACTGCCATAAACATTTCCCAAACAGCCATGCTTGAATCATTTTTTTTCTCGTGTTTCTTTTCGATTTTTACTATTGTTTTGATTTTTTTTCTTTCAGAGCTCAAAACTGCGTGTAGAATATATTGGAAAATATTTTTTGAATCAATAACAGAAGTGAAAAATAGGCCAAGGAGATATACAAACCGAAATCAGCAAAGCTCGAAATATTGTTATATATTTCTATTGAGATATTATTACTTTGAAATCAAAGTTTCTTAATCTAAATATATATTAACATTAAAAATGCATTCTGAAATACAGCAAATGATTGAAATTCGCAATGTATAATTCCAAAATAAGTCGGGTGAATTTTATTTTTAATATATATACAATTCAAGGTTAACCTGACTAATAATCTCTAAATAGCCAAGCACAAGTGAACAAGATTACCGCATAACGTAAAAGCTAAATGGATAAAATTCATTACATAGTTTTTAGCATATAAAATGTAGATTTTTATCTAATTTTAAACCAAATATGTCAAGTGGTTTATAGCGGTCTGTCTGTCCATACTTTCGCATGAATCTAATCACCATGATTTAAATACATGAAATTTGGTAAGTGACTAATGTAGTTTTATGTCAAAGAATTTTATACAAAAAAAGCTTCCAAAATGTACATTCCATTTTCTGATAGATTTGTATGAAGAATACTTTTATTTTCTGGTACTTTTGTATTTTGATTTGTCATCTCAGTGGTAAACTGCTAAAAAAAAATCCGTGAGAAAATTTCGAGGAGACCATTTTCCTCAGTTTTACTTTGGCATGGTTTTCTGAAAAAACACTTAATTATGAAAAGTATTTGTATCAATGATAGGACTCTGAAATATACATTTTATCTCACTTTAAAAATATCACAAATTGGCAGTAAAGTTCGGTTTACATTCGGCCAGTTATAAGATGGCTAGTAGGCAGCGCATGCTTATAAAGACTGATTTATGTTTGCCACAATTTCATAAGATATATTCATGCATTCCTTTCTTGGTTAGAAATTGCCGTTTTGACGTCTTTTAATTTTTCACTGCGCATCGTAATCTGTGATAAGTGATCAATTTTTTCACGCCAAAAAACCAGCCAAATTCTACAAACACATGCGCAATGAGAAAAAAAAATACAATACAGTGGTGTGTTGTTGTTCCATTGGGGCAAGTACTTGCCATTGACCGAGCAGCATTTTTCAGCCTTCCTAAGCCTGCGCTGCTGCTGACCATCTTATAACTGGCCGAGTGTAACCCTCTTCCCCCTTTAATACAGAAAAAAAATTTGGTTTAACTTAACTATTATTTTTCAAACCTAAGTAAACAATTGCTTATTATTTTCCAAATATAAAATAATAAGCAATTTCAAAATTATATGAACATTTTCTAAATAACACTAGTTGTATATAAATTGCATTTTTTGGTGGCAAATATTTTTATTATTATTTTATACATTCAGAATTTAAATCATTAAATAAAAACTTAATGAAAATGAATATCTTAATCCAACAGTATATTTTAATAACTGATTAAAAAACTGGTTTGAATTTTAAAAAAAATAGTCTGTTCATTTTTTTTTCTTATATGCTGACATCATGTTATATGAACAAAGATTTGAATTATTTAAAAAAACGATAGCTATGAGCAAAACGCATCATCTGGAACTAAAAGGGGAAAAAAACGTATAAAAAAATGATTTCCCTAGAAAACAAAGTGTAATTTTGAGGTGCATGAAGAATGAAAAAGAGGAAAGAACATTAGGCTGAATAAACCATTGTGTGGACCGTATTATACGAACAATAGAATTCTCTGTTTTAAAAAAACGGAGATAATGCATCTACTAATGCAAAAAATAGCCTTTTATGCTGAAAAACCACTGAGTAATAATCATTTTAATGGGTTAAAGGTATGCAGGGTTAAAAACTTTATTCTTTTATATCAAGCTTTTTTGTCATGTTATTAAGAAGGGGAAAAGGCTTCCTTTTTTACTTAGAGCACTGCACAAAAATAAAACCAAAGTGCGATTATAGGTTATTGGCTGTTACTGGATGTTCGAATAACTAACACTTAAAATTTGTCGTGAATGTTTTAAAAGTTACCTTTTTAATGTACTTAAAACTAAATTGACTTAAGAATTAAGTAGTGAAATTACATTACTTATTAAAAAGTGCTACAGTGTTCTTTTTTTTTTGTTTAAAGGGCTAGATAACGTAGAAATAATTGCATTTCTGGAATGCCTCCAGAATTTAAATGAACGTGATTAAAGGGAACAATTTTAGCATTCTTTGAAGTCTTTTTAGAAAATGTAAATATCAATTATTATTTTTAAAATTTGGAAAAATTAAAATTTTTCTTCATAAATTTTATTTTATTTCAATGAAATAGAAGGTTATTACATAAAATAATGTTTCTTGCTTTTTGTAGGATGGTTAAGGGACTTCGAAAAGTATTTATATTTAATACTTATGGCTCTCTTTAAATGAGTTATCAGTTTATTAAAGAACCATTTAGAAATCGAATAACATTTGCCTGAGTGTTCTCTTTAGTTCAAGATACATTTGATAAGATTTATGAAATAGCCTTGCAAGAAGAAGTGTATTTGGAAAGAGAATTAACTTTGACTTCGTTCTCATCATTAATTTTCAATACTAAACAAAATGTAATTAGTTTTCCTAATTTCGTGACATTTATGAAAGAGAAGTTCGTTCTTGTAGAAGTATTTGAAGTATTATTGCGAATTTAAAGCAGTTGCAATAAGTTTTCAGGATAATAGGAAAAGAATGTTAAGCAAAACTTGGTTAATAAAAAGCAGTTTCTTTTTTCATTAAATTGTTATATTTTTATTACATCGTGAAGTACATAGGATAGGGTTATGTGTGGAATAACACATAGGACAAATGACATCCACTGCTTTGCTGACACATACGCACTCTTTCGTCGAAATTTACCGTAACCATTTTGAATAAATGTGATTTAATTTCGTTGATGCAGCGTTGAATTTTTTCCTTCAATGCACGCGTGCTTGTGGACTTGTTGGCATAGACCTTTGACTTCAAATAATCCTATAAAAAGAACACCCAAATGGTGTTAAATAACACGATCTAGGAGAACAATAATCAAATTTTCGAACTGTGGCCTCCAGGCTATCAGTAATTTTAAAATATTCAACAATGAAAACACGTTGTTGTTTAGTGTAACGCTCCATTTTTACTAACCCTAAACAATCAGCTGTCAAATGTTTTTAATAGGGTTTCCAACACTTTATTGCATGATTGGTGACAAATTTAAATCTGGAGTTAACCTTTATTTCTTAACCCTATTTTAAGGCATATGATATAAGTTACCACATGCTATATTTCATACAAATTGCACAGACGCATTCTATTTTTAGCTATAATAACGGCTATATTTAGAATATTTATCCTTTAAAATTTAACTTTACAGGGTTTTTTTGTTTTTTTATCTTCTAAATTTACTTTAGGAACCAATTCTTGTGACAACACATTCACGGAATACTCGTCATTGCATGCGCTGTCATTTCATGACAAGACGTCCTGCGTTGTTGCCAAAAATCCTTTTTTTAAAAAAGATATCAAAAATTTTAATAAATCAAAGGAAAGATTATCATTATAATTGAGCTTTATGTACTTTTAATATTTGAGAATATTATTTGAATTTCAAGCTTATGTATTTGTCTATTTTGAAATATGTTTTGCTCTGTATTATTGATTTTTTTTCTCAAAATCCAGTTTCGTTACCTATTCTGACAATAACTCGTTTATTATGTAGAAGTTAATGCACTGATTGAAGAAGTGACTTAAATAGAATGATTAGCTTTCCTGTATACTTATAAAACAAAGACTTCAAAAATTTGGTTTCTTTAATTCAATAAATTGCGATTTTCTCCATAAATAGATTGCCGTAGTTTATGTGCATAGGGTATAACAATCCAATAAAGTTGCTAACCTTATAGAAAATGCCGCCGATTAACCCCACCCCCAAACTACAAAAATCTAACTTTCCATATGATACTGTGATGTCCTGATCTAGACTGATCAAATAACGAAGCAAAATTTCCAGACAATTCTTTATTTTACAGCCCCATATATACAAAGAACAACTTGTTCTAATATTGGTTAAATAAATAGTTATTTACACCTGTAGTAGGAGATACAACAGTCAAAGTCGAAGGTTTTTCTTGAAACTCAGTTCTCCATCACGTCAACACGACCACTCCTGCTGTAGTTTCTCAGACTCCGAACTCGTGGGCGTAGTCCAAACGCCTCCTCCAATTCGTTTCTTCTCGTCTCCGTAGAAAAAAATCTCCACGTTTTATTTTGGCGACAATCTCCGCCTCTTAATTTACATTGGTCATTTGAGCTCTCTTTCGGCCAATCGGTTTTCAGCCATATGCTCTCTCAGCGGCGCCAGTGGGTCTTGGGAAGGTCCTTTCGCAATAAGAAACATATAGCATACAGATGTTTGGACACCCCTTTTTCTTAGAAAGTACTATCAATATCTCTTGGACGAGGAATCCCTACAAGTGGTCTTTCACTATAGTCGCTAATGAACAGATGTAAGACAACCCAGGTGAAAATATCCACCATCTGGCTATCTCGAGGGGCTTAGTAAGTAACAGCGATGACACAGCTGGCTGTAAATGTCTTATCAGTACTGGGAAACGGGAAATGTTACAATATATCATGTGGTTAAATGGGATTAGAATTGCAACAACAATATTTGTTTCAACTATATTAGGATAGCTCCTCTGCATCCTTTGGTATACATAGATAACTACTAAGAATAGTCACTAAATGACTACTAAATTATAGCTGAATGAATATTATGAGTGATAGTATGTGTGTTTTTGTATATGACTTTTCTTCCTAAAGGATTTAACTGCTGCAAATTTATTGGGAAATATACAGTCACAGTGATATCACAGGAGACACTATAATTGCAGAAAGAATGAATTTCAATTTTGGTGCATTCTGATCGCCACATTTATGCGATTTTATTTGAATGAAAACAAGTCGTAGAATTATTTTATTTTTAATATGAGTGAACGTGTGTGTGCATTTATATGCAAATTTTTGCCTGAAAACTTTCACTACTACAAATTTATTGGGAGACATATAGTCATAATGATATCACAAGAGACACTGTAATTGCAGAAAGAATGAATTTCAGGTTTGTTAAGTTCTGATAGTCAAATTTATGGGATTTTAACCGAGTGGAATCAAGTCGTAGAATTACGTTATTTTTTAAAGTCCTTAAATATCAAGCTTTATTTTTTATATACCCTATTTTTATAATCGATATTTATGTAGACATAGTTCCATCAACGTATTCAAAGCTTCCCGCAGTTACACAAATACTTTTACAATAAAGTGGATTGTTTTAATAATGTAACGTTTAAAATTAAAGTTTCAATCATATGTTGATATTGTTTAAAACAACTTACACGGATATTTTAAAACTTATTATCATAAAAAAATGTAGAATTATATAGATATTAAAGACTTGAAAGAGATATTTTGACTAATATGGGAATTCCACCAATGGGATTTTGACTAATGCGGGAATTCCACCAATGAGATTTTAGACAATTTATTTAATTCCAAACGCTCACTGCTAAAATGAATTTTTGGAATTGGTTACAAAAAGCAATGAGATTTAAATGCATCGATGGGCTTGAAGTTGACCATTCTTATATAAAATAATTATAATTTAAATTCTATTGAAGGATGATATACATCTAACACATTAGACGACAAATAATGTCGACAGGAATATTCAACCTCGACAGCTAAACAGTATCAATATACAATGCTTGAAACTGTTGTATACAGATCTTTGTCGCATTTATGCTTTCTCGTACTCATATACAAAATATATTATATGGGACGGGATAGCCTGGTTGGTAAGGCGTTGGATTCGCGTCTCTTGGATTGCGATTTCGAACCCCACCGGCCGATGATTGCCCGCCTGAGTGGTGGCTGACGAGCGTATAAATCTGTCGTGGCCACAAAATCCTCCATATCGAGAGTAATACCACTGGGGGTACTGATTCAGGGGTGATCGTTCTCTGATTCACGTCTCAATGACGATCTGTGGATGAGTGAATGAAATGTGTGAATGAAGTCCGGCCCGTAACAAAGGTTGTGACGTGTGTGTAGCTAAGTCGTACTCTTGACCCTTGATGGCGCTATTGAAAAAACACGAGAAGGGCTCTTGGCTTAAACCACAGACTTCTTAAAGTCAGTGGGCTTGTCTTGACAAGAGCCATTAAAAACAACAACATAAACAAGTATTCTAATCGTCAAAAAAATTCGAACGCATGATTTTCACTAATCTTTACATTTTATACATTCTTGAGTTCGAAAGACATATTTTTGGAAAATGACTGTCTGAGACAAAGATAACCCAGAAATGTCTTTGAATTAGACAGATGAAATTTGATATACGGTCTTGACATCAATTTGTAGTTTTCTCTTGAATCTTCAGCAATATCTGTTCCAGGAATTTTACTAGTCCGGCTGTTCGAATATATGTTAACATGACAACTACAAAACGAAGAGAGCTAGATGGATAAAATTCGGTACACAGATTTAACATTTATATTATAGATATCAATCAGATTTTGAGACAAATCCAACAAAGGCTTGACTGTCTGTTACTCTGTACTTTCAGAACAATGTAAACGCGATAGCTGAACAACGTAATAAGTAACGTAATAGTATGTGATTCATCATACTATATAATTTTCATACAAATTTAGTATGGGAATTTGTGACTACTATAGTTCTGTGTCAAAATTCCGTTTCAATCGGTTGAGAGAAACGAGTCTAAAACACAAATTCGATTTCCGGATATTATTAACCGTATGCAGAGGATTAATCGCCAAAATACTCGCCAAGGATCACACGATAGATTCAGTAAAAATATTAAATTCACGTCAAAGGTTAATATTTCGTAACTGTTGTGCACCAAAGTTCAGGCAAGGCATTTTCTGGGATAACATCTTTCTTAGAGAGTATGAACGAAAGTTTTGGGAGGGCGTCTCCTGCTAGTTTATCAAAAGTTAATGGATGTATCAAAAACAAGCGCAAATGTTCTTTATCATAGTTATCAAATCCACAGTTATTGATTTGAGCAAAAATAAAACATAATATATTATATTTAAATTATAAACAATTTATTACGTTGTTTGAACAGTTTTATCTCATTATTTTTTTAGCAACTGCTCATGAATATTACGCTGTGGCCGGTGGGCGAATCTCTATGCCATGCAACATCACAGCCCCTTCCAGCGACGATGTCGTCACTCTGGTGCTCTGGTACAAAGGGGACATGAAAGTTCCCATCTACACCCTGGATGCCAGGAAGGGACCTATAGAAAAGTCCAAGCACTTCCCCAGTAAGCAACTGGGTAGGCGTGTCCACTTCGACCTGCACGTCAGGAACCCAGGTCTCACCATAGATCCGGTCAAGGGAGAAGATCAAGGGATCTACAGGTGTCGTGTGGAATACAAAAGATATCGGACGCTGAGCTATATGTATGAGCTTAAAGTGATTGGTAAGTTTGTATATTTTTTTTATTTAATCATAAAATCGTTTTCTAAGCTTGGCACCTCTCCTACGATTTACCAGCAACATTTTGCGCATCATCAAGGAATGTACCAGAATTCTGTTCCAGTCTTCATAGATGGATCAAAATGTTTTTCTTTCATATCTTTTTCATCTATTATAATTAATTTCGCTCTCTCATACTAACTCTATTCATCATGTTCTATTTTTATTGCAGTAATATCTGCCAACTTCCATGCTCTATCATAAATGCATTTTCGTTCACCGGTTTATAATCTTATTTACTTAAATTAAATCAGTAAATAAGATTAAATAATCTTAGAATAAAATATTAGAATCTTTATCGTCATTCCAACCATGCATCATCATTTCAATCATTAATAGACTTTCAGTATTTTCGAATTACATGCCAAACTTGCGAACCAGTGCTTTTCTGCTTATTCCTTCTCACGCTGGTATATTATTCAATAACCAGTTTAGTATAGCAGGTTGACGAAGCACCGAAATGTGGTAGGAAGGTTCTAAAATGTCTTGTCTTTTTTTATTGACATGAAAAGGCATGTGTCAGCCATTCCTATTTCAGAATGACAAACTCAATGGGAGTTTAAAGAGAGAAACAATTTTTTTTCGATTGAACATTTCATTTAGACTGGATTATCAAACAGGAAACTGGACATAGTTATTACCCAATTGAGAATCAGTCACATTTGATTCACACATAGGCATTTATACTGTTGGGGGGGGAGGGCACTTTCCTCTATGAACACTGTGCCGATTAATCCCCAATGATATTTCGTCACATTCTAATAGAATGCTCACACCTATAACGAATATATTGTTTTAATACTTCTAGCATTATTTCAAAAAACATTTCTACGTAAAGTACCAGATACTCATCTTTTTATTAAAAAAATTATTGGATTTTGGGTATCATATCTGGATATAGTTCTTTTACATATTTTTATGTTTATACAAGTGGTTTTAAAGATTGAAGAAATTGACCACTTATAAAACAAGACATGATTTTTCAAAATTGAATTTGTTAAACGCGATCATGCGTTTGCTATGGACCATATATACGTACACATCCTATGCTTAATGCAGTATAATAAAAAAAAAAAAAAAAAAAAAAAAGGATTTTTGCACCAGATAGCCATATCAAATCAAACCAAATCAAATCATAAAATCTTTGAAATCAAAAAGGTATCATATGTCATGCCGTATGAACACCAATACTAAAATGTTTTTAAAATGAAAAAACAATTTACAAAACCGAAATTTAAATTTAATGTAAATTTTAATATCGATATATCGATATCAAGCTTAGAAATTAAATAATTCTTTTTATTTTTCTATAAGAATTAAGGCTTTCCTTATTAGTCAAATTAAAATTATTGTGGTATGTGGTTATTATTCAGAGTATTCCATCAATATGGAACAATCAGTATTTTCTTTCTCAATTATCGCAATTATGTACTTCCAGTTGCAACGTTTTATCATATGAGGTATCAAATATATGGAAATCGTTTGGTTCCTGTAGAAAGTAAAAATTACGTAACTAAATATTTATATGTCCCCTCCCTTTGTAAAAAATTATCAGTGAGTAAAGTTTTCTCTTATATTCATCTATGCGCATGCAAATTTTGTGTTTCTGTCTACAAAATTTAAAGAAATATGCTTATTTTTAAATTTAAAAGGAGTAATCACAAATTTCGAGAGAAACTTATATTTCAGAAATGCAAATTAAAAAATCAATTAAAAATTTATCTTCACAAACATGGAGTACATGAAATTCAGTAAAAAATTTTGAAAATTGATTTAAAAAATAATTCACTGAAATGAGTAGTCAGTTTCAATATTTAATTTTCGCTTGGCATCAAAAAGATATATAGAGTAACATTAATATAACACTAATATGCAAATCCATGTTATTAAAATATCATTTTTCACAGTTTTTTTTAATCTTATCGTTATTTTTCAGTCCTTTACGAGATCTTCTGATCAAACAACTTGCGAATAATTTATGTGTAAAAAAAGTATGTCAAATAGGAAAAAAAGCTGCAGATTCCTTGAAGCATTTTTATATCTATTCTTCTGGCTCGTCTATCATTTCAAACCATTTTTCAAAAGCTGTGCCAAAAAAGTTATGTTATCATTTCCTTGATAGAAAATAGTGAAAGTGGAATTGTTTTTTGCACATGTTGGCGACAGTTTTTGCAAGTAATTTGGGTTTCTTTTTTGTGCATTTAAATATATAGAGTATGATTTTTATGAATTGTTTTCTTTTTAGCTATAACTTATCTGATAGGGTAACAAAAAAATTCGGCTATAAGATAAGTATTTTTAAGCATTAAATATTCATTGCATCTCCTTGTCAGCAGTTTTTTATATAAAAAAACAACTAAAGATTGAAATTGTATAAAAATCACCTTTCTAACAATTATTTGTGCGCTATCTTGTTACGCTGTTCCTATTATTGGATTTTTTTTTTCATTCTAGACATACTTTAGCTTTCTAATAATCTCAAAATACTAATATAAAGCACAATTGTGGAAACAGAGACTTAATATCATTAAGTTTAATGTGAAATCTATTTTTAAATACATTATGAAAGTAAATCAAATAAAATTAATGATTAAAAATGCTTATAGTATCATAAAATGTCACTATTAAAAAGAAAGAACGATATTCAAAAGCTTGTTTCTGGAATTTTAAAATTAATTATTAATAATGTTCAAATTTCTGACATTTTAATGTCAAACATTAAACCATCTGGAAGACTGCTTAAGTAATGAACAAATAATAGTATTTATAAATATATCATAAATGTAAAATATATAAATATAATGTAAATATAAATAAGTAATATATCTAAATATAATTGTATCTTAGCAATAAAAGTTTTGTTTCCTTAAAGTAGGACCTTCTGTATCCATAATATTCAAGAATCAAAACTAATCAATAAAATCAAATTGAAACAAATAACGATCTGCCAACAAAAGATAATGCAATGCCGAATAGAAAATAAGAATGTTGTCGAAATAATATATTAGCAACAACATCCAATAGATCCGTGAAGACTGCATATAATAAATCAGCATTAATGTGAAATAATAAAAGTGCAAATAAAACCTCGTTTCATTGACCTTTTCTAAAATCTAGCGTAAAGAATGTAATGAAATGTGAAAAGAATAAAATGAGAAATGCATGTGCATGTGAAGTATTAAAAATGTGAATAAAATGTGTTAGTTAATTTTTATTCATTCTTAGGTTAGTTAATAGGTATGTTTTAGGTCTGTTATCAGTCAATTTAAATATTTAAAAAGAACTTGTCTGAATTGCTTGACGCGAAAACTTAACTTGGGATATGTGCTTCCGATATTGACGCAGACAGGAGCAAATATCGGATCGGACAAAGTGTAGAGACATTTTTAACTCTGCTTAGTGTTATAAATTTCGCTGATATTTTTTTATTATAGATATGAGTTGCAAGCAAAAGAAAGTATACATTTATGAGGTTTTAAAATAAATGTTATGAATAAAAAATGATTTTAAAGATGAATAAGTCCGTGGTTAAATTCATCATAAATTGCTTTCGTTCTCATAGAAAAAGGGGGCTCGGTTTTTCAGTTCTCAAATTTTTTCATTGTGTCTTAACAAACATTGCTTCTTTATAAAAATTTTGTATTTATTTGCATTGTTGCTATTTTTAAGTAGTGTATTTGCCCTTATGTTAGACAAATGTATTGTAAAAGAATTAATTCCGAATTGTAATGCTAGCTCGTTAAGTTTTAGTTTATTTACAATTTCGAATAAAAGAAAATTCAAATACATTTTTTTTTGTACTTACACAAAAATATATAAATATTTTTTATATAAAAGTTTAGATCTGTCACTCAAAAAAGCAAATTATTTAGAGTATATGCATACTAATTAATGATAATTGTTCTGTTAAATATTTCTATTTTTCTTTTATAAACAAAAATATACTACAGGAAAATCATAAATCTGAGACAATCTGAAATATTTAGCATTTTTCCCCTCTCTTATTTAACCCGTAATGGAATATTATATACGGATTATTACGGAATTACCCTAATGTTAATAACTGTCAGAATTTAAAAAACACAAATGATGAATACAATATTTTAAAATATTATTTTAAGAATATTTCTTTATCATTTTTCATTATTCCCATTAAAAGCATTTTCAGAGGTATGGAGTCAATAATTCCATAAATAACCGCAAAAACTTTGAAAAAAAATAACTCGGTTATACGCACTTGTTCATATTTAGACTTTTAACAAGATAGTGCTGAAACAACAATTTGAAGGTACTGAAGAGATGATGTATTGAAGGACAAAATTCTACGTGATACTCAGAGCGAATGAACAACGCGGAGTCATTTTGACTCCCGTCTCCAGTTACGGGTTAATGTAATTTTCAAAAGAACTGAAATAATTTTTAAACGAAAACTCTGTAAAAAAAGTTTCCATAATCGTTTTTTATGTGATGCACACTTGAAAAATGTTTTATAATATTTTTCAAACTATTTCTTTAATCCAAAACTTCCAACATACAGCTAACATTTAATGCTTCAAAGAAAACTAGTTACTCAGAACACAAGTTTCCTCAAAGTATTTCGTATTAAGCTGTATGTTAGAAAAAAATTTTATACATCTTAAAGAAACTTCAAAGACACTTTATATTTACACAGGAATATATAAATATGTTTATATGAAAGGTTGGAACTTCTCTCTTTTCTGAAAACAAATTATTTAGAATTTGAGCATAATAATGAATAATAATTGCTCCTTTAAATATTTCTATTTTTCTTTTATGAACAAAAAAAAAATATTGAAAAGAAAGTTATCTAAGACAATCTAAAATATTTAGAATTTATTTTAATTTTCAAAAGAATTGAAATAATTTTTAAGCGAAGATTCTTTAAAAAGATTTCATAATATTTTATATAAAATGTATATTTAAAAAAAAATTAATATTTTTTTCAAACTATTTCTTGGATCAAAAATTTCTAACATACTACAGTCTGTGTATTTTCTATAGGCGGTTCAAGGTCACAATTTATACCTCGTTATTGGTACCAGACAACCAATAATGAGGTAGAAAATGTGACTTTAAACCGCCGATTGAAAGTACACAGACTATAAAACATTTAATGCTTCAAAGAAAACTAGTTATTCAGAGCGCAAGTTTCCTCAAAGTATTGTGCAATACGCTGTACGCTGAAATTATATAGATTTAAAACTAGTTTCAAAGACACGTTTTTATGCTTGCACAAAAATATATATAAATATGTTTATATAAAAGTTTACAGCTGTTTTCTTTTCTGATAGCAAATTATTTGGAATATGAGCATACTAATGAATGATAATTCTTCTTTTAAATGTTCATTTTTCTTTTTATGAAAAAAATATTGTACGAAAGTTAAATATTTCAGATTGTTTCAGATTTATAACATTTTTTCTTCTATTTTATATAATTTTAAAAAGAACTTGAAATAATTTTTAAATCAAAACTCTTTAAAAAAGATTCCATAATATTTTTATATTATATAAGATGTATACTTGAAACATAATGTTGCAATACTTTTCAAATTATTTCTTGAATCCCGAATTTCTAACATACAGCTCCAGACTAATAACGATTAATGCTTCAAAGAAAACTAGTTATTGAGAACACAAGTTTCCTCGAAGTATTTTGTATTACGCACACTTTAATTGGCCCAGTTTATATTCCACATCCTTTCATCAAAAATAATGCATAATTTAACTAACCGAAATCTGCTGCTTCTGAAAGCGCTTCGAAAAATGCCTTTCCATAGAGGGATGCTTTCCCCCTAATTGGTTTAAAGTTTCCAAAAGGATTCACTTCGACGAACACTGAAAGCCTCCCCCATTACACATCAGCTTGTGTAAGAACGCTTAAAAGCGCCCCCGTAACTAGATCAGTTGATAGAGACCCGTTAAAGTTGCTCCCTGCTTCAATGGAGCTGATAAGATTTTTCTGCAAGTAACCGAATCTTAGCGATGGCCGATCTCGCCAAAAGAAAGCCGTTTTCTCCGAGGCAGTGGGACTGCTAATGATCATGAATATTCAAATAGGATGGGAAATGATGCCTGCTACGCTCAGTTGCATTCTGGGGAAACAATTTAGATAAGAAAAAAATAAACTTTTTCTGTTTTTCCTCAGTTTAAGGGCTTTCCTTCCACCTGGATCTGGTAAAATAAATAATTGCTAAGAAAAGCGGAACCTGATTCGATCAATAAGATGCTCTTTAAGAATGAATTCGAATTATAAATTTGGAATAGAGTCTGGGTATTTGAATGCGTTTTTAGCTTAGTTATATTAACGTCCCACTTTGGGACCTCGTAATTTTGAACCGTGGTCAGATGATGAGGAGAGCACCTGAGCTAGCACCTGCCGCCCCAAACTTCCTCACCACAACAGCGGGAGGACGTTTGGCCCCAATGGATTTGATGGGCACCAGGCCCACTTACACGACGATTCTTCTGTGGAATCGGGTCTCGAACTTGAAACCCTCCGGTTCCGAAACCGAGACCACCGCGACCTCTGAATGCGTTGTGAGAAAGAAGTGGTAGTGATAATAGAAATGTTATGTCACAATATTTCGATAGCGGTAAAGAAATTTGAGGTTGTAATGTCCTGATCTAGACTGATCAAATAAGAAAGCAGAATTTCCAGACAATTCTTTATTTTACAGACTCCGAACTCGTGGGCGTAGTCCAACCGTCCTCCGCAATTCGTTTCTTCTCTTCTGTCTAAAAAAAATCTCCACGCTTTATTTGGGCTACAATCTCCGCCTCTTAATTTACATTGGTCATTTGAGCTCTCTTTCGGCCAATCGGGGTTCACCCATATGCTCTCTCAACGGCGCCTGTGGTCGTGGGAAGGTCCTTTCACAAAGAGAAACATCTAGCATCCAGATGTTTGGACACCACTTTCTCTTTGAAGGTACTATCAATACCTCTGGGACGAGGAATTCCATATGGGGTCTTCCATTGTAGTCGCTAATGAACAGATGCGAGACCACCCAGGTGAAAAGATCCACCACCTGGCTATCTGGAGAAGTTTGGTAAGAAACAGCGACAACACAATGAATCAGTACAACACAATGTCTTATCAGTACTGGGAAAACGGGGAATGTTACAAGGTGCTTCATTATGCGCACTTACAGTTTTAGACGTTTGTTTCATAATTATTTTTACCAAAGAATACATAATTTGCTTTTCCTTTGAAAAGCAAATTATGTATTTGTTTGAATAATAATTCATTTGAAAATTATTATTCAAACAAATTGGAACACTCTTTATACAGAAAATAAAATTGCAAAATATGTAAATTAAAAAAAGTTTTAATAAAGCAGAACAAACAGAAACAAAGTATCCCCTTTATTACCTTAACTATACTTTTTGTTTTTAATTAGAATAACGAATATTATGAAAACACGTCTTTCAACTTAATTTTAAAAGCCCAATGAAAACACCCTTATATCAATAACCTGTGTAGCTACACGCAACATCTGAGATTCTTTGGGGATTATGATTTAATTAAATTTAAAGTATTCAAAATTACTGTATTAACCCAATTATAATGAACGGTTGCAAAAATGTATTATAAAATTCGAAAATGTATTTTTTAAAAATAAATTTTACATCAATATACAAATAAATTTTACATCAATATACAAATAAATTTTACATCAATATACAAATAAATTTTACATCAATATGTTTTTAAATATTCGTTTTTTTTAAAAATTGAAATACGATATCATATACCAAGCATTCAGCTGATAACCACAAACGGCTAGTCCATTCGCCATAGGTATTCTGAGAAATTAAATGATCGGAACGGTGCAATAGGGAATTATGGTTCAATCCTAAGAGTCCTTGCCACTAGCCATGGTGCAACCCATCCAGTAGGAGACACGCCCCGTCTTCCATAGGGGTAGCCTATCATGAACCATTTCTGTACCTACTTGGGCGGCGAGAACCTATTCATCCATCCCCGGTGAGATGTCTCCCCCGAATGGGGGGAGGTATTTGACTGATAACCCAGGGGTAACATGTATGTATAGTAAAGTGAATTTGTATTTATTGAGACAGGTTACAGTACATCTGGTGGCGAAAAAAGAAATGTACAAAAAGCAATTCAAAAAATAAAAGACAATGGCCAAAAAGTCCTATTAGAAGAATGTACGCTATACAATAATAAAAACACAGAGAAAAAAAGTTTAATGGAATTATCTATAAAATTGGTGAAGATACTTGCGATTAAGATTATGAAATTTCCGTGCCTTGACTAAAAGGTTCCTCCAAAAGTTGAAAATTGTATTCTCCTGTATCCTCTTTTTACATCTTTGAATTATTGTGTTTACATGCATCTGAGAATACAGACTGACAAACTGTCAACCTCTTGAAAGATTTTGTTCCATATTTGATACGACTTTTTCATGTTTTAAGTACTAAAACTTAGCGTAAATTTGTATCTGTCTATTTTTATACTTTTTGAAGTTATCAAGTTCAAATGTACTCGGACAACAAGCCAGAATTTTTCTGAATAATTTTCATCTAAACTTTTTGGAAAGCTATCAATTTAGTGTAAATTCCATTTACTAAATTTCATTTACCTAATTCAAATCATTTTTAGTTATTGCGCTCACAGAGAAACAGAGTGTCAGAGAGATATTATTTAAAATATGTGTTTATTTGGCAAGGTTTGAAATTTGAAGATTCCTTAAATTATACAGTTCGAATTTAATGGTTGCAGTAGATTATCTTTGTACACTTCGTATACGAGGTACACTTCTCTGCGTCTACAAAGATAAAGCGTACACTGAATTACTTGTTAAAACACTTGATTAAAAATTAATTGTTAAGATAGTGATAATAAGAGTGAATTAATAAATTATTGCTTAACCCTTTCAAGGCTGACTGGACATTTAAGAGCATTTAAACCTATGATAATTTTATCAAATCGGTCTCGAAAGGGTAAGGAATGAGTACAGATATTAACTTCGAACTAGATAGATTGTGATTGCTTGAAAGTATAATGAAAAGTATAATGCAAGTCATTGAGAAAAAATTATGATCATATGATTTTGGTTATAGCAAAAAGTTTTGGAAATGCAACTGATTCCACTGATTTTTCCACTGAATGCAATTGATTCCACTGAGTGTTTTTGATGCTATACGATTGCTTAATCTCTTATTTATTCTATAGAAAACAGACATTATGTTGAGTTTGAATATCATTATAAATGAAAAAAGTGTATTATATCATAGGATGTAATCAGAATGGTTAAGGAAAAGGCAGAATGTCATTAAATGGACTCTTTTCTTCATTAAATATCAATATGCGCAGAAATATGCCTTAAGGAAATGGAAAAAAAAGATTTCTTTACTATCAATTATTTCATCATAAATGAGTTTATTGGCACCTATGAAAACATGAATTATGCTAACATTACTCACTATTAAATACTGATCTGCATTCCATCGAGTACTTTCAGTTCGGTATTTTGTAAAATTTATCGTACTTCTATCTATTTCTAATTCATCGTACTAAAATACAAATTCTATCATGAAATTCGTATGTATCTGAATTTACCTTTTCGTATATGAAGTACAGAGAAAGTATTGTAACCCTTAAAAAAATCGAACTTGATATTTTGACTAATCTCCAAGTTTTATACCTCTTTGTGTTCAAAACACGCATTTTCAAAGTATGTGACTAAGATAACTCGGAAACTCTCTAAGCTAGATGGATGAATAGTGGTATATGGTACACCAAATTTGTAGATTTCTTTCAAATTTTATGCAAAATCCGTTCAGAGGACGTCTGTCTGTGTGACTGTTCGAATATAAGTTAACACGATAACTATAAAATGAAGAGAGCTAGATTGATAAAATTCATAAAGTACATTTAATATCTATAATTTCGAATCAAATCCAACAAGGTCTACGTCTATCAGTCTGTACTTTCAGAAGCATGTAAGAGCGGTAACTCAAAAATACAGTGTCTTGATTATATAAAATTTGGTTTGTAATTTATTCTGTGACTGCAATACTAGTTTTGCATCAAATTATTGCAATAGTAGTTTTGCATCAAAGTACTGCAATAGAAGTTTTGCATCAAAGTACTGCAATAGAAGTTTTGCATCAAAGTACTGCAATAGAAGTTTTGCATCAAATTTTGGTTTCGGCCGGTTGTAAAAAACGCATCTAAAGCGCAAATTCACCTTTATTAGAAAGTATGAGAGAAAGTTTTAAGGGAACTTCTGCCATTGGTTAGTTATCTAACTTTTCTTCAAATATTTTTAGTATGCTATTTTATAATTCTAATTATGTTATTATTCTTTTATTAAAATTAATTTAAGTATTAATATAAATGCAGTTTCTTTTGTATCAAGTTGTTTATGTTCCGCTTCATTATTTATTTTTAGATTATAAAAGACTAAATAAAAAGATTTAAAAATTCCACACTTTAAAACTTTCCTAACATCCAATAGTTTGCTCTGGCTCTTTCATTTAATTAAAGAAAATAAAATCTCGAAAATATTAATATTTATATGTATCAAAATGCAAATGAATAAATAAATAAGTAAAAAATATGCAACTTTATTAGTCAAAAGATAACTAAACATGCGGCATTCTGACATTAAAAAATTAAGTTTTGCTCTGAATTTCTTTATTTTCCTATTTAAAAATCGATAACGATTTTAATATTACATTCTTAGAAAAATGATTTAAGCTTTATACGATAGTGAAAGAAAGACGAAATTACTTCGTAGAATCTACAATTTTTTCGCCTTGACAATTTTTTTAATATATAAACTTCTCCATTAGTAGAGCTCTTTAATACTACAGAGTGGCTCTGAGATTAAAAATCCATGAAAAATGATATTTTAATAACGTGTAGTCACATTTTAGTTTAATATTAATGATACTCAGATGCATCGTCTTGTCATCATATCAGAATTAAAACATGAAACATATTTTACTTTTAAAAAAAAAATTGAAACTATTTTTATAGTCTGATAGTTTTATTTATTTATTTGTTGCCTCGTTTGTTTTAAGATGTCTAACTAATTTTTCATGAATTTTAGATTTCAAATCCAATAATTGTCAACATCTCCCTTGTAGCATTTAATCTTATGACATTCAGTGTCTGTACTACTATATTAAGAGTCTTTGTGAAATAGATTTAGGTACGAATTTTTTACTTTCTGAAATCAGTCGGTTTTTCAGGTATGTCTCATTATTTTTCTCTAATTCAGTTTTGCAGAGAATAATGTTAACAGATTAATGTTTTGGTGATATTATACAAGATTATAAATAATCTAAAACATTTTCTGTTCGACAAATGCTATTGATAACAAAATTATAATTTAAAATTTTTTATTCAAAATGTTTTTTAAAAGCTCAATTTACAGCGATTTTAGTCGGAGTTTGTTGAACAGACAGGCATAAGAGTCTAGTAAAAAAAATTTTTAACAAACTCAACAAGTATGGTCTTTTTAAAAAATTTTGCATACTTTCTAATTATACCCTAAATAATTTCCAATATACCAAAGAACGCCTTGCATAGCATAGGCGTACAATAGTTATGAAATATGAACATCTGAATTTAGCTTTTCATTGATTCTATCGTGTATTGGCGAGCGTTTTGGCGATTAATCTTTCGTATGTGATTAATAATATCTGGAAATCGAATTTGTGTTTTAGAAGCGTTCTTCCCAATCGATTAAAACAAATATTTGACATAGAACACTTATAGCCACCAAAATCGTGCACCATATATGACATATTTTAAGTCATCGCTTTTTTGAGCTATCCCATTTACATATTTCTGAACGCACTTGCCGCCAAAAAATCAACCCCCTTGTTGAATTTGGCTCAAATTTTCGTTTCGTTGTTATCGTGCTAACTTAAAAATAATAAAAATTAAAGTAGAATTTTTTTTTTTTTTTAATTTAGAGATATAAGGTAGAAACTTATTGCAGCTGCGCATTTCGCAAAATTAAGGACTGTCACTTTTCGGCCTATAACTTCTAAGCAATTGCAGCTATCAAAAAGTCTGCAGTATAAACATTTATCATGCCAAGGCGGTATTGTGTTTTATTAGAATTATCGTTTTATTTCCAATCATAAGGGAGTGATGGAAAATGAAATTCCAACTACACATCGTCTTCAAGTTAATAAGCCCATTAATGTAATTGATCTAGATTTTAAACAGCCATGTTATTTGACAATTCAAATCCACTCAAAATTTTTCTACCTATTGTGTTCACAGATCAAACATTAAATAATCAAATTAAGCATGATAAATATATCAAAATAAGCATTAAAAAACAACAACCCGTAAGTTGTAAATGATGTAATATGTGTATAACAGTAATAAAAAATTCATTAAGAAAAGCAAAGAAAATTAATGTATAGAAAATGGAAAAATAATTATACTAGTATACGAAGTATTATAAAAATAATAATACTTCGGAATCTTATTAAATATAATAAGTTATCATCAAATTCATGAGTACTGCCCTTCAAAACAAAATAAAAGTGCTTAAAAATTCAACTAAAATAACCTAAATAAAAATGCGAAATGCAAAAAAAAAAAAAATACAAAAAAAAGTCCAAAAATACAATGAATTACAAAAGTCCTCCAAAAATACAAAAGGTCATATAAAACTCAGAGAAAGAGAAATTTCATTAACAACGAAAGTAAAATATTGAATAAGTCAATTCTAAGTTATTCGAATTTTAATAATATCAATACTGGGCCTATGACCAATAGGAACGTTAAACCTAGGGTTTTAAGGATCCTACCATTGGCAGTTAGTTGTTGGAAATCATAAAAAGGGGTAATTTCAATGATTCTTCAAAAATTAAAGAGGAAATTAAAAACGAAAAATTCGATTGTAAATTATAATAAAATCATAAGTATATCATATACCAAAACCAAACAATAACTACTGTAACACTATTTTCAAATGCTAATCCATCAATATCAATTCTTAAAATTTAATTTCAAATATAAAGGGACAAACAAATGAGTTTTCTTTATAAGAAATATAAAGTTAATCAAAGAAGAAGTCGAGAAATTTAAGAAATCATATCTGTATCTAATAATCTGAGGAAGGATTTATGGTCTTTGACCGTAGCAAAGTTTCAAAACACAAAATTTATTGTTTTCGACGTATCCTAAGTTCTTTAGAATTATATCGGTGCATTGAGAATTATTTTAATGATTATTTGACTAGACCTCATAATATATAACATGCAATTGAACCCTAATTATTAATTTCAGTTGTCATAAGCTGCTAGCAACTTTCCTTTATTTAATTTTGAATTATCACATGTAAATAGAAAAATTTCATGCTTATTGTATTCTAAATAATTCTTTGCAAAATTTTACGTTAGTACCTCTATGGAAAAAGTATATTGCATATCATGAACTAAGTGTATATATATGAGTGTTCTATTTTATCGATACATTTTGTATCCTGCCATCAACCACTCTAAAGACCGAAATACAAAATTAAAAAAAAATTACTAGTTCAAATGCTTTTTTTGTGTAAAAAGTGCAGATAAATTATTAAGAAAATAGCAAAAAATCAGAAATTATCTTTTTTAAAAAGTATTTTATATTTTTCTCTAAAATAATTAATGCGAAGAAAAGATTGAAATTTTATCAAAAATAAAAACTTATCACACAATGTAACTCATTCTTTTAAAATTGTGATTTTTTTTAATTTGTCAGCCTTTTGTTCAATTTAAATAAATTTTTAAAAAAAGTGGAGGACATTTTTGAAGAATTTTTTATATATATTTATGAAAATATGAATCCTTATTTTTTATATTTACCTGTACATAATTATATAATGATTTTTTTATATATTTGGGTCAAATTTAAATAACCTTTTTACAATAAAACAATAAAAAATTATGTGTCGTATGAAAAAAAAATATTTTATAATTTTCTAGCACAGTAAAAAACAAAAGTACACGCGTGTTATACTTGGTATCATTTTGATTTTTTTTCATGCAACCGAGTAATTTACCACTTTTTATTTTAGTGTTAGTCGTACAATTTACTACTTTTACTAACTTAGTCGTATAATTAACATATACCCGTTTTCTTTTAAAAAAATAAAAGAACCCACTGTACGGTTGCTTCATAGCTGCACAAAGCACAGACATGCATTCCCAGCATAGTAATAGTTCCTCGCATTCACGAATACATCAAAAGCACCTTGAAAACAATACACCTTATCTTAAAATATTAAAAATTCATCCACCAAAAAGCGCCGCAGTGTTTCTTCTCTTTATATAAATTCCGTTCCCATCCGCCCAAACAGGGAGAGAGTAAGTCAGAGCAGTTACCTCTTAGAAGAAAGACAATCCCTTGTTCTTTGTACTACACGGGACAAGAGAGCGGGGAGAATATGAAGCAAGATGGAACTGTAATCACTTTTAGTATTTCTTTCCTGTGGATAATGATATCAGAGGCATTAAAGATAATGTCTGCAGCATGACAAAAAGTCATGGAGGAAGTTTTTCGATGGGGGAACATCGTTTTATTTACCAGCTGAAAGTTGAAACTTTTTTGGGTTTCATGGTTGGAACTGGATTTTGCGGCACAATTTTTAAGCGAGCCCTAAAATAACTAATTGCGTCGATCTGTACGAGTAGAATTATCTGCAGTAGCTTTATAAAATAACTGAAAATGGTTTGAGGTTTATTGTCATGGAATGTCGGACATTTTTCAATATAACTTCCTTTCTGATATTGATTATTCTAAAAGTAGTTTCGAAAAATGTTACATTTGTATGTTAAATTTTTATGCATTAGTTGCATGATGCGCTTTTTTACTTTCTTGTGTATGTAGTATATAGAAAGTACGGTAAGTACCAAAAATTTGAACTCGAGATTCTACTAGGCTTTGTCTTAGACGTATGAAATTTGGCATACGGTTTTTACACCAAAATTGTAGGTTTCTTTAAAATCAAAATTTGAGTAAAATGTGATTATGCGCAGTCTCTCTGTCCGGCTGTGCGAATACCAATTAATATAACTGCAAAACGAAAAGAGCTAGAATTCGGTACAGAGACATCAACAATACAGAGACTTATCAAATTTTTAGCCAAATACAGCAATGAATTGACCGTCTGCATGTATGTACGTTCAGGAACATGCAAAAGCGACAACTCAAAAATGCATTGAAAGTTAGTAAAGGATTTTGTAACCACAAGAGCAGTTTTATGAAATTATTATTTGAATCGGATGGACATGTCTAAAACATGGATAAAACATGTCTAAAACATGAACTCGATTTTCGAATACTAATAAATCTAAATCTAATTGTTTAGTATAATTTTATAGGCATTAATCTAAATAAACGAAACTTACTCTTCTTATAAATATTTTTCTGGAAATTGATAACTTTCCTTAGCAATAGCGTTTTTGATAAAGCATAAAGTTCAAAGCTATATTTTTTAAAAGGTTTGAGGAAAAACATTGTTCATATGGTAGTTATTTTCAATTAGCTATATTTCAGGCTATGTTATGAAATGTACAGATAAAATAAGAACTATCTTCAATTTTATCAGATGAATGCTTATAACTTGAGATTTCATTTCATGATTTAAGTGGCATTTTGCAAAGCAGCATTATCATTTTGCTAGTTAATTTTTTTTCAAAGTTCTTTGGAAAGAGAATTTATATGTTTATGACCTCTGGATTTCATTTAATCCATTTTCTTGATTGACCTCTATTTCTGATAATGTTTTGGATTACATGTGTTCAGATCATTATTAGAAATTGAAGCTCCGCATTTAAGCCACTACTACGTTGTTAAAACCTTCATAAAATGCTCACATGAGGAGATTCGATCAAAGATTTCCGATTATGTGTAAATCCTAAGCCTATGAAACGTATCTCTAAGGAAATTTAATCTAAATCTTATAATTCGCTATTTATCAAACGACTGCCATCACTCTTAAAATAATTGCATGTACTTTCAACGTAATGTATCCAACAATTATTTTGAATACTCATCTTATCATTTATATTTATTGCCATGAAATATCAATTGCTAATAAATTAAAATATTTGAAAAATAGGTGCAAAAGAAAATATACATGCATTTTGTAAAAAAATATATATGTAATATTTTCTGCTCTCTTTCTGTTTTGTCATTCGATTGAGAATGCCAAATAAAAAACGCTTTTTGTGGTTAATTAATCTCACAACCTAATTAACTAAAAAACCAAAGCATCAAAACAAAATTAAAATATTTAAATTAATTTAATTTATATAACTTTAGTGATATCTATAACTGCATTTCCACTTGGGAAATGAGTGACGAATATTAATTATTAAAAATAAGAAATTTATTAAATGCAACAATTAAAATTAATAAGCAAGATAATAAATGCATATGAATATTTTGACTTGTCTAATAGGAGAAAACTCAGACGAGAATCAATATGGTAAGTGAATTGAACACGAGATTTTCATTTTAATATTTTTACCCATTTACTATTTTCGAAATTGATGCATTTTTTAAAATCTTCTTTCATATTATTTCTTTATTGATGCATGGCGACCGCTAATGTAATAATAAAACGTAGTATAGTATTAAAATCAACGTAATTACGCAATGTTGATTTTATTTATGCCTTTACAATGTTATTCAATATTTACAATAATATACAATATCATTAAAGCAATATTTTGCCATATACTTGAGTAAACTGAGCCATTTTGAAAAATTTCTCTCTGTTTCATATTCCACAGATACTTGTTTTTCTACTTGAGAATTAATTTATATACCATAATTATCATAAAACAATAGAACAAGAAATTAATGCCATTTGCTCAGAAATGGCACTTCTCCGTGGAAAGCGGTTTTTCAGCATTTTGGGAATTGAATTTTAATTTTCTTAATATCGATTAATTTTTTAATATGTCAAATTATACAACTTTCTTTTAATGTATGTCTGCTTATTTTTTATTATAATAAAGATAATAAAGATATATTCTTTTAATGTATGTTTACTTATTTTTTTATTGTAATAAAGATATATTCTTTTAATGTATGCTTGCTTATTTTTTAAATATAATAAAGATATATTCTTTTAATGTATGTTTACTTATTTTTTTATTATAATAAAGATATATTCTTTTAATGTATGTTTACTTATTTTTTTATTATAATAAAGATATTCTTTTAATGTATGTTTACTTATTTTTTTATTGTAATAAAGATATATTCTTTTAATGTATGCTTGCTTATTTTTTTTATTATAATAAAGATATATTCTTTTAATGTATGCTTGCTTATTTTTTTTATTATAATAAAGATATATTCTTTCAATGTATGCTTGCTTATTTTTTTTAATTATAATAAAAATATATTATTTTAATGGAAGTTTGCTTTTTTTTATATATAATAACAATATATTCTTTTAATGTATTTTTGCTTATTTTTTATTATTATAACGATATATTCTTTTAATGTATGTTTGCTTATTTTTTTATTATAATAAAGATATATTTTTTTAATGTATGTGTGCTTAGTTTTTATTATAATAAGATATATTCTTTTAAGGTACGTTTCTTTATTTTGCTTATAATAAAGATAAATATGTGTTTGCGAGTGTGTACGTGGGCTTGCTGGCGCTATACTTGCAAGCTATTTAACTTAGATACCAAATTAGGCACATTTTTATTTTGGATGGTGGGAATGTGTACCTTGGAAGTATTGGTTTGAAATTATAATTAAAAATTAAATAATATTTTGGTGTTTTTTCGTGATAAGTTCCAAACGTATAACAGCACAAAAATAATTTTTACACCCTCTTAAAATTGAAAAAACTATATTTTTATTTATCAGTTTTCTTACTGTATAAATATTTTTTTTCTAAATTTAAAAAAAAAAAAAATATTTAAATCCTATTTTCCAACAAAAATAGGAAAAATTCTGAATAATTATTAAGCTCATTACAAACAATAATAACAAAACCCTAAGAATTTTAGAAAAACACAACAGCTGATTAAAGTCACTATTGAAGATATTTCTATCTTCTTTGCTTTACAATTCGAATTTCTATCTTATTTTTAATACAAATCATTATTTTCTAAGCATATTTCATGAAATCCAGTGGTATATTTACTGAAATCGAAAAATCTGTAAAGGATTTAAATTCGTATTTATAATAGCGTTAACATGAAAAAAGTATGCCTTATTTTACATTATTTCTGATTAGAAATTAAATTACATTGTTAACCCTTTGCTCTCCGAAAAGTAATTCAATGGAAACTTATTCACTTAAAATAAGGGCTAGTTTATTGTTCCGCAAAATAAATATAAATAACTGTTTCAAGTTGAAATTTTCCAAAAAAGGAATTTACATCTTTTTATCATTCTGTAGGTATTTTTAAAAACCAAAATTTAAAAATAAATAAATAAAACGCCAAAATGATACACAGTCTTGAATGGTGCCTGAGAGGCACCACCCGAGTGCAATTGGTTAAAATGTATCCAGTTTTTATGAATTTTTGAGGAGCTGACAAAAAATACGGGAAATGTATAAGGGAAGGAACAGAGCGGCGTACGTGTTCTAAATAGGAATTATATATCTATCAATTCAACGTTAAAAATATCTAACTGAAGAAGCCATTAAACCCAAATTAAATAGATAAAATATTCAACTAAAAATTTTAGATACGTTAATCCCTGAAAACAATCTACTCTCTAAAGACGGCTAGTGTTTTTAATATTTCAAGCATTTTTTTACATAAATAATCACATTCTTGTTCAATTATTTATATTCTCAATGTTTATGCGTAGCACAGTATTATTTTATGAAGTTCAGTTTTTTTATTTTTGGTCCAAGTCAATGTTATGTCTGTGACTACACATTAGCTCTACTAGAGGAATGAATTTTTAATTACAAGAAACTAGTAAGTGTAAAAATTAAAAAATATATATCAAATTATAATAAATTATATGCAAAATGATAATTATTCATTGAAAGAAGTGCAGTAAAGACTAAGCCATTATTCACAGCATTTAAGCACGAAACGTTCCATTTGGCACTTTGTTATTCGCCCCTGCTTCGAGTGTACACAAAAATATTTGAAGATAGATAGATCCCTTTCGGAATTGGTTACATGAATGCATAAGAAATTTCTCCTGTACCATCACGAGTTCATGAATCGCGTCGGGCTTTCCAGATAAAATAAGCAATTTTGCATCGGGGATAATAAAATCAGGAGAAAGGAAGCCGTTCAAGTTTTTCGATTCTTTCAATTCCCGAAGATCGCATTTCCATTCGCAAATTGTTCGAGACGAGTCCAACATTCCAATAGATTTAAAACCCATTTCTTTGCGAAGCTCAGTTCGAGTCATCCGTGACGTATAGAGCGATTTGTCGATACGATCGCTCCAGAACGAGTGCATGTAGAGGATCGGTTCCGGCTCCTGTATTTTACTCTGATTCTTTTTTTCTTTTGCAGTTCCACCTCGAGAGGTTAACATAATGGACGAGAGTGGACAGCGGATTGAAGAAACCATTGGACCAGTGGACGAAGGGTCGAATGTTACTTTGATCTGCGAAGCTGAAGGAGGTGAGACGGACTTTCAAAATATGTGCATATAGATTTGCTTAAAAGAAAGCAACTTTGTTTTTCTTTTAAATGAAAAAGTTATTTTAAAAAATGTTTATTTGACGTTTTTAAAATATCGATATATGACTTGAAAGCAGAGATTCAACTTTATAATCTTTTGAAGTTGTGTTAATTTGATTTAAAGATAACCTTAGAAAAACAAATTATGTTCTTTTATGAAAACATTGCAATATGAAATTTATCTTATGTTGTTGTTGTTACTTATGCACTTGTCATAGACAAGTCCGCTGACGAACGATTTAAGCCGAGTTTGCACAGTAGCTTCTAAGGGCTCGAAGTCTGACTTCTAGCTCATATGAAGATGACACTCACGCAATCGCTTGCACAGCCCTTTTTTACTGAGGGGGGGGGGGGCTTTTTACACACCTCAGAGATATAGCACAAGGGGAAGTTTAGTTAGATTAACGTCCCCTTTTAAAGCAACACTATTTTGGGACGGACCTCATAATTTTGAACCGTGGTCAGATGACGAAATGACACTTGAAATGGCGCCCCCACTCCACACCAGTGGTAGGACGTTTGGCCCTGAACGGATTTAACGTGGACAGGCCCCCTTACACGACGGTTCTTCGGTGGTGTTGGGTCACGAACCTGAAACCCACCTGCTCCGAAGCCGAGACCTTACTACCAGGCCACCACGGCCTCGAACACAGGGGGAAGAACCTGAAAAATATGCTTGAACCGGGAATCGAACCTGGGACGCCTAGATAACGGGAAAGACGCGTTACCCCTATGCCAGGACGCCGCCTTACCTTATGTTAATAATATGAATAAAATAGTTACGCTAGTAACCCTTTTCATGACGGACGTGTCATGTATGCATCCCCAGCGAATATCTCCCACAGTCGGACATATCACCCGGTCAACAAGTTTAATAACAAAAAACGGCGTTTATTGAACACAAAGACATGACCACGAAGACCACAAAACTATGCCGAGATTTAGATGTGAATAAAGCTTTTAATAAACAGCAGCATACAAGTAGCTAATCGGTAGTGAACAACCGTCACACCATAAAGCACTCGGTGAGAACTCCTCAGGAATAGAGACTTCATACGATTATTCACTTCTCTCAGACATCTGATAACCACCATTAGTTGATCTTGACTGCCGATTCATTGCTGATTTGATTACACGCAGCCTACTCAACACAGAACTCGAGGTTTCTTCAATAGTTGACTAGTTTCTGCACAGGATCCAATACTCGACTCATTAATCATCTAAGCTCTGCTCAACTGATTCACACCAGCTCACTCTCGCAGCTTTTTATAGTTTCTGAAACAGGCTAAAGAAGGTTCTAGAAAGATCAATCTATATCACATCCTAATATACCTACTGCCAAAAATCCTGGATCCATCGCCAAATGCTAGCCAAGTTTGTTTCTAAGTTCGAAGGTCATTGATCCGGCATCTATTCTGTATCCATAAGATCTGTCTGTGAAACCGGTTTATGACAGATCTCACTGGGAAACAAATTACAGATTCATAACAACAGATCATTGAACGTAAATATATAAGATTATTGATCAATATGATAACTCAAGGAAACTTCATCACTTGATACCTTGATATAACAACGATTTTTAGGAAACCAAATACTCGTCGGATGATGGGAAGATAATTAAAAATGTTCTTCGTCTTTAACTATACTGATGATAGCTAATCATAATATTTAATCACAGTACAGAATAAGTAAAAATACTTAGTTCAAGCCAAAGGTTAATATTTCATGACTATTAGATGTCATTACCACGCAAGGTGTTCTCTGTGATAACACCTTTATTAGAGAATATGCGAGAAAGTTTCGTAGAGACCACTCCCACTACTTTTACTCTGAAATTTCAAAAACATTAAACTCAAGATTTTTTTCTCAATTTTTTTTAGACTTTTATAGTTTCTATAAAGTACTAAATGAAATCAAACATAAATTGAAAAGATGTTTTTTTATATCACACTGTGAGAAAATATTAAAAAAAATCTTGTTAAAAAATATAGAACTCCTGACATCCCTCAAGGATTTTGAATTTCGAAAAAAGTATTTGCATTTCTAAGACACCTTATCAATAGTAGATTGTGATTGTAAATCCAAAAGTGGCGGCTCGCCGCATCCTAGGATAACCTGGCGAAGTGAAGTTCCCTTATTGGTTCAGCCTTCCTTTTCAAACGCCAATCAAATGGGTAGAAGTTTGACTTTAAAGATCAAGGGATCACAAGTTGACTTTCTACTTCATGTTTTTTCTCATTATATTGAAATACCAAAATGAGTTTAGAAATATACAATATTGGTCAAAAATATTTAAATTATTTAAAATTTACATTATTGTAAAGATAATGAATCGCTTTTTTAGTAGAGTCAAAAAATTTTATTGAGTATTAATTATTTAAAAAGCAATTGATTCTTGCTAATTTTAAAATATATAAAAAAATATTTAAAATTCCAGCTAATGATCTTCGAATGCAGGTATATTACCATATTTAAAGAATAATTATGCCAAATTTGGCTGTCGACATCAATTATTTCAAATTATCTTGGGTTCGTATTAATCAATATCGTATCATTTTAAATATAATATAAATCAAATAAATATAATATTTCAGCTAGAGATCTTCAAGTTCAGATACATTCCTAGTATCTAAAGAAATGACCTTTTTCATATCTAAAGAAATGAAATACCTGTGGCAAATTTGGTAATTCTAAGAAATGAAATGCCATGTAACTCTGTTCATTAAGCAGAAATTAAAGAATAGATAAATAGTTAGTATATTAACTTAGATCAGAGATTCTAAAATAATCTAATTCACCTCTACGTTCTTCAACAATAATAATATAAATGTTTTAGAAAATTAAATATTGTTTTGAATTTTTTTAATAAAAATGCATTTAAATGTAATTAAAATTTCTAATATTTTATACCAATTGATTTATGTTACTGAATACCCCTGAAAATGTGGTACATCTAATGAGTACAAAGTTTTTATATGTACTTTGTTGCATTACAATGTTTTGGTTTTATTCCTAAATCCAAAGGTGAACGCCAAACAAAAGAGAAAATTAGAAATATTAATATATTTATTGTTGGGAATTGTTTCAAATTATTTTAATTTTATAAAATTTGGTTCAAAATTGTAGTTTTTAAGAAAGACTAATGAGTTGAAATCAAAATTCTAATTTTGGTTTTAATGTCTATTTTTCACATCTTAAAATTCATTAAAAAATCTTTCATTAACACTTTTGAAACATTTTGGATCTTCCATGAAGATCTTTGCAGATCTTTAATTAACACTTTTATAAATTCTCTTCGAATACAAACTGTTAGAGGGAGGGAAAGCATATGTTGAATACAAGCCAGAAAATATAAATATCCATTCATAAAAAATAAATTTTGATGTACAAGAAGTAAAAGAATAATTTAAATAAAATCGATTGAAGTCTCAAAATTCCGCATCTCAATAATCTACTCAATAATTGTAAGAAATAATTCAATTATTTGCATCGACATCATTTAATAGACAAAAAAGGTTTCTAATAAGTCAAAATTATCCTAGAAAGATATTTTAGAGAAATGAATCTTTTACAATCGAAAATATACTTAAAACGTTATTATCTGCTCCCAGAAAATGAACACTGTTTTAATGATTGTTTGAAATGCAATAACCATTATGATCTACAAACAAGATTCATTTAATTTGAAGTAAACATCTATAGAAATCATTCCAGACAGGAATTATTATGTAGAAAGTTGATATCGTGATAAACATTTGAAATAAATGAAAATAAATTTACTTTAAGAGCGTAAATACAGACAAATCATTACATTTTGAAAGATTTTCTACTTAATTTACAAACAAATACTAAATAAAAATACTTTTAGTTTCCAAATTATTTGATCTTATTCAATTAAACGAGGAGTGTCTTTTAGTAATATGATACTTTAATAAGGGAAATAGGGAAATATTTATTTAAAAACCTTTCAAATCTAATTTGAAATATTAACTAAGTGTAATGCCGCATTTATTTTACTGAGTTTTATATTAAAGATAATTCGATATAATATATACTACTGCATTTGATCATACAGATGATATTTTCATCAACAAAGCAACGTTATTCCATAAATATTTCTTGAAATGCAAGCGAAGGCATATTAAATTTCCCTTGTTTGATTTATACGTAAATTTAATTTAACAATCAGAAGATTACTTCCTGAAAAATTGTTAAAATATAAATATTATTTTTATAAAGAGTTATATAATTTAAAAGTCTTTATTACAGTTACATAAATGTCAATTATAATTTTAATATTTACATATCAGATACAATTTTAAATATGTATATTAGATTAATATATATATAATTATATCACTAAATTTATTAATTAGTATCATATAAGAACATACTATCAATACTTAATATAATAATTATTTAAAATTTTACACCTTGTTTATTTGAAGTTCAAAAATTAAATATTGGAAGAAGGGATTCAATTAAAGGCTATATAAACGTCTCGAACTGAATAAGATAACATAAATGCCGCGATAAATCGTAGCTTTTCAAATAAATTATTGATGTTTACCCATATGGCATTTTGAACGTCTCTTAGAATTTACGATAAAGCGTTCATTTGTTTTATATTTTTTAAAAATTCTGAATCAATTTATTCTTTAATTACGAAATTTTCTAGCTGTATAAATCATTAAAAATGTTATGTTTAACAGATATATAAAAGACATAGGATAACGATACGTAAATTAACATGCTAGCCATTACGTTTAAATTGTAGGTATACAGAATTGGGTGGATTTTAATACTATCTGGCGAAATTTTTATGAATGCTACTTGAAACATTTATGAGTATTCGATTAAAATGAACTGAGTTTGAACATTGGTGATTTAGCTTGAATCATTCTTTGATCCCGTTGCGTAACCTACTCCAATTATTAACTCGTTAGATTTGGTTGTCCCTAACCAACCGTTCAATAAATTTAAATATTGAATTTCATGTAATGAATAAACTTTTAGTTATCATATTAACCCTAGGTGGAAATTTCAATTTCATGCAATTCTTTTCAAAGGAGACATTGAATTCTAGCATTGCTTATGAATGTTGGTAACAAATTAATATAAAAGTTTAACAAATTAATATAAAAATAATTTTTAATTCTCTATTTATTTGATTGTTGTTACATCTCTAAAATGCGGATGATCAATCTTAAATAAGTGAAGTTCCACGAGTATCACTTTCCAATGCTAGAAGGATTGCATTTTTTTTTTCAGGAATTCGATTACAGGTATTTTTATAAATCACTCTTTAAAACTTTCTACAATATTGTGAATTCATTACACAATTTTTAAAAATGATTAAACAAAATAACTTAACAGAATTAGGAGTTTTTTTTTTACACCTACATATATCGTTGTTACAGAACAACTTGTCCTGTGATGGGGGATGATGTGACACATATGCGTGTGTCATATGCGTGACACATATATGTGTGTATCATATGTGACACATATGACACATGCATATGTGTCACATTATCTTACATATAATATGGTCTCAATAAAATGGGTTACATATAATATATCTCAATAAAAAGGGTTACATATAATATGGTCTCAATAAAATGGGTTACATATAATATGGTCTCAATAAAATGGGTTACATATAATATGGTCTCAATAAAATGGGTTACATATAATACGGTCTGTGTTACATATATATGGTTACATATAATATGGTCTCAATAAAATGGGTTACATATAATACGGTCTGTGTTACATATATATGGTTACATATAATATGGTCTCAATAAAATGGGTTACATATAATACGGTCTGTGTTACATATATATGGTTACATATAATATGGTTTCAATAAAATGGGTTACATATAATACGGTCTGTGTTACATATATATGGTTACATATAATATGGTCTGTGTTATATTACATATAATATGGTCTGTGTTACATATGGTATGTGTGTGTTACATATAATATGGTCTCATTCATATTTTATAGAGTGTAATATATTCATATTTTATAGAGTGCTAGTAGGTATATAAATTTTATTCATATTAAACTTAATTTCATAAGCTGCTCTGATGAACATAATCATAATTATTGCCTAAATTGCAATTTTTACAAATACAAAATTTTAGAGACTTGGAGCTATGGTTGTAGATCCATTCCTAATTGTGACACTGAATACAGCCTGCATTTAAAAAGGATTCAAAAAGTTTTATGAAACATGTCGTCTTTCTGTCTGTCCAAAGATAGCTGTTAAATAGTACTTTATATTTTATATATATTATAGAGTATATTTATATTTTATAGAATATCATTAATTCTATAAATTTTATTCCCAATGCACTTAATTTCATAAGGGGCTTTGATGAACAATAATCATAATTATTGCCTAAGTTGCAATTTTTACAAATATAAATTTTGGAAACTTGGTGCTATGGTTGTAGGTCCATTCCAAATTGCGACACTGAAAGCAGCCTAGATTTAAGAAAGATTCAGAAAGTTTTATGAAGTAAGCTTTTCGCCGTTCTGTTTGTCCAAAGATAGCTGTTGAGGAACACATTTATTTATCTGAATTGATGTTATTTCTCTTATAATACTTGATAGTCTTCTCTACATAGTTTTTTTCTTTGCAATTCGGTTTTTCGAAGCATTTTTATCGGTGAATCTATTAAAATGAAACTCAGGATTAGTTTTCATTTTGACATTTTTCCTATTGTTAGCTTCTGGAAATAGCCTTATTTCTCGTTGGCTGTTATAAATCTCTCCTCTCCTCTTTCTGTAGAAGCAGAGGGACTTATTTCTAATGAAAGACTTAATAGTAATATAGAAGGGCTTCTTCCTATATTAAAGGAGTTTCTCCTGTTTTTGCATGAATGCTTCGCGCATCTTTTCCCAAGTTTTATCCCTCAAATAAATCTGTTGTAAGTGATTAATTTTGGTGGCGACAAGAAGTTTTCAACTCCAAGATAGTTTTAATAGAGAGCTAATTCCAGTTGTGGAGAAAATCATCGTACTTTTCTTTGGTATTAAAGCAATTAGCATGTAATAGAGGAAATATCATATTTGGAGATAATTTTTCAAGGGTCTTTCCTCATCCATAAATCAATGAAACCAATAGTGAATTTTTTTGAAACGTGCAAACGCATATCATGAATAGTATAAGGAAGACGAACATATTTTACGGCCATATTTCATTTTAACATTTAAATGATGCGTTCAGAAGTAAGGTCGCCTCTAAGGTCTCTTTTCTTAATATCTATACAAGTTTATCCGCTGAACCTACCATTCTTTCAGATGCGTTTGAACGAGTAACGTATTATTTTTAATAGGAAAAAAAGGAACTGAATTATATGAGCTCAAATAACAAGATCAATTCAATATAAAGTACATGCCGCCTCTGCTTATGTTACAGCTCCAACCTGCTTGATGCATTTCTGATTATTATCTTTCTTGACATCTGAATCTCTGTCAGTCTAGTCTGTACAACGATGTAAATGCCTTGACAATGGAATTTGGATCTACCAAAGACATTGCGAAGATTTTAAAGGCTTGGCCATACTGTGCCTATTAAAATCTGGACTTATACTCAAGTTAGCCTCGTGAGTTAGTAGAGTGAGTAAGAAGACTTAAGCTTTAGCCATTAGAAATGCTGACAAATAGTCACTTGAAGATTTTTTTACATTCACTCCAGGGCGTTGGGAATTCTGTTTGATTTTAATTGGGTAATGACTCACCAGTTTTTGTACTTCCTAAATGGAAAGACCATAGCATATTTTAAAGCATTTTTTTAAGATAGCCATGTTCTGTTTTATTAGTCTAATTTTTATCCATCTCCTGTTTATCCGTGAAACTCCAAGGAGATATTTTTTCATTGACAACGTTAGTTAAAATGGTTTCTGAAATCTGAACTGAAAATAATTCATTAATGTAATTTATATGCAGCATCCCAAAGAAATATATCTTAAAAATTTAATAAAATATATATTGTTTATTTATTTTATTTTATTTTATTATCCTTAAAGTAGTAAAATTCGAAGATGATAGTGATTAGAATCACAACTTTCAATTACTAGCAATGTTCATTTTACTGCAGATGTCTCTGGAATGGCACGAAATTAAATCCATGCTCATTTATTCTGCCTTTCGCTATGAACAAACTGTCACCACTTCTAGAAACATTTCTCGTGCAAATGCACTCCTATGATCTTTCGTTTATAGTAATTCATATAAATTTTAAAAAAGAAAAACGTGTACTATGTAACTAAAACTTACACTGTAACAGCTAATTCATATTAAATAACTACGAATTATCTATTGTTACGAAATTTTGTATCTATATAAGTGTAAGTAATATAATGAAGTTGTACAGAACTTTTCATTGTAACATCGCTTACTTGAAATACAGGATTTCTCGCTATGCAGAGATATTTCTAAAGAATTTAGAACAAATAAAAAAAAAAAATAAAAAAAAAAAACTTACAAATAACTACATAGTTAAACTTTACATTAGTAGTTTTTTTACTAACTGCGAGTAATCCAAAAATCTTCGAGGAAGCTACATATGAGAGCTACCAACCAGCAAAAGAAAAGAAAGTTTCAACCGATGGTTAATTTAAAATACGAATACAACAACTTATACCGTGCAACAACTAGTCCCGTTCTCCCCTGCTGTTTGTAATTATTTGCAATCATATTTTTCAAACATTTTACTGACATGATAAAAGCTTGGAACAAAAAAACCTGATCATCATAAAATAATGTATTGCACCAAACATAAGCGCAAATAAATGAAATAAGTATAATTAATCAAACAATAAAATGAATAAATTGATACATAAAGATATTGTACATAAAGATATTGTACATATGATATTAAAAATAGTGTAGAATTTTTACATAACAAAAAATAAATCACTCTCAAGAATAAAAAACATTTAATTTTGAAAATGCTGAAAACTGCTTTTCTAATGAAATGTGTCATGTCTGATTTTATCTTCGCGTAGCAATCAGTGGATCATTCCAATTTCAGCAGTTGTTGCAACTTTTATTATACCTAACGATCAAGAATGTTTTCAATGTCACATCCAGAAAACTAACCCCTGCACGTTTTTCACTATTCCCCGTATAATCAAGACATTTATGTCTACGTCTGTGACGACAACGACAGCAAACGAGGAACTCGCTAGAGCCGTATCTCGAATATCTTCTGGAGTTAATGAGGTTACTTTCGTACAAACAGACTTGATTCTGCCCATATATATAATATACTAATCTTTATTGCGAAAAGTTTCCCTTTTTGAATTTGATAAGAACTTGTTCAACTGTGTTCCTCATATTTATTTCCCTTATTTTTTCAAAGCATAAGCAAATTACCATAATGGAAAATCACGCTCTCGTTTTTGCATTAGTACTTTGAAAAAAGTTTTTTTTTTTAACTTCCCAGTTACAATTCCTAATAAATAATGAAGAAATCAAAATAAAATTTAAGAAAAGTTTTGAAAATATTAATATTATTTATTAATAATTTAAACATTATTGTAATTTCTTTTCATAAAATAAAAACTTATCTATAATGGAACAAGCAAAGAATATTTATAAAACAGATACAATAACGTCAAAAGAATTATACATTTTAATGTCCTTTAAAGTGCTGTTTGGTTAACAAATGATTTTTTTCTATACCATTTATTTCAGACTAAACAGTAAAGTAAGATTAAAGAAATCAAAGAAAAGAAATCGAATAAAACCTGAAGTCAAATTTATTCGCTTGGAATGTAATGAATAAAATCGATGTACAGAGATCACTCAAAATCCAATATGCGAGTCGAGAAGCGTCGGTTAAAGTTAAGCAAAGAAGTATTTGTAGAATGATTTTTATTTAGTTTTTCTCTCTTTTTCCTCTTTTAAAGTGAAGAACCGAATCTTTTTTAGTTTCCAGGGAACATTCACCCGCTAAAAGAGAAAAATGGAACACTCTGAAAGCGATTTTATATCCTTTAGAGCTAAGCCTAACTTTGTTTGATAACGCAATAGATTCCTTGATTACCTTTAACACGGGATCTTTCCTTATGTGCCCCTTTCAGTTTTTATTTACTTTGAAACTTTTCTACCTTTCCTTTCGCTCTTTCTTTATCGTAGCTTCCTTTTATTTTACAGGACTGGAATGTAATCCGAACTAGATTTGGACATTTACATTCACTGAGGTTTGAAAGGGGAGAAAAGAATGACTTTTCATTGTATTTGAAATCAAAACGTGTGTGTTTTATATATTGATTTCCTTTTCGAACTGATAAAATCTTTCATTTAGAACATAACAAAATCATATATTTGGAGCATTGGCGGATGATATTTTGAAATACAGATCACAAAAATGTATTTTCAACTCAATGGAAAACGGAAAGTTTTCTTCTTGTATCTTCTCACTATTACAATTTTCCTTTTTCTTTACTAATACGGCAATATAGTTGCAAAATAACCTGCTGAGTTTTTGGCTTTTTGTTTACACTGTTACCACAACAAATTCTAATATTAATTTGAGAAGAAATATATATTCAGTTTAGTTTCTCGTTTACGAAGTAAAAAGAAAGTATCATAATCGTCAAAAAATTCTAACTCGAGATTTTGATGACCCTCCATATTTTAGTCCACCCTGAATTCTTAAAATACATTTTTGGTATTATGCTTGTCTGTCTGTCTATAACAAAGATAACTTAGAAAAGTTTTGAGCTAGACACAGGGAATTTGGTATTTGGTGTTTACACCAAATGTCTTGATTTCTGTCAAATTTTGAGCAAATTCTATTCTGAAGGCGTTTGTTTCCGACTGTTCGAATATAAGTTAACACAACAATTACAAAAAAGAAAAGAGATACAGATTTAACATCTTTAGTGTAGGCCCAAAACTAGTAACCGGTTGAATGTCCATCTGTCCACACTTTAAACAAGTAAAAACAATAATTCAAAAATACAGTGACTTAAATATATTTAATTTGGTATGGGATTTTGTGGCTACGATTGTAATTTTGTGTCCAAATTATAGTTTCATTTTTTTGGGAAAACGTGTCTAATTGCGCGGTTTTCGTATGCTATTAACCGCATCTTACAGATTAATCGCCACAACATTCTCCAAGGATCTCGCGATAGATTCAGTAAAAATGCTAAATTCATGCCAAAGTTTAATATTTAATAACTATTTTACGCTTATGTATGAAAATCATTCTTTCATTAATTCAATTTCGACAATTTTTTGTGAGGAAAGGATGTGGTAGAAACACTTTTATATATGGAAATAAATTTTGGGGAGATGCAAATTTGATCAAATGTAAAGTATTGCAATTTTTTCATTATCGATTTTGCTTTAAACGATTCTGTAACAAAACTCTGCCATTCAAAAACTTGAAGATCTCTGAAAACAGTTACAGGAAATGATTTTCCAATCAACTGTAGAAAGTAAAGCTTGTTATAAAAAGTGTCTGTCGATGTATCCATACTTTTTAGTCACTATTGGGGAATTGGAACAATTCAATACTACAGCCTTTCTAGCTAAACAGTTCAGGGTTATACAGGTCCTATCTAAATACATGGGAATAATACAGCTGGAGCAACATGCTTATGCGTGCACAATGAAAGTATTATTTGCTTATTTCCATTATATAAATATTGAATCAAAAAATTTCAATTAAAAATCAAATTGCACACATTGGTTGTATAGGAACTAATTGCCTAGCAATCGGTAAGATTTTCTCGACTGATAAGATTGTTCAGAAAAATCACCCTGCACTTATCATCTTTTATTATGTATATATAAATACTTAAATAAAGCAAAGTGAAGGAAAATAATTTTAATCAATGGAAAATCATTTGAACAGTATTTGAGTCAAATATCAAAATTCTAAGAAAGATGTTAAGAAGATTTAATTTCTTCACAACTTATGAAGTATTAAAGCAGAATTATTCAATGCATTAATACTACAAATGCGAAGAATCATAACATACTTTAATATTTAGGACTAAACCTGAACAAATATCTTGGTCCATTCTGGATGGTAATTCATAGTAATATTTGTAGTGCACTCTCTCATAAACTAAAGATCAATATCTTTACACAAATAGTAAAATAGATGAACCATTTAATAAAACATCGTAATAAAAGCATAACAACTTGTAATAAAATCTCTGCGAGCTCGTTGACTGGAATAGTAAATGTTTGGCTATGTTACGCTTTCGTTATTTTATTGTAATAAAGATTACTTTTATTTGGTAGCTATTTCCAATTCTTTCTAATGTTAAAAGACTTTCCAAAACTACATACATAACTTTTTTCGTATGTAACGCGTTTTCCTATAAAAGTAACCATTGCTCATCTATTCTTCATGATTTATGATAAGATAAATAAACGTCTTGGAGAAAAAGGATATTCGATCACAGCGAATGCTTAGTAAAAATTTTATTATCACAAGGAAAAAAATAATTTTATTGCGTGCTGAATAATTCCCGGCGTTCTGATTACTATTAATTTTTGGTGTACATTTTGGATTTAACTGTGACCAAAAAGCGCCAAGAAAGAAATGTCGCCAAATTATAAAAATGTACTGAAGTGCATTATTATTTATTATGAAAAATTTTGAAAGTGCGAATCACATGTTATATAGTTTGATTGCTAAAATCACCATATTGGTGAGCCGGCGTCCTTGCATAGGGGTAGCGCATCTTCCCCGTGATCTTCCCCGTGAGCGCATCTTCCCCGTCCCGGGTTCGAATCCCGGTTCAGGCATGGTTGTTCTTCATCTGTGTTCTATCTGCGAGGTGTGTGAATGTGCCCCCCTGTAAAAAGGGGTTGTGCAAGCGAATGTGAGTTTCATCTTTATATGAGCTAGAAGTCAGACTTCTGCCCTCGGGTGCTACTGCACCCCCTTTCCGTGGTAACGCGGACACGACATCATCATCATCACCATATTGGCGAAATTTTTCCTTGGCGCTTTCTGGCAGCAGTTACAACCGACAAGTTTCGTTTTTGATTTCATAAACTCCTTAGATGTTTAATATATTTATCACAAAATAAAATATGGTACTTATTTATAATTATTCTTTACTCCATGTAAAATATAAATATACTTATTTATATTTTACATGCTCTGAATTGTGCAAAAAAAAAAAAAAAAATTAATGATTTCAAAGCTAAATCCTTATAGCTTAAAACTTATCTTCTGTTCTTAATTCTGTGTATTAAAACAAATAAAGATGCGTCGATAATAAAGGACATTCGATTATCACCAATCTTGTTTTTGTGCAATGACACACTTACTAAGACAGAAATTTAATTAAACTTTAATCATTTCCAACTTCCAAAAAATTCTAGTTAAACCACAAAAAGCAAGTAAAAAAAACCCCTTGTGCTTCGCTTTCCCAGCAGCAAAGTACTTTGACATCAAACTTAATATCCTTAACAACTCGCCAGAAACTGCAGCGGGCCATGATGCTCGGTCCCATCTAAGATTTAATAAATTATCGCAGATTCCCAAACCTCTTCTCTATGGCGGGGGGAAATCGTGCAGTAATCAGCGTCATTGTCTTTCAACAATGAAACTCGCTTTATTAAGTGGGCGCCCAATGGTACCATCATTTGATTTAACTTGATCTCCCGGCTTCAAAACCGTACCGAAAAGTAATTTACTTAAAGGGAACGTTACTGGAGTCTCATCATCAACGAGACACCAGTATCAGGGAAACGCTTGCTCAATTAATTTAATACCATCCCTGCGTGCTTTACCAGCTCATCTCGATGAATTCCATTTAAAAGAGATTAAGACAAAAGCCCGAGTAATATTTTCAAGGACGGCTTTGTCAGTTTTGCTGATCGCTGCGCTGCCAATCTGTGGCTGGAAAAGTAGAGAGTTTAAAAAGACATTTAATGAAATTCTCGTCGTTTTAAGTTTAATTAAAATAAGAGGATAAACATGTTAAAACCGAGTGGTTTCGTCAGAGAGACTTAGTGACGGAAGTGGAATTCTTAATGTACCTTGTACGATTTTAGTTTTGTGTTCGGTGTCTAAATGTATAATATTTAATGAAGAACTCGGGTTCATAAATTTTAATGATTTTGAGAAGGTGTATGCTTAAGGAAATGAACGTTTAACAGATGGAAAAATATAACTAAGTATCATAAATTAAGAGATTTTTAATTAGTTTAGAGAAAAGGATTTGAATTATTAAATGAGGTTTCATCACATTTATTATGAGTTATTGCGAAATTAGATATCTGCTAAATATATTTAAAGAGGAATGGAGATTTTTATTTTCCAAGAATTTATAAAATGTATTTAAAATTGTTTGAAAAATTCGTGACTGATTTAAAGTTTATATCAAAATATATGGGATGATTAATATTTCATGGTACCAATTGTAATGGCTGTGGCGGGACACTGTGAAGTTCACTTATTGTATAGGAATATAAGGGCGCAAGTTGTGCGGTGAGATTCAAATGCTTGAAATAAAAGGAAACAAGAATGGAGTATTGAGTTTTGGAGTTCGATGAGTTGAACGTGGTGAATGAAAACGAATGAACGAACTTTGGCCACCTTTATCTCCTGATTTATATAGTCTCGATTATTTTCTATGGGTACATTAAACAGTTTTGTTTATTCAAACACTTGTGACTCGGGTGAGAATCTCGTTGCTCAAATATCCCCAGTTTTTTCACGTGCATTTAAAATACCTTACGTTTGAATGTTTACGCAAATCGCTTCACAGACGCTATTAAGTATGTGTCATTTTTGGTGGTTACAATTTCGAGCAGTTATTGTAAACATTGCTATGGTCAACGAAAACAATGAATTACTACTGATGAGTAGCTATATTGCACCATATAACACCATACCAAACAATGCAATACGAAACTTGCCCTACCATACTGTATTACACAATGCCATAACATACTTTTCCCTACCATACTGTACAATACTTATGTCAGCACACCAAACAATGTCCCACCTTTATTTCACCCTACTCTATTACCATACCATACCATACCATACCATACCATACCATACCATACCATACCATACCATACCTACCATACTGTATTATACGTAGTTAATAAGCCTTTAGTCTTTCCTTTTTTTTCTTTTATTTCTTGTATTTATGCCTCCCCATGTCACTTCTGTCATATATTCCTATACAATAAATGATTGCTGTAATGTCCTGTACCAACTCTTAAAGTTTTTACTATGAATTCGGGATTACTCTGTATTTTCCCCTTCAAATACATTTGGATAGTAAGAAAGGTGGGACATTGTATGGTGATAATCTGATATTAAGATATCAGATTCCCATTCTTTTCTAAAATCATAATTAGAAATGATATCTTACTACAGGTCTCTTTTTGAATAAACAATGGTAAAGGATTGACGTGATGTCTCTTTAAATTAACACATGATTGATATAATATACATAAGTATGTTTGTAGCAAGTAGTAACTCAATCTCTCACATTGCTATTATGAAATTTATCATACACCAACCGAATCGGACAGAGACTTGTCAAATGCGCATGCGTGCTTAGAACTACTGGTAGTTTGTTGTGAACTGTAGATAATTTGATCCGACATGTACTGATGAGAAGTGAATATAAGCACAAGTTCTCATAGGGAAAAAGCAGTTAATAATAAAAATTTAAAGTAAATAATTATTATTTTGATCGCATGTATTTATATAATGTATTTATAATAAACAAAACAATTTTGAAAAAGCTAGTCTGCTGTTAAAATTTTTATTTATGCGCGTGTTTTTCAGAAGCGTTCTTTGCTTCATTGTACTTGTGCAACATGCATCGCTATTTTATCGGTCTTGAGGTGAGGAAGTAAGAAGTTTTAAAAATCTTAAGGAAGTGTTCGCTGTTTCTTTTTAAATTTAATTAAAACCGAAAGATACAAACACTTTTAATCTATTCGAAAATGTTGGAAAAGCAATCTTTAACGCATCTTGCATGGTTCTTTTCTTGAGTGAGACGTGGAATGGTTTAATTAATAGAAGCATAATATGGTTCATGTGTTTAATATGATGTATGAAAAGATGCATTTGTTTAGAACGCTTCAGACAGGATAAACTTATAGCTGAGTCACAAAAATTGAGTTGCTTGTATATATTTAGAAGAAGCACTATAAGTTTGAGTGAAAGTTAGACAGTTATTCATAAGTTTAATGAAAGCTGTTAAGTAATTAAGTTCAAAATATTTTAGCCATCTCATAGAATAATGATAAGACACTATAATGTATTTTTTAAAGTTTTTCTATGTTATTAAATGTAAAGTGAAATTAATTACTTGCTGATTTGACATCGAAAGAGATTTTAATGAATGAATTTCCTTTCATTCATTCATGTCTGACGAAACCATATAAATCTAATAAACAGTAAACCTCGGCGAAACTTTTAAACACTCCAAATGTTTTAGAATTTCATTGAGTCGTTAAAATTAATTACTCACAAAATTTCAAAGGCAATTCATTGATGGTAAAGTATCTATGGCATTTAATATTAGCATGAAGTCATGTTTATCATTTTCAGTAACTAATATAGCATGCTGTTAAATTTAGTAATTCTTTAAAATGCTGCATTAAATGGATAATTTACATAAGATAACTCTGCAAAAAAGATTATAAGGGAAATTCGCTTCATGATAATTATGGTAAGAACAGGAAAAATTTTCGACAGAAAATGTAAATTTCATTATTAATATTCATTTTAGAAATACCATTAATAGATGGCGCCAACTGCATAATATATCAAGATCTCGTTGCTCTGCAAATGCTTAACTAAATTGTTTTGAGAAAAAGCTTTTTGGAAATGCATGCTGGTATCTTTAGGCTTGTAAAGTAACAGATTTTAAATTTGTAATAGTAAATGAGACATTTGAACTTTGGTTTAATATTATATTTTATCCAAATTAGCCGCCTTTGACAACCGATTTGTTCACCAAAATTTTTGACTTCTTAGGCTGTTAAATGATTAATATGAAATGTATTTTAAACAGATAAAAATCCACCTTGTTATTTATTTCAATTGAAAAATATGAATTCAGATGAATCAACTGACTGCAAATTATATTATGTAATAAAATCGGAAATGAAAGTTCTACTTATTTACAAGTTAACTGTTTTTGACGAGTATACTCGCCATGGAAAAAGTGTAACATTTTGCGTTATGACAAGTTTATTAAATGACAATTATTATATTTATATATAATATAATTGTTTAATTATATATATATATATATTAGCAGTACCCGCACAACGTTGCCAGTGACATAACATCTAAGAGGAAAAATTATCTTTAGACTTAAGTCTAGCCTCCATCCGATATGATATGGGAATGTCACGCGGGATCAAATAGCTATTTTAAAATCATCAAAAATAACTACAAAACAATTTTATAGCACATATTCATAAATATTTAGGGCTATGCTTTGATATACAGTCATTTGGCGCCTTGCGAGGTAGGCAATTTTTCGATGGCGCATTGTTTAAGGTTACATGACCGCCATTTTTTTTATGTTACTGTATGCTTCTGTATTTCGATCTTCCCTGTTTATTTCCCTTGATTTTTTCTTGCTCTACGTACTTCTTCTGCTTTTTATTTTCGATTAATTTTTTTTGCTTTCATTTCATTTTACTGCATTTATTGACTTTTTTTTCTATATTTCCGTTAATTTGCTGCAGCGTTCCTCGGAACCTTTAGATTGGAAACGCAATTGCTACCGTTCGCGTCACATACAGCCATTTCGCTAACATTTGGCGATAAACTTTTTGGGTGAAAATGACTGTGTATCAATGCTGTCCCATATTTAGTCTGTTGAAATGGTTTCAATTTTCCCTTGTAAACAACACATACCTTTTGATTCATCTTTCCATTTTAAAGCTGGTCTAAGCTTTGATATACAGCCATTTTGCGCCGTGCGTAGTTGGCAATTTTTCGGTGTCCTTTTGCTACCGTTACCCTATTGCTGCCATTCTCGCCACATTTGGCCATTTCGCTAAAATTTTGCGATAAATTATTTTTTGACGAAAATGACTGTATATCAAAGCTGTTCCTTGCAAATGCACAGTCGCCTTTCTACCCTTCAATATTTCTCGCCCATCGTCCTTACTAATTATTATTTTTTATTATCTTTAATGCACACATAGAGGGTGCATTCCAGAGTAGTTTGGAATATGTTATGTTCACTTATGCTTAGTAGTTCTACCACAACAATTTTTTTTTCTGAAAGCCTCCCGAGAAAAAAATACACATTATATTGTGAATTTCCTCTAAGTTTCACTTTCTACAGTTATAACTAAAAAACTATTAAGACTTTTGAAAAAATCTAAAAGACGAATAAAACTCTGTACGATTACCAATAAAATCATATCCATACCATTATCCTTATGAATTTTGTTAATTTTATATCATTTTTTGAAACGTTGCTTCTCAGGCAACCATCGGCTAACTTTTTCCCCATTCCCGTTTCCCTCGTATGTAAATATGGACAGACTATAGACATTGTTCCTATTGAAACCGAGGCATCATTTCTGTAATCCATATATGGAGCGAAATTCAGAGCGGTGTACTCCTTTTCGGACCAAATATAAGGAACGTTTGTTCTTTCACTTCTTCTCCTATGTCTCAAATTTAAATGTCTTTCTCTAACAGGCGAGATTCATTTCACCAGACAGGCGAGATTCATTCTGTCTCTGTAATTCAATTGCAATGGGATTTAAAGAGAGACGGTTGCTTCGCTCAGCAAAAGACTCTCCTTTGAAGAAAATGTGGACATTCTTTCGCTGATATTCGCTAACCTAATGTTTTTTCCTTTACATTTTCATTATCACGCAACGAACGAAGGGTTTTGGAATTTTATGCGCTCCGGCCAAAGTTGAATTTCCTTCTTTTGGGAATAAGATGAATCGCTGTTAAAATCAGTCGCAAACAAAGAAATGTATTCCATATGAATACCACAATTCTTGCTATTTGCACATGCGAATTTTGAGATTTCCGCTCGCGCGCGGATAAGTGGAAAGCACAGATACTGCTGCTTTACGCATGCGTGAATCGTAATAGGAAAATAATTGAAATCGCAATTATAAAACTCGTTTTTTTATTTTGATATAGCTTCAATATACTAAAACCTATCCCAATAAATGCCCTACAAAATGGTACAAATATCTCCAAAATTAGTTAAGTATTTCTAGAGTTTTAGGGTTCGAGCATAGAGAAGAAGATTTCATTTTATACTATGTATAGATATACAGGATGGTTGTAATTAAACTTCCCCTATAAACAGGATCATACAACGGAAACGGGCGAACGGATTAAAGCGAAATTTGGTATGTAGGCTGTACACGATATGTACTCACGGAATTTGGAAAAAAAAAGTTCTAAAATGTCCACCAGGGGCGCCTTTTCCGGAAAAATGTTAACGCAATAAAGGACCAAAACGGAATACAGAAACAATATTAACATTTATTGACTAGTTTCTGATCACCTTGTCATCGAACCGTATTTAGTAAAGATAAGGAAAAAATAACAATACGCTGTGTGAAAAACATTCAGTTTGCAGAAACAAGAGCAGATTAGGATGCAATTGCACAAGAGGAGAGGTTGTGAATCCTGTCCAGGATGATGTAGGGAACGGTGCACCATGTGATCACCCTCATTCAACTGCAAAATTTCAAGTCGATGGACAATGTGTTCAACAGCAGATCGTAACTGACCAGTTGTAATGCTTCGGAAATGAAGCGTTATGGAGTTCTTTGTCATTCAATGTCGCAACAAGATACTGTCATGATTACAGCCGGAAATATCGACATAAAAGACATAACAATAAATCCAAACGTTTCTTATCCTAACCAGTTTTGCATAAACCTTCCTCTTCTTCGTAAGCATGCAAATTTCGCCAATTTTTTCCTAGAATTGGGAGCTTTTTCCGGTTTGACATTGTATTACTCATAATTCTTGTTCTGAATTGTTAATATTAATAATTCTTAATTGTTAATATTAATAATTTGTTCTGTTTTCCGTTTTGGGTGTCTATTGTGTTAAATTTGATATTTTTCCGGAAAACGCGCCCTTTGGTGAACATTTTGGAACTTTTTTCTTTTCTGAATTCCGTGAGCGCATCTCGTGTATAGCCTATATACCAAATTTCGCTGTAATGAATTCATCCGTTTGCGTTGTAGAAGCTGTTTATAGGGAAGTTTAATTATAACCACCCTATATATATATATATAGGGTGGTTATGACAGTTTAGATACCCATGTTCCGAAGAGAGCGAAGCAGTTAAATGGTTAATGATTGGCTGAAACACGCTGTTGAATATTTCTGAGTATAAATTCCATAAAAGTTAAAAATATTGTTACGTATAAATTATCAAATTCAGTTAAAAATATCATTAAATTACTTTTTGAATTTTATGATAAAACAAAGATTATTTTTGTAAGTTATTTGTTTAAGAAGATGTAAACACCAATTTCTATACACACGTTATAATTTTTACTCATTTACCGACAATTAAATCTAATTTTTCGCTTAATTAAACTTTCTGTTTCAAACCTACTTCTTGATTTCTTCATTCCTCTGACTAAACGCACTTAATGGCGAACCATTACCAAAAAATTTTTAATCTTATTTTATTGCTTTATTAATTACTTCTCCAAAACATTCGATTTGATACAACTGTGAAAATATTCAATAAAGCAGAAGAAATGAAGGTGTATTTACACTCGGCCAATTATTAGACGGCCAGTAAGGCAACGCATGCGCAGAAATGAATTGATTTAAGTTCGCTATAATTTCATAAGATAGATTCAGGTATCCCATGCTTGCCTATAAATTGTCTTTTTAGTGTCTCTGAATTTCTCTTTTTTTTTTATTGCATATCGTGTTAAAATGATGAATATTCCCACAAAGAAACATGATAAAATAGAAAAAGGTAAAAAAAATCTAAATCTGGAAAAGTATAGTAAAAAAAGGGCAAATAAAATGAATAAAAAAAAAAACACAACTTCGCATCAGAAAGAACAAAGAGCAAAAAATATTGGAATTAATCTATGATAAATAATCGATTTTTTCCCTTAAAAAACGTTAAATTTTACAAACGCATGCGCAGTAAGAAAGAAATATAATACAGCGGCATGTTGTTGTCCCGTCGGGACAAGTACTTGCCATGGACCGAACATCATTTTTCGGTCTTTCTACGCATGCGCTCCCTACTGGCTGTCTTATAACTAGCCAAGTGCAAACCAACCTTTAGTATGAAGGTTTGTTTCCATTTGAATGTTGCCATTCTACAATAAGTAATAAGAGCGATTTCTTTGATATTTACGTAACATTTTATACATATAGGTAATCCATTTTAACATAAAAAGGATATGTTATAGAATAAGTCAGTAAAAACTATAATAATTGACTTTGTATTCACTTAGAAACGATAGCAGGAATAATTCATCAGATGTTATAAAATAACTTGTTTTTCTCGTCACAGGCCAATGATTTAATATAACGAATCCATCAAAAGTACCATTTGCGTGTGTTTAAAAAATGAACTAAAAGCCAGAAACATAAATTAACCGATGTGATCTTCCATAGATTATTAAAACACTTTCCTAAAGGTATAAAATTTTAAATACAAAATATCTATCTCCTGTAATCTACTTTAGAATTATTAATATCGGTTTATCAATTAAAGTATGGTAACAATAGATGTCTGCACATAAAACATTCTGACCATCACTGCCGTAAACAATCAAAAGTCAAGCCTAATTATTGCTTCACATCGCACAATGCTATTCTTATTTTCAAAAATTAAATTAAAATTAAGGAAAATTCGCCGCGGCGCACATCATAATTCACTTCGAATTTATTTACTCTTTCTAAGACCCGTTAAAACTAATTAATGAATCCACTATACACTCCAGAAAAGGGGAACTGTTTCCCCTTTTTTAATCTATTCACTTGATTAGAACAAACCAAACCAGTTTTTAAAGCGAATGATATAGCTAATGAATGCAAATGGCGATTTATTATCGCACATTTCCTTTCTTTTTTAAGTCTCACATTCGTAATTAACTCGATTTGTCAGAAAGTTAAGTAATCTCTGTTATATACTTTATGAACGGAACTCAATAAATGAGTTTATGATAAATCTAGAGAGTCAAGGCTGAGAAATTAAGATTCATTTGTATCAGTTGGTCCCCAATATTTATTACGAATAATCAAAGAAACTTTAAAACGGAAAATGTAGTTTCTTAATTTAAAGAAATGGAACATGAAATTAATGTCTTTAAACTGCAAAAGTTTTATTTAATATATGGGAGGGTTTTTTTTAGTATAATGATGATAAATTTTAGGTAGTTCGTTTCTCGATGAAGCCGAGAGACATTTTAGAATAAAGAAAACCAGAGTACACAATAAATACTTAGCTTAAATTTAATTGAAATGCCGGACAATGTTTAGGAAAATAATTGAATATGGAAAACAGTTATCTAATTTTATATTTCAAATTTCGTTATTTTCGGTTTAAAAATCAAAATTTATTGTTATTCTAATGTAACAAAAGCTCGCAGTTAAAATTATAATTCTTCAAGATTGAAATTGTTCTTATGTAAAATGAATATTTCTATAATTTCTAAGAAAAAGTATGTCTGCCTATTTCTTAAAAAACTCTGAATTGCTATTAAATCATTAATAATCAATATTTAGGATATTAACATTAATCACAGAAAAAAAATGTTCTAGGTAATTTAGCTTTCAAAGTTCTCTTCAAGATAATGAATCTAAATTTTAACTCAAAAATTCTTATTGATTTTGTTCAAAATATCTTCATATTTCAAAAGAACAACAATTTATTTTCACTTAAATATGGAAGAAATATATTAAGTATAATTTTTAATAATAATGTTATTTGAACTACTAAGAAAAATTTGTTATTGCATGATATATTTTAAATGAAAAAAATACAAGAGACTGAAAAATTGCCGTTGTATCTTTTGAAATTTCATATTCATAATTCCAACTAATGTCTAACATATAAATTTCAAATTCAGCAAAAAAATTCTTTTGCGTTTTAAACTAGCAATTCTTGTGTGTGTGTATATATATATATATATAATATTGATTTGGATCAAATTTTATATTTAAATAATGTTTTACTTTTTAAGTTTATCTATATAGGTTTCTTTCCTGAAACTCCTCGTGTTTACAAACAAAAAAAAAAGTTTTTTGTAACTAAATATTGCCATTTGTCTATACACGATCTAGTGGTTAGTGCTTTTTCTCATGTTTCGATCTCTTTTCTGTAATTAAATTAATTTTTGCTTATAACTAAAAGAGCCATAGGATAAGATTTTATCTACAATTTTCCAAAAAAAAAAAAAAAATGCCGAGTGAAATTTGATTTTCTTGGTATTTTTATATTAATTTAAGAGACTCATGATGAGAAATTATGATTAAATTTTGTAAACTAATCTTATATTTATCTCTAATGATTAACAAAACTTTTAAATGAAAACATCTTAATTTTTAAAAAAATTAAACACGAATCATTATTTCATTAAATGGTTGTAATTAATTTGCAAGAGTTCATGTAATGTGTAATTTTGTGTATGATCGACTTTAACATTAATATAGTGGAACTTTGCTTAACGAATAAAATTCGTTCCGAACCCTACTCCTAATACAAACCTACTCCTAATACAACCCTACTCTTAATACATTCGTTAAGCCATAGTTTTTCCTATAGGAATCCATTTAATATAAGAAAGTGCATTCCATTTCTAAAAAAATGAAACATTCCTAAACTAATTTATACTTAATGTTATTTATTATAATTAATGTATTGTAATTTATTATGATTAATGAAATTCTTTGTGTGTTTTTAGAAAGCTATTTAAAGACATCTATTTTTGGCTATGTATCGAAATTTGGAGAAAATGAAACATGACATCATTGCTAAATAATTAGTTAAGTGCGTTCGCCGTGCAAACACGTTAGATCGAAATCCTCATTTTTATATAGTTGATATACAATTTTTTATCTAATAAAAAAAAAGAAATCTTATTCGCTTCATTATGATATTTGCAAAATATACTACACCATGATTTGTATTGCGTACAACGCGTATATGCGTCATCGGTTGGCTTTAAAAAGGGGGTTTGAGGAACCTTAAGAAAAATTCCTCCGTTAAATAGTTAAATGCTTAGTGTTTATTGTTATGCTTGATTAAAGCTATGCTACTGGGCGTACGATGAAATAATTTCACGTACTTTCGGCAATTCGCTCATTTCACTGGAAGGATGTTGCTTTACTTAGTATATTATTTCTTCCTCTCCTGACCAAATATGCTCCATAACTTTTTTTGATGTGACATAAAATGCAACTCCATATCCAGAAGCGTTTCGGTTGCTCTATATTCATCCACCAGCTCATCGATGCCGTTGCTATCACTTTCGAGCCTTATAATCTTGTTCAGAAATACAAGATCTCGTCGATTAAGGGCTTCACTTGCATTTCTTCAAACCGCGGAGTCGTATTTTACAATATTATCTTGCCAAATCAGAAATAAGTACTAACTTCAAACAAATGCTCATCATAAACTAATATAAAAGATCTGATCACGATATCCAGCGTGTGATGTCATGATGTCTCATATTTATTCGTTTTGCGAAACAACATTTAACGAGTCATTTATTTTTCATATTTTGTTTTACTTGTTATGAGAATCATTCATTTTGTTAGGTGCTTGTAAAGTGAGGTTTGACTACATATCATACAATATTATTGTATGCTATTTATTTCCATTTTTTAAATTTAATAATTTTAGTTTTGAACAAAATATTGCGACTAATTTTTTAACATGCAAATTAATTAGAATCACGAATGTTAGAAGCATGAAAAAAGGTTTATTGATAGTGTATTTAAAAATTTTAGTAACTGATGGCGCTGTTGGTGGAACAAATAGGTTTACGAGATAAAACACTGCATTGGATAAGATAAAACATTCAATAAAAGCTTACAAACTGGCCTCAAGTAACATTATTATTGGAAGAGAAGAACTTTTTACACATTAATCAACAATCTTAGTTATTTAATTTATTATTTTTAATTAATAATTTTAATTTGGAATAAATCTTGGAAATAATTTTTTTCAACCTGCAGAATAATTAGAAGCAGCACAAAGGTTAGAAAGCATGAAGTCAATTTTATTGACAATTATTTATATTTATGATGTCAGTAAAATTATGTCATGAATGATGTCATGAAGTCAATAAAATATTTATTGGCAATACATTTAAAAATCTTTAGCAACAGATGGCGTTGTTGGTGGAACAAATAGGTTCATGAGATAAGGCATTGGACTGGCTAAGATAAGCAATAACACTTCGTAAAAGCTTACAAATTGGCCTTCAGCAGCACTATTACCAGAAGGGCAAGAACTTCCTATACATTAAGCACCATTTTTATTGATGCAACATTTTTATTTTTATTTATGGTTGCTTTCTAGCAATAATTGCTTTAATATCATGCTTATCATAATTTAATATCAATGATAAGAGGACATTTGTCTATACAATCAAAAGTTTCGAGGTGTCAACTCGGAAGATCTGAGTGAACTTGGTTAATTTTGATACGGTTAATATTGAAAATTTATTGTAACATCCATTGAACAGATGTTAAATTTTCTGTTTTGTTCAATTCTACATAGGGCTAAAATAGCGATTATTGTTATTCGCAAAATATTTTAGGATAAATAAAGTCAGCGTATTTTGAATAAACAGATGCATTATTATGCAGGTAAAATGCAACTCATTCTTCAAAGAATTCTAGTAAATGGACTAAAGTACATGAAATGTTATTCGATATTTGTTTCATTACTAATTTTATATCTCTTTCAATATTTTATTACAGGGCAGATGTTCATTACAAACTCTAACTTAGAGTTAACTATTGGCAGATGCTAAGGATAATAAAGCATCTACAATATTTTACTAAAAACGAAAATCTTGTGTATACTGATTTATGCTTCCAGAAATGAATCTTCTAATGAAATGATTAGTGGGAGCGAAAGCATTTTTAACATGCTGATAAACCTGCAGGGCGTTTCCGCACGAAGAAGGAAATGAAAGAGAAAAGGGAAAGAAAGGAATTTCGAGAATTCTTGATAAAATAAGAAGTTGCGACCTCTTGTGTCGAGTTTGTGAAAGGATGAGAAAGATAATTACGGTGATTAAGTTCGGATAAAATGAATTACAACGAATTGTTCTACCCGAACTTCATTTTTGTTCAACAAAAGTGACGGTTCTTTGAGTTAGGATGGGAGACACGCTTTGTTAAATTTTACATCGTTGGTTGCATACAAGGTGTGCGGCCGTTGTATTAAGTGGGACTTAAAAAGAAATTTTTGTTTCATCTGCTAATGGATTTATTGAATTCGCTTTAGATCTTAGTCTTTCAGAAATGAGAAATTATGCTCTTTGTTTGTGTTTAAATTAATCCAGTTTTTTAAAAATGTGAATGAAAATATCTTGAAATTTCGCTTGATGCATTTTTATTCGTAATCCTGCATAGATTTTTGTTAAAGAGTAATAAATGGACACACTGGACACGCATCTGCTTCTGTGCCATATAGAATTCAAATTTAATAGATCAAAAGTTATTCGTAATTCGAAGAAATTATAAATAAAAAAATCACTTGTTTATTAAATTGTTGTTAATAAATAACAATATATTGTTAATAATAATGTATTATTAATAAATAACAATATATTGTTAATAATAATGTATTATTAATAAATAACAATATATTGTTAATAATAATGTATTATTAATAAATAACAATTTATTAATAATGCTTTATTAATAAATTATTATTATTACAATAAAATACCATTGCTATATGTTTATAATAATTATTAAAATCAAATATCACAGCTATATAAATCTTTAAAATTTATTTTCTGATTGTTGTGATTCATCATTATAATTACATCATTGCCATGGTATTATAATTATATGATGAATTTTTGAAGCTTTGCTTTCAATATAATTCCAATTAATTAAATTTTCTATTTACTGCTTATATTGCGTTAAGTTGCAATCATTTATATATTCTGAATGAGCTCAAACTACATACAGTAATAGCACCGTCAATCCCATAAAAATTTATCAAAAAAAAGAAAGTTTAAGTAATTATTAAAACGGCAATGAAGATTGTAAAATTATTTATTTAAGTAATTGAATTATTTTAACAATTTAGTTCATTTGTAAATCATTTGCTACCGTATCAATATAGACATATTGTGATATAATCTCTTGGCCATAATCAACACATCATTTTACATTCCAGTACCAGCACAAGGGTTTGATCTGTGTCTTTATGTATTATGACATAACACAACACTATCTTGCTCTCTCCACTGCTTATAAAGTTAACCTTGTCTAACCTGTTGGATAGATGCAAGGTGAAAAAAACCTCCCACTAGGACTTCAGAGAGATACACCGCAAATAACTGTATTTCACCCTTTATCTGAATAAAAGATAAAATTTAAAAAGAGGATTACGAAGAAATAAGGAGCATAAATTAAAGAGAAGTAATGCTATCCACAGATGCAGCCTTGTATATATTTTTTGAAATCGTTAGCTATGTAAGGATTACTTAAAGATTACTAATTAAAGTAATTAATTGCTTAAAATGATTTTTAAAAAGTGTGAATTAAAAGCGTTGTGTAGCAATTGCGTATAGAACTTGAGACCTGAAGTTTAAACACAATTTTGAGGAATAAAATACTAAGTTGTGTATTTTAAAGGAAACACTATAAGACGGTGCCCTCAGTAGTGACCTAAATGCAAGTCCTTTAATAAAAAGAACCACTTTGGTTATATAAAAATGAAAAAGATTAAATTACTATCTCGCGCGTATGTGCAAAAAGGTGTAAAATGGTTACTTAGTGGCCTATATGAGACAATCTCCCGAGTCTATTTTAAACTAATATTTTGAAATCTGTTGCGATTGATCGTTCAGTTGATTAAGTACTGAAATTTTACTATTTTGTTTTTTCTTTGTGGGAGTGTGACTAGTTGGTACTGTGGGGTATTTAAATTATGAAGAGAGACTTTAAATGAAATGAATGAATTTTTATGAAATTATGAGGGGGGACTTTAAATTGATTTCGATGTAATCGCTTTGATCTTGAATGATGAATAGGCTTGGAAAGGTCTTAATATTTATGAATATGATTTATAATGACTTGAATCTCGGTGCGAGAAAATATGTTCGATGCTATCCCCGTATAATATTCCTGTACAAAACTGATTTCTGGCTTTTTTTTATGTGTCATGATAAAGTTATAATTAAATCGATGACATAGTATGCAGAGGATCTCTTGGTATTATAAGCGGATATTGTTTTGTTCTACCAGTTCTTTTTTAAATGTTAAATTTTATTTCTTTATAGTGTGCCTCTATTTAATCAAACTGTTTTATCAACAGGTTCTCCATCTCCTTCCGTAACGTGGTGGCGAGACTCAGTTCTGCTGGATGACTCGTACCATATCACGACGCAGGGTTACGTTCGAAACAACATAACACTCATTCGCCTCAAGAGATCGGATTTGTCCGCTATCTTCACATGTCAAGCCGCCAACAACAATCTTACCGTTCCAACGTCCAATTCCGTCGCTCTAGATCTCAATCGTAAGTACCTATTTATTTTAGAGCTTCATTCACCCAGCAACCGATTGGATACAATATCGTCAGTGTGTCTTGGTAATTTTAAATTCAATTTGTTTCCACCGTTGATAATGAAGTTAAACGTCACTGAATATTTTTTGCTAATCAAAAAATTTCTGATGCAGTGTTAAAACAACTGTACATGGAATTCCCGAATTCATAATAGAATCTTTGAAGACTGGTTCAAGCCGCTTGAACAATCATTTATTGCATAGGAATGCTAAGGTGCAAATGATCAGCTCAGCTTCAAACGCAGGAAATAAGAGGTGAAAGGAAAGAGAATAGAAAACGTTGGAGTGCTATGAGTTGAGTGTGGTGATCGAAAACTTTGACCATCCCTCTTTTTTCTGTTTATAAAGTCCCGGTCACTTTCCATGGTGCATCAAAGAGTTTTTCCTGATGTAATGTAAATAAAATTATATAGGATGATCCTAAATTCCTGGTACAAACTTTAAGAACTGATGCAGGGCACTGTAACGATCATTTATTGCGTAAGTATGTATGGGCTGAAACGAAATAAAAGGTAAGGAAAATGGAATTAATGGAAAGAGAATAGAGATCTTTAAGGTACGATGAATTGAGCGCGGAGAATGAGTCATTTGTCCATCCCCGATCTTCTTATTTATAAAGCCTCGATTACTTTTTATGGACACATCCGAAGAAATTTTGCGTATGCGAATACATCCGATTCAGATGAAAATCTCATTACTCAACTAATCGCAGCTTCTTCACATATACACTATATACCTAGCATAATTGAATGCAACTCTTTTCCCAAATGTTGTCAAGCATGTATCACTATTGGTGGTTGTAATTTCGAGCAGTTATTTTAAATATTGAATTTATGAACAACGCACTAAATAAACACTTGCTTTGTTTTCTTTCATCTTTTTATTTTTTGTATTTGCAATTCAATGTGTCACTTGCGATCATATATTCAGGAACAAAAAATTGTTAGTGTCCTCAACCAATTCTTAAAATTTGTGCCAGGAACTGTTATTATTAACACATGTGGTGTCAGGGATTGCAATACCGGACCAAAATTTCAATACCGGTATTCGGTATTTTTTAGATTTTAATACCGAGATACCGGTTTTAATACCGGTATTAGAAATTTTAGAAAAAGAAAGAAAACATGGTGTTTCTTTGTTTTATTTGCCAATTTTATAAGAGAGTGTAAATATCACAAAAAATAATATGGAACTTATAAATTATAACAGTATATAAAGAATCACAAAAAAAGTAAAGGAACAACTTATTTATTTAAATCACAAAAAAAGTGTAAATGTCATTATTTAGTCTGCGGTACTATTACAAATTTTTGAAATATGATCTTAAAAAACATAATGCATCAATTGTACTGTCATTAAAGCTGTAAAGTAATTTTGTGTAAAAATTACCAGCTGTCGAAAACGCTCTTTCGGCATCTACGCTAGTTGGTGATACTGTTAGCAATGCGCGATATACTTTTTCCAAATATTTATCTCTAAATCCCTCATCTTCAAATAAATCAATTTCTCGTCGGATGGTTTTGGATATCGCTGATTTCTGTATTGTATTTTGGTTCGTTGAATTTTTATTTATCGCTAATTCTAATTTTTGTTCAAGAGACAATTCCTTTTCACTATCGACATTATTGTCATCATAATCTTCGATAACTGAACCGAATTCTTCTGAATGTGGATAGGTTTGTGGGTAAAAAATTGTAAGAAAATTTACTATAAACTTAATCAGATTATTTTCTTTTCTTCTTTTTCATTTTCATTTTTAAAATCATTATAATTATGTAAATACCATAAGACATTTTCTATTTCGGTATGCCTTTCTTTTGTGCGATTTTTCAATGTAATATATAATTCTTCAGAGAGTGATGTGTGCTGTTCTTTCATGATTGCAACATGAAATTTATTGTTGCATTAGCTGTTAATAAATTAAAATCTCTCCGACATAATGCCTCTATAGTCAGTTATAGTCAGTTTGGAAGAAGAGCTGATATAGTTATGGATATTAAGTCGAACTCACTGTCTGAAAAATTAATTTGCAGGTTTAAGTCGATAATCGCTTTTTGGATTGGATTTCTAAATTTCAAAAACCGTTCCATCATTAGGAGTAAACTGTTCCTACGTGTCTTGGAATCTATTATTAACATATATTCTGTTTTATTTTCAGTTAGTAAATATTTTTGTAATATGGCATTTTTTGTAGGGGAAAGTTTAAATATCTTAACAAATTTTCGAACTTTATAAATTATAGGAAGCAATTCTTGATGGGTTAATATTTCATCCTCATTAGCAATATCCATTTCCACAATTACATTGTCATTATCTTCATTGTCAATATCACTCTCACTCTTACTCTCTTCAATGTAGGAATCCGAAGTTTCTATATCCACAATATTTGGATTCTTTTGTTCTTTATTTTTTTGGTATAATACGTCTATTACGCCTAATTGAATTCCATGAGCATAGCACAATTGCTGATTTGCACCAATCAACTTTCCAAATTTTTTCATAACTGTTGCTCCATTAGTCGTTATAGATACAATATCTTCTTTCAGGGATAATCCATGTTTCGCTAATTTAGATTTAAGCAATTAATTAAACCATTAATGAGCTAATTAATTTCGCCCGTTAGGGAGTCATAAAAACAAAAACGTATACTATTTTGCTATGTTCGCGATCCCTGAACATATAGTGGAGACAATTTAAAAAATTTCTAGTAAATACCGAAAAACCGGTATTTAAACTTGTGAATACCGGTATTACGAAATTGTAAAATGGCTCAAAATACCGGTATTCAGTATCCCGGTATACCGGTATTGCAATTCCTAGGTGTCATGCTCTATTGAAACGACATCCTGGACTGTCTGAATTACTTTTGGTTTGTTGAATGCGAAATTTTACCTTAAAAGCAATATATATTATCTCAAAATTTCTTAAGGTAAGCATTCAACTTCTTAATTATCAAAACTATTCAAACCAACTAATGAATTTTAAAATTTCATTTTAGTCTGCAATAAAAATTATTCAATGATTACCTCGGTCTTTTAAAGCAGAAACTTTAACTGAGGAAATTATAAAATGATATATGTTAATATCAAAAACAAGATGAGATTTGAACATTAAACGATTAAAGAAATTGTTGGAAGAAACACAAAACATTATATATTTTTCAGAATGAAGATATCTTTCTGTCAACTATAAAGTACCGCGTATTATTGCTAAATAGTTATTTCCAAATTGCAGTTATAGGAGAAAAAGAAAAAAAAACATTTTATTAATGATTATAGAAATTTGGAAAATAGCTTTATTAAATGCTTATTAAGCATGAAAAAGCTAAAATCATATCTATAATTATCTCATATTAAATTTTTCTCTCTCTATTTATAAGACAACGGGATGTTTTTTGTTAAAAATGCACTATCAAATTGAAAAATATTCATATAGTAACATAAATTAATTGTTTTCTGGAAAAATCACTTGGATAGGATTTGCTCCATTTTTGTTAATTAATATTGCTACAATGATTAGCCAGTAATTTTTTGTAAGAGATTTACAGCAACTTCTTTTAATACGAAATCGTTTTAGTTCTCATAAAGCCACGAAAAAACACTTCTTACATACACGGTAACTATGTTTACTTTTCTTGCTACATACATTTTTTGTTAACAGATTCTAAATACATTATCCTCATTATATGTCTGGTAAAAAATAGTCAGAAAATAAATGAGATTATCCTTTTTCTTTATTTTTCTGGAAATGTTTGTTTCTTTAGTGCTAATAAAAACTGACGCTTGGAATTATGATTGCAATACCAGTACAAGCAGAACTATGTTACCTCAATTTTCTAAGTCGGTTAATTACATGGAAAAACATTCTCTCGTGGGATTAATTAAATATGAGACTCATTATAAGTGATTAGAAAAATTTGGAGCTTCTATTTTGACTATCTGGTTGGTTCTCAATGGCTTATAACTGTACCATTAAATTTATTATTTTCCTTAATTGAATCAAAATAGATAAGTAAAGGCGCATGTGCTAAAACTAATACTTTTTATACTAATAAACTAATTTTATATTTATATGTTATACTTTATTAGTATAACAAAAATTCTAAATAGATAGAAGAAATTATTAATTATTTGAAACAAAAACATATATCGACTAGGACCATATAATATGTATTCCCTGAAGAAAAATTGAAATAATTTATAAATATAATTCATTACATTAATTAAAATCTGTTTAGTTTGTACTTGAAAATCGATATGAAATGTAACGACTAATAATGTAATTTTAATAAATTATTTTTTTACTAAATAAAGGTTATAGTTTGCAGATATTTTTTAGAATATAAAATGTAAGTAAAAATGTTTAACTGTTCCAGTCTTAAATTTTTTAAATAAAATGATAAGTACTTATAAAGTTATAGTATTTCGTTCTGTTCCAAAGCCGCAGTGGCCTGATGGTAAGGTTTAGGGTCCGATAAGGGGGGTTAGGTCGTTTAAGGCAATTTGGAGCACATTAGCTTTGTCGGGGGAAAATGTCCTCCCGATGGTTTGGTGCGGAAGTTTGAAAAGGGGGGTGCCAGCTAAGATGTCGTCTTCGTTGTCTGACTACAGTTCAAAATTGCCAAGTTCGTCCAAAAAATAGCCATAGTATTGCTGGAAAACGGGATGTTAATATAGATAAACTAAATATTTGTTCTGTTTCTTACAATTTGTGTGGTTAATTTTAGTTTAAAAAGCATTTATTCAGTTTATAAAAACAGTACTAATAAATGTGAATATTAAACAGAAAAACATATCTCATTTATCTTTATTGTTCGACTAGCAAAAAAATTCAAACATTCGGTTGAAATAATGCCAAGAAGATTTTACATAAAAATGCTCAAAACACTCAAGTAATATAAAAATAAACAACAACACTAAGTGAAATAAAAATAAATTTAATAAAAATAGTTGAAAAATATTTCTAATATACCATTTTAAAAAGAAGAAAAAATAATTTTTTGAATTTTTTTCTACTTTTTAGTTCTAAACATTTAATTCATTGTAATAAATAATAAAAAGAAATGAATTATTTTTCAAATATCACCGTTGGTACTTAAGCAAAATGAATCAAGTTAATCGATAATTAGTATCAGGAAATTTTAAAATTGTACATTGTTATGAGCAATGAAATTAATCACTTTATTAATCAAAGAATCAAAATGAATAAAGTCAATCGATAATTAAATTCTGAAAATTTTAAAATTGTGTATTCTTATGAGTATATGAATATATTGAAAATGTCAAAAATTCTAACTCATTTAGAAAGTGAGTGAAATAAATGTTAATAAATACGAAACAAATAAAGTTAAATAAAATTTCATGAATGTAGGAAATATTTGGAGATCAAATATATACAAGTGAAATAAACTTCAATATTAAAGATAATGCAATGATATTAAGAAATACAGTCCGTTTACTGAATAAAATGTATTATAATTATAAAATGTTTCTTTAAAAAATATAACGTGGTCTGCTTGCGTCTTAATGCAATAGTAATGTAAATATAGCGCGATCTATGATATAAGCCTTCATTGACTATAGGGAACCCAAATTCTTTTAACCATTTATAATCTCTCCTTTTATGTACTCTAGCGGAAGAAGGCCGTGGTATGTGGTTATTCATAATATCAGTTGTTCACGAGGTTTCTTCTTTAGACATTGGACTAGAAATGTCAAGGGAATATAAAAGGAGTATGAAAGGAAAGGCAGTTTATATTAATGGTGTTCTAGAAAAGTTTTGTTTTTAATAAGGCTTCATTTGAACGAAAAACTTCTTTCTGCTGGAATTATTACTAACTTGTTCTGAATTTATTTATTTCCATCTGATATGCTATATTTTTAGCTTTTGCTACTGCATGATTGTAATGAAAATTAATATTAAAAATATAAAATGCTTATCATAATGAAAATAAAGAGCATTTAAGGGTATGGGGATTTTGAAAGATGATTTTAAATATAAAAATTGGTTTCATATGTCCACTTTTGATTTCTTTTTCGGTAATTTTGTGGCAATAATTTGACATAATGAAAAGATCGTGTTTGAAAATAATTGAAAATATATATGTTATTTTTAATGACTAATGTGGTTATTAAATATTCATAAAATTTTTCACATTCAATTAAATGAGATTATGTATTAAAATATGTTTTTGAAATCATTAGGAGCATTGATTCCGATGCAAAATTATATAAAAGTTTTAAAAATATAATTCATTTTCTATTTTGCTAAAACAAGTATGAATTTCTAAAAATGATTTAATCAGATTAAAAATCTGTAAAATGAAGTTAAATTAGGTTTAATAATAAATTAATCTTTTTTTTTTAACAAAAGGAAAAAAATCATTTGCAAAATTGGACTTCTGAAAATGTAATAGATACTGCAGCGTTTTAGATAATAATTTGAATAAGTACACTCAAAATAATGTAATATTGAATATATTTTTGTGGTTTGAGTTATCTATGCCATGTTGAAATACTAACAGTATGTTGTGGACAAAATATAATCCACTACTAAGAACATTGATCCATTAACCTGCAATAGAAACAATAAAATAAAATATACTGAATTCCATTGCAATATTCAAGAAGATAAGCAAATTCGAATGGCATACCGTTAATCTACATATAATTATTAATTTATGTATTGGATTAAAATGTCTTATAAACATTATCAGTAACCTTTAGCTACGCCTTATGTAATTTGAATCGTCATCTATATCTCAGAAACCTTTCCTTAAACAAATGAAAAAAAAAAGTATACAAAAACTTGTGTCCGAAGAAGGATCATCAATCAGGTCCCACCCCATGCATCAACCAGAAATCGAATCCCAAAGAAAATCCTCTCCAAGAGCTTCAAAGAAACTTTCTTGGAGGAAAAAGCAGCAATTAACCTAAATCCCGTCCACTGCGTATTGCATTTTGCGATTGGTTACCCTAATGCACCAATATTGAACTATCTTCCCTCCCACCACCCCTGGAGAAAAAGAAGGGAACAAAGGGGCAATCGCCAAATAATCGTTGATGGAAAGTGGATTCATACAGCGATGGATTTGTTGACAAGCGTATTGCCGCACTGTTCCCTCGGGTTTATCATGGATAGTATTCATTCTGCTAATGTGAAAGCATCCCCGAAATGAATCCAGTGTTCAGAGATATTTGCCTCGTAACAGCAGGTCAGATATGGTAAGGGAGGAGGGGGAAGGGAGTGGACTTGCGGAGTGGGGAAGGAAAAGTAAACAAACAGCTATTAAGGTGAGTTTATTCGTTTTGCTTTGAATGCAGTGAGCAAATAGAAATAATGATTATGCAAATATACGCCACGTTTCTTTCCCCCCCCCCTTTTTTTTTGCTTACTTGGATGAAAAGAGTGATTTGGGATGAAAAATTGGAACTTTGCATAAAGATTCTTTCATTTACTACTGTTTACTTATTATTCTTAGTTTTTCTTTTGTGATAAACTTATTTTCGGAGTTTTAAAATTGAAAGGAGACGGAGTTCCCTTAAATCGTTGTTGATTTTTGAGAAGGTAAATTTACTTAGCTTAGACGATTCCGAAAAAAAAAAAAAAAAAAACAAGATAAATTGCATTGTGGGAAGAACATATCCTGTGTTTCTTTCCGTCACTCATTTTCTGCGCAGTATTTTTAATATTGATTTTGGAAAAAATAATTGCAAGATGAATCACATTGTAGAAAGTAAATATTATATACAAAGATATGTCTTTATATCTTTATGTTTTACATAAATATAAATAGAAGTAATCAAAATTTTATATTCAGAAATTTATAAAATAATTTATTTTGAAAATAAGTTGTATGAAATTATATTGTATTTAGTTTGTATTTAAAGAAAAGAAATACATTAAAATTTTGAATTTATATTTTGCAAGAATTTTTAATATCTTCGTGTGTTTTATATCTCCTCTTCTTATTGATTTATTCACCTCTTTTTTCAAAACTAATCTCTAATTTCAGAAACAAGTTCAAGATATATTAATTAAATAATTTTCAATTTCAATAGTATTTCTAATTTTAAATAGAAATTTAAACAAAATTCATTCGTTGAAAGAGTAATGAGGATAAAATAAATCTAAATATATCAATATGTTCTCCGAAATAATTTTTCAAATAGATATATCAAAGAAAAATAATAATTTCAATTCAAATTTAATTCCTACGCATTTTATGCCAACACATGATATTTTAAATTAAAAGAAATGATTTTTCATTAATATTATAAAGAATTGTCAAACATAAATTCAATGAGTACACGATTTCGAAATATTTTATTAAAGTATTAGTGTCTCTTATCATAACAAATATATTCTTTTATAACAGTTTATTCTGTTATTTTATATATTGAAGTTCTCCATTTTTGACTGTTTCTAAAGAAGTAAAATAAGAAAAAAAAAATCTTTAACCATCAAATCTTAGTATGCTCCTAGCTGAAATAAAACTCCTTTCAGTTACGAAAAAATAAAAATAATTGCTCTTCTAAGCCGATTTATCTCAAAAAAGATTTACTGGATCTATCAAAAACCAGAAAAAAAAAATCAAACTTTGGTGCGATATTCAATAAGCATAATTCTTTTCAGCACATACCTTAAGAATCTCATAATGAAGCAAAGCACTTTTAGCTCGGAGCAGCAGGAATTCCTTTTAGAAAAATTTTGCTTTTGTAAACTTTTCGCAAATACTTTTGGGCCGTTTGGTGGAGCAGAGCACATCCTTTAAAGAACTCCGTAAGTAAATAAGATTAGATCTGGCAGAGTTATTCGGTTCACGTGCACATTACGAATGCTGAATACGAAATGCCCGGCTGGCAGAACCAGCTTTTGCCTTCCTAACAACTGCCAATATAGATCACTATAAGGCAGAGAGAGACATTGTTTTTTTCTCTTTATTTTATACTTCCAGTACATAGAGGAAGAAGCATCTTATTCGAACATTAAATTCCTGTTGCTAAAAAGATACTTCTGAGTACCTTACTTGATGGTAATGTCACTTTTTTTTCTTTTTTTTTTTGCTTCATGTATGTTAAAGGAAAATAATATTAACTTTGAACTTTTCCTTTTGAGAAGTGTATATATATATATATATATATATATATATATATATAATATTAATAATTTTAAATATGAAAGATTTGAATATCACAATAACTTTCAGTAATTCCTCAAAATCATTAAAAATTCATAATTTTATAAACAAATAAAATCACTATTCAAACATAAGTATTATTCTTTATTCCCAAATATTCTATTTAAAAAAAATAATTTCACATTATTCACATTTGAATCATAAGTTGCGAAAATGAAATGATTTTTTATGAATTATTATCTGATAAGAATATGAATTTAAATTTAATCATGCTTAATCCCTCCAAATCATTAAAACTTAAAATTTTTTTTAGGAAAAGGAAAGAATTATTCAAACATAATTATTATTCTTTATTTTCCAATATTCTTTTTTTTAAAATTAATTTCACATTCTTCATATTCGAATCGTAAGTTATCAAAGTGAAATGATTTTATATGAATTTCTGATTTAAAATCTATTGCTGTTTTTCTTGCATGTTTGTAAAAGGAAAATAATTTTAAGTTTGAACTTTCTCGTTTTATAAGCACATATAAATCATTTTAAATATAAAAAAATGTCATATTTAATTACAATAAATTTTTATATCATCAAAATCATGAAACTTCAACGTATTGTAAAATATATAATAAAAAGTTATTCAAGCATAAGTATTACACTTTATTCCCTAATATTCTCCTTTTAAAATTTAATTTCATATTATTCATTTTCGAATCATAAGTTGTCAAATTGAAATGATTTTACAATGACTTCTTGTTAAGAATATGAATTCAAATCATGTTTTTATTGCATGTGTGCAAATGAAAATTAATTTTAATTTCGAATTTCGCGGTTTTTACATATAAAACATTTTGAATATGAAAAATTTGGTTGTCACAAAGATTTTTAATGTTTTATTAAAATCATAAAACTTCAAAATTTTGTAAACAAACAAAAGCATCCTTCAAAATTAAATATTACTTTATTTCTTAATTCCTTTATTTTAAAATACTTAATCAATCAAATTCGAATCAAAAGTCGTCAAAATGAAATGATTTTACAAAAATTTCCTGTTAAGAATGCGAACTGAAATTTAATCATTTTTTTTTTCTTCTTTTTAGTTGAAATGTTTACCTTTATCTATTAAATTGAGAACGCAGTTTACTAATATGTTGGTTGAACATTTATAAAAGTTTGATTTCATCTGTATCATAAAATATTTGGTATTGGTTTATAAAAAAAATATATATATATATATGAACCATTTGAGAACGTCAAAAAATTGTGTTAAATTAATTATTCTTCACTTTTCTCTGTTGTACTAAAATCGACATCAAAGATTCAAAATGGTTTAGACGCATAAAATTTATGCTAATTTATGATAAAGATTTCTGGAATTCACAAAATATTTCTGGACAAAATGTTATTTTTATTTATTACATTATTTCTATTTAAAATATTTAATATATTTTATTCAGAAATGTTATTACTTTTATTTGATTTGAAAAAAACCCAATTGGCTGCTTCTTGATTACCTTTTAAAGAATTTTTAAGAACTATTCGATTTGAAAAAAAACTAATTAGCTATTTTTTGATACCCTTTTAAATTATTTTTAAGAACATCTACATTGAGTTTACGCTATCATCATTTTTCTATGTTGGCAAATCGAAGTAAAATAATTTTTTTAGAGTAAATTAAGTATAATAACTTGCTTTAAATTTATTACAAATGAAGATATATTAATTTTTAAATGAATATTTCAACATCTCACTACATTTAATTATTCTTTTCAATAGCAAAATAGCTATTGACAGCAGAATTTAAAAATTTAGTTCCAATGTTAATGAGTGAATAATTATGTTCCATAATTTTGAACCAAAACACCAAATTCTTACTTCAAAATCAAGTTCACACTTCATGTTTTATTTGGATATAAAAACTTAACTTATGAAAAATATTATTCGATGTATCAAATCTATATAATTATAAGGAAAAAAATGTTTTCACTGGAATATCGGCCATCCTTTTTTTTCCATCTGCATGATATTAATATGTTAACTCAATTTTCAAAGTGATGTTTATAAACGTTTTTAGAAGTATAATATCATTTGAATTTATTATTTGATACGAATGTTGCCTGCTTATGACACTTTGCAAGCCCGCTAACAGTTATCTGTCAGCGATTTAAGCCGAGTGAGCGTCTATTGTTTTTACAGAAGCGTACGACTTAACTACTCACGCGTCACATCCCTTTTTACGGGGCGGACTTCATTCATGGATTTCATTCACTCATCCACAGATTGTCATTTAGACCTATCAGAGAACGATCACCTCTGAACTAGTATCCCCAGTGATATTACTTTCGGCATGGAGGAATTTGTAACCATGACTGATTCATACGTGCGCCAGCCACCACACACACGAAGAGTGTTCGGCCGGCTGGGTTCGAACTCACAACCAAAGGGAACTAATTTTTGAAATGCTTTTTCGTTTCTCTCTCTTAATTTTCTTGTCCCAAAGGGATTAATGGTTTGTTTAATTAATCGATTTGAAATCAATATTTACTAACCAAATTGTTGATTAATAATCATAAATCTGTTTAAAAACAAAGAGTGCGTTTCAATGATTGATCAAGAAATTAAAAATATTATTATTTATCAACATAATTCTTATTATAATGCCATTATATATGATTAATATATTATGCTTCCATTATTAATATTTTAAACTTTATCTTTAAACACAATTTTCCGTTTAACAATACAGACTAATTATCAAAAGTAATCTAAATGTTCGGATTTTTGCTTTCGAATTAATTTTCTACCCTTTCATATAAATCGACTGACTTCGTCCTATTACAAAGATTTTTATCTGTTAACCTGTAGATGTGAGATAAAGTACTTAGGCAATTAAATCTTTGAAAATATATATCCATTTATTAGTAAAAGTTAATGAACTTTAAATGCGTAATTATGCTATAATTACCAAATAATTGAGACAGTGAAGTCACAACATAACAATTTCGGATAGAAATTTGAAGATTTATATGAATATGAAGATTTAGTTAACCGAAGATTAATTATTATAGAAGAAAACAAATTCTGTTCGAATAGTAATAGTTTATACAGTTTTGGATCATAGTCAGAACTTCTTAATAGGGGGTATTAATGCACTTTCTGCTAGTTACCGACTTAATAAAAATATTATTTATTCCTTTTTTTGAAAATATGTTATACACTAAAATATATTTGTTTGTTTAAAAAAAACTTTCTATTGTTTTTTATTGTTTTTATGCTGAAACGTTTAGTTTCATTAATAAAATATATTTTATAAAACGAAAAACGTTTTCACTCATACGTCTTGATGATATCGTTAGAGACTGTATTTGTATTATATTCAGATCTTCTTAATGGGTGTCAATAATACACTTTCTGCTATTATGGACTACATCAAAATATATATTCATTTTAAAAAAAAAAAAAATTTATGCACTAAAATACATTTGTTCTTAAAAATAGCTTTCTGCTTGGTTTTTATGCAGAAATGTTCAGTTTCATTAATAAAATAGGTTTTATAAAACCAAAAAAATTCAAGCATACGTCTGGATTTATGTTATAAAGGACGTATGGGGATCATATTCAGATATTCTTAATTGGAAGTAATAATACACTTTCTGTTAGTTATCGACTAAATCAAAATATTATATATTTATTTTAAAAAAAATATGTTATACACTATTCAGATTCATAAATAAAATATGTTTTATAAAAACAAAAAAAGTTTTCACCCATACGTCTCTAACAACATAAAAAAAGAAACAGGAATCACCTTAAGAAATGGGCAAAATTTCTACAATTTCTGACACCGCCTATCGGAATAGCTATATATCCCACAATTCCAGAGCCCGATCACATGAAAAGGTACGCTTCTGACTTCTAAATGGAATAGATATGGAAATCCAAGCCAATCTCGTAACCATAACGAGGTACACAAAAGTAAAAATATATTAAATCGCAGAATTATACTTCCAAAATTTATGCAATCCCACCACTGCATAATACGGCCGTTTTTATGCGGTCTGCCAGCCTTGCATGGCAAATATTTCTGAAGTGTTGAGTGTGTTTGTGAAATACAGATATCTCAGTGCTATAGCCTCCACCCCTTCATCCCTTCTTTGAAAGAGAGCCTATATAGAAAGCAATTCTATTTTGTATTCGTATTTCTGATTTAGTCCCTCTGGCAAAAATGCGTGTGAAATGGAATCAAAACTTGTATTCGCTGATGTAGTATGCATATTTTAAGTACGTGAATTCTGTGCATCTAGCGAATTATGATGCGAGTAAATGTTTGATAAATATGCTTTAAAAAAAAAGATTTCAAGACTATTAAGTTCTGCACCGTGCCTTCTGGCTAGAAATAAGATGGAAATACTTAAATATGAAAGGATCTTTAAAATAGCTTTTCACCATTTATCAAACTTTTATTCGTTGCAAAGCAATATTTCTCGAAAAATAAGCTACTCGAGGAATAAGCGAACCAAGTTTTCAAATAGAAAATAATGGAAATGGTGTGGGGAGGGATTTCAACCTCGAAATTTTGATGTTTTAGACCTTCCAAAGTCAAAGAAAAATCGTTAATGGAATTAATTATATCGGTCAGTGTTTGAGCAGAAAAGAATAATGTAAATGAATACATTTAGTATTCAGTTTATTAATATCTAAATTATAGAACTTAAAATGGCATTAACCATTTGATGTGAGCACTTGAACTAACATTTGCAAGTGAACACCCTAATTACAAGTGATAGATGAAGTTTAGTTTATGATTTTATCACCAGAATCTGCATTAAAATTATGAACCAAATTCATCAACGGGACGGTCAGTCTTTAGGCTCAATGTTTATGTAAACATAATTACTCAAAAATGTAGAAATTGTAAAAAAATAAACTTTAGTTCATTTTAAATTCATTTGAATAGCAGATTTATATCTGTATCTAATCAAGGGAAGAAAGGGAAAATTCTGTATCTAATCAAGGGAAAAAGGTTCTGTTCCAACTAGCATGCTTGATTCTATTCATTAAATTACGAAAATAAACATAAGATCATGATATTTAGCTAAACAAAACCCTGAGTATAGAATAGGCTGTGTCAGAGACCATGCACATATGCTGCCTTGGTTAATCAAGATTATCAAGATGTTTTATCAAGATGTTAATGATCTCATTCATCCATATGTTAATGATTTGGTTAATCAAGATGTTGATTTGATAAAAAATTTTGACTTGGTCAATCAAGATTTGTTAAAAAAATTATGACTTGGTTAATCAAGATTTTTTTTAAATGTTGATTTGGTTAATAAAGATTTGATTAAAAAATGCTGATTTGGTTAATCAAGATTTGTTTAAAATGTTGATTTGATTAATTAAGATTTGATTAAAAATGTTAACTTGGTGAATTATGATTTGTTTAATGAAGAAGATGCGTCTACCCAGTGATGAATTCAATATTAAAATCATTTTAAAAATACAATCAGGTTCCCATTTTGTTGTTGCAAGTTTACATTTATTTAAATGAACGATCTTCTAATAATCATCGGATGCTGAAACTGATAAAGTTAAAGAATATACATGTAATTGCTGTTAATATGCTTATACGTAAATAATAAAGTATTCAATGGAGTAGTTAGTATGTTATTTGAAATAAGATGAACGATTAATTTATATTTTAGAATATAAGTAAATTTTTAATGCTTTTAAATTTGGAATTAACAAATTTCGAACTGATTTTGATTTGACACCGACCTTACTGAGTTCAGGAAGAGAACACGTACAGAAATGACTATGTGTGAAATAGTAGAACGTTTATGAAACCTATTTCATTGATTCTTTCCTTCCTTGATTTATCCTGTTACTTACTAAATAAAAATGAAAAAAAATGAATTTCATTAATAAAAATGAATGTAACTATATAGTTATCAGTTACTTGAGAATTGTACAGTTTACATACAGTACAGCGGTTGAAAATTTAACAGAGAATTCATAACATTATCTTCATAAAATAAAGGGATTTTTTTCATTACAGCTTGAAAAATATCTTTTTTTTTTGTAACTTTCATAATTTTTAGTTATAAAGTAGACAAAGAAAATTAGATTCAATAGATTTTAACACGACGTTGATAATTTTTTCAGATGACGGTCATTCGATTACATGTCGAAAAGAAAGGTTTATCTACTTTCATGGCTCATTTCATGGAACTGCAGATTATATTCGAAATATTTGCTTGCTACAAAGTCTACTGTGATGATCTTTATATTTCAATTTTTCAATGAATAAAATGAAGCTATATAAACATTTTATCTGTTTCTATATATCAAAGAAATTGTAGGAAGAAATTAAGGAATTGGAATATATTAAGGAATTTGTTTAACCCTTGCTAGGGCCGTGGGAAGTATGCTTCTTCCAAATTTATCAATATTTGTATGAAATGATGTAGTTTGGCATCAGTTCTGACAATATTTTTTTAGAAAGACAGAAACTTAAATGCTTCAGTTCTTTATCTCACACAAAATGATGTGCCTTGATTTGTTACTTATTATTAATTAACCAAGTTAATTAATGAATCAAATTAAATTTATCAAATAAGCTAAATGAATCCCTTTTCTTATTCTAATTTCAAGCCTAAAAATATTTTAACATAATATGAATAGAAAAAAAAGGCCCTTTAAAGGGTTAATGAATAACGATACTGAATACTAATTTTAACAATTTTTAACAACTTTCAGATAATATATTGTAAACATTTATATTTTCGGGGAGCTATATTGTCACAAAATATGGTGCACAAGTAAGAAAAATAAGAACCACTGAAAGAAGAGACTTTATAATTTCTTATGAGATGTACATGTAAAGAGCTTTTCAGACATTAAAAGCTACGAAGAATTAATTTATAAAGCAAAGGTAAATAATAAGGAAGATATAATAAGTAAGAAAGATAATAGGTAGATAGAAGCGCAAATAAAATAAATTTTTCGTTAACTGGCTTTCAGTCAGTTTCTTTTGTGCTGTAAAAAATACTTTATTTCTTTATGACTAGAAATATTCAAAGACTTAATGTATGTCTACAAAGTAAGGTAGTGAGTGCGTAGCCTTATTACTTTATACTTTGGTATATCTGGTATATTTCTTTTGTGTTGTGAAGAGCACTTGCCTTCTTTCTGACTACAATGATTCAGAGGCATAATGTATGTCTGCAAACTATAAGGTAGTGAGTGCATGTGCTCACTACGTTATACTTGGTACATCGGGTACATTTCTTTTATGTTGTAAAGAACGCTTTCCTTGCGACTGAAATAATCAGGCATAATGCATGCCTGAAAAGTATAAGATAGTGAATGCGTGACTTTATGCTTTGCAGACATAGACTATGCCCCTACGTCAGTGTAGTCACAAAGAAAGCAAGTAACGCTACAAAAAAATGTCTCTTTTAAAATACCATTTAGTATGAAACGGAAATTCAGGTCTTTAAAGAGAAAATATTACGGAGTCTATTTTTAACAGTTATTGACAAAGTTTTACAAAACATTTTCTGTAAAATTTGGCTTTTAAACTGAAAAATTCGATTCTTCCTAAACCAAAAATTGCCTCTTAATTACTAAAATACCGATTCTAAAAATGTATGCATAAATATTTCTTAAAACAACATTCAAAAATTCCTTAAATGCGCCTACTTCCATAAAAGAACAATAGGGAAATAAGTTATAATTCAGAAAGCTGCTGAAAATAGTTCAGAATAGTCTAGTAATTTTCAGCAAGAATCTTTTATGAGGGCGAAACTTGGGAGATGATTATAAGAGCTTTCATAGTAATCCCATTTCATACATTCTTCGTAAAAATGGTGATATAAAATGCTTCTCGTCTAACAATGTTTACTCACGTATTATCTGACCCTGTTTATAATCTTTCAAAATTACTTCGTGAGTTTAACGGCTTTTGTTTCGTGATGTTACGGAGCGTTCTAAATTGCACCACGCTTTATATTTCAATGTGATGCTGGAACAGGAAGTGTAGAGGACTATTTTATCATGCAAGGTATTTTCGGCATTTTTATACTCGGTGTTTGAATATGGCTCCCAATGGAGACGAAGCGAAACATATTCGATAATTAGTAGGTATTTTGTGTTACTTTCTAGAATTGTGCAAAAATTTTAGGTGCAATTGTTCTTTTGCAATGGTTCAAAGTTAAGATTAGTTAAAAAGGAATTGGTAGATCTTACATGATATTTTATCTAATAGATGTTTACAATCATCTTTCAAAGTAGGTATGCAATTTTTCGTACTAACCTCTACTGTAATATCAAAATAAAACGCATTTTATGTGAGTAAAATATTGCTTTCTTTATTATAAACCATCTATGAAGCTCTACAATTTTATTCTACGAAATAATTGCTGAACTTCTTCTCACATAAGACTCTTAAATATATATAAAAAAATTATGATTTTTTTCTTTGAAATCAAGTCTTTTGTATTTTTAACATTGCTGCAGTATTCTTCCATTAAAAAAATTATTTCCCCATCCATAATTTCTTGTAGAATTTTTTCAGAAATTTCCTTTGTTTTATGTTAAAGGTATCAAAAGATAAAGTGTCAAAATTAAAAACGGTCTATGTAGCTCTACAATTTTATTCTTCGAATTAATTGAACTTCTTCTCAGACTCTTAACTATATAAAAATGTATGACTTTTTCTTCTTTAGATTCAAATTTCATGTGTTCTCATCATGGGTGAAGTATAAATTATTTTTTTTAATATCACCTAAATCATAATCTCTTAGAGAAATTCTTTTCAAAAATGTCCTTTATTTTATATAAAATGTTTATTCTCTGAGCCATGTGTCTTCTTTTTCAATATGGATTACCTCTACCCTCACTATTCAGAAAAACAATATATTTCTTATTTGTAGAATTACTACAGATGAAGGAAGTTAGCAAATCATTATTATTAAATCAGTATAAAGTTTGAGTTCCCATCTGACCGACCATGAGGTCACCTCTTTAATCACAATTCTTATAATCACCCATATAATGTTATAACAAAACAAACGGTTGGCAAGGTAACAGGGTATACCAGAGTATAAGTATGGGGAAGAAAGAAAAAAATATTTATATAACAACTGTACAATAGGAAAAGGACTGTTGCATTTACCAGGAGTGTACCAAGGTCAACAATAAATACAACAAAACGAGACATAAAAGAATTTCTATTTTCCTTTCTTGTTTCTTCAGTTTAGAATATCTACGTTTTCACATTTTGCATCGTTATTTGCGATGATCCATTTTTAAAAGTAAAATCTAGGCACATTTATTTCAACTCGGGGTGTAGGTTTTCAAAGCTACGGATTTTTTTTCTTTTTTCAATGTAGGCTGTGGTGAAAGCTTATAAGCCAGTTAACAGCTACGCTGCATGATCAATTGCTTTTGTATCGTGGTCATGTTACTGGGATGCGAACCACAAGGTCCCAGGTTATATCCTCACTCATCACAATCTTCCACATTCGTGACCTCGAACAATGAACCTTTAACTTTCGTACAGCTGTTGTGTCGCCATCTACCCACAGCAAGCCGAAGTCGTCACATTCATTAGACGCAGCAACACAAAGTCGTCAAATTCACTTGACGTGGCAACCCAAAGTCATCAGACTTACTTGATGCAGCAACACAAAAAGGCCGCAGCAACGCAAAGTCGTGAGACTCACTTGACGCAGCAACAGCAACCACTCACCCACACACGCTCGCCATAACGCTTGGCACTACTCAAATGGGTACAGACGCATTAGATTCAACAGCTAATACATCACCACTCAATAGCCATATCATTCGTCTCACCTCCGACTCACTGGAGGGAGAGTTTGTGGTGAAAGCTTATATGCCAGTTAAAAGCTACCTTGCATGAGCAATTGCTTTGGTATCGTGGTCATGTTACTCGGCTGAGAACCACAAGGCTCTTTTTTTAATATTTCGTCTAATCCCCCTTTAGTTCCATATCTGATAAGCACGTTGAAAGGTTTTTTATAATCAATAAAAACTACAATAATTGTCTGAATTGAAATAAAAAGAAATGTTAAGGGTGGTGCTAAACTTTGATCAAAGTCGTCTCTCTGTACCTTGACCATTTATAAACATTGCTGTACTGTTGCTATGTCGAAAAATTCTCTATTCCTTTTAATATTCCACTTACCAGAAATCCAACCAAATTATCCATCTGATATCATTTTTAATATACATTTTTCATTTACAGCACTCTCAACTTCAACTTTGCTAACCTTTATAAATTGAATTGTTATAAACTGTTGTTGACATTTTCCCTTTTTTCAAAACCATATACATGCAGCAAAATCAGAAAAAAAGACCAGAATGAAACGCTCCAGGCTATGTGCGCTTCTACACTTCTAAAAAAAGAAATTTAAAGAAAAGAAGAGGGAAAGACCAACAAGAAAAATTTAGCAATTAAAAGAGCATAGAAAGTTTTATTTGATGTAGCAGAACCAGAAGCGGAAAGAAAAAAAAAGAAAAGGGCAGTGACTCTGCTTCATCGAAAGAGGATTTGGTTGATTAAATAAAGCTCCTAGATTGGTGATGCAGAAATACATCTTCAAGAAATGAATGATAAACCAATTGATCATGTATTCGAATTCAATGAAATTTTATAGTGTGTTAAAATTATACAATAATTGAAAAGTAATCTTTAGAGTTTCATAAGTAAGCAAGTTAAGAGCGTGCAAAACGAAGAATTTGTGATGAAGTCTCTGAGGAAGAAAGAAAATGTATTTCGTCTGCCAGATATTATACGCTGAGTGGTGACAAAGGAAGAATTTAACAGATTGTAAAATCTTCAATATGAGGCTATAAATGAAATAGTTTAGGTTTAAGGGAAGTTTAAAGGTTTAAATGAAATAGTAAATTGCATAAATATTAAAAATAGAAATCTATAACTGAGAAATATATAGAGATTGATTTTAAAATCCAAATATTGTATAAACATATTTTTAAAATAGTTTCGTGGTCGAAGAGAAGACATTTTTGAATGTGTTAAAACTTCACTTTATTCCATCCCAGAAGGCATAATTTATGTACAAGAAAGAAGCGACGAGATACGTTAATATACAGTAGGACGCAAAAGCAAAAGAGCGAAAAGTGATCGAAATATTTTCCCTAGTGATTTTATACTGTGCGATTCTGATAGGGATTTCTTTGACACGTGTAGACGTAGGAAAGGGAAAATTAGGTATATGTTAAAGAATTTTGCAACAATTAAGGATTATCCCTTTACTTGGAGCGTGTGAAAATGCTAATTTTAGGAGTTTTACAGAGCGCATGCAGAATTAATTAAATAAGAAGGTAGGAATTGGATAAAAAAAATAAGAATACATTTTCGAATGCAGTTAATATGTGTTAAATTAAGATAAAAATGTGGAAATTAATTAAGATTTAAATTAGATTTAAAAATATTATTACATACATATACCTTTAATTCTAATGTTAATTTCGTGATATATCTGAAAGATTCAAAATTTTCTTGTTTTAAAATTATCAAACATTATTTTAAATGATTAAATTTATTTTTTCATTTTCTGTTATCAACAAGTTTGATATGGCAAATTGAAAATATTTCTTTGCTACATATACACATTTCTATGAATTTAAAATTCAGTTTTTCTCAATCTCAATTTTCGAACATATTTCCAGGATCAAAAATGATTTTCTTCAAATGATACATTCTCGCCATGAGGGTTCGTAACTTTAAACTAATTTTTTAGAGTTTTTCTGGGATGCGAGAGATCGTTTTATAGAAACGTTGTTTGATACTCTAATGACACGCTCGAGAAGTTCGGACATCCCAGTGAATCCCCCCTCGGGACAGCCACTCCATTTTCACCAGGACATCCGGGTAATTTTGGAATGTGATGAGCTGAGCGAGGGGAGGTCCAAATCCCAGGGGACGAAAATGACGCTACCAAATATTCCGAAGCCTTTTTTCCCCTTTTTTTTTTTTTTTTTTTAAACCTAGGGACTAAGTTTCTTCTTGCTCATGCAATTGTGTGATGTTTGCTTAAAACCTATGCTGATGATCATATTTTATTCTATGATTTTTTTAAGAGATAGTGCTTTGGATTATGTGGTGCTGATGAAGGGTGATTTTTTTTCTTTTTGATAAGAGTTTGGATCGGTTAAGATAGATTACTGTCTGCTTAAGGGGTAAAAAATGCATTTCCTATTCTTGCTTTCACAATCTCAGTATTCTTCTATGGAAGTAAATAGAGAGGACACTATCAGCACAAACGCAATATATTTCTATACAAGTAAATAGAGAGGATACTATAAACACAAAAGGAATATTCTTCTGTGGAAGTAAATTGAGAGGATACTATCAGCACAAACGCAATATTCTTCTATGCAAGTAAATAGAGAGAACGCAATATTCTTCTATGCAAGTAAATAAAGAGGATTCTATCAAATTTCGTACGACTTAAGGAAAGTAATTACTAAAGTTTTCAGTTCATTGACATACTTTTTCTTATTAATTACACTGATTTTTTTTTAATTCTATTTTTTATTTTACGAGAACGTATCATTGAAATCTTTATTCGGTTGAGATGTACAGGGGCCAAAACTAACTAAACGTTTTTGCCCAGTTTGAATTGTTTTGTCAAGTTCTTAATCGCCAAATAGCACTTTTATAATTATTAGAGTTAACATAATTCGAGATTCAGCTGTCACTCGTAATTTGCTTTTTTTTTTCTTATAATTTTATTCTTTGGATTTCAATGTAGCGTTTCTTTTTTCTGATTTTAACATGGAACCAAAGCAATAAAAGAAAATAATACAATATAGAAAAAACTATTAACGAGAGTAGAAATCTATTTGAAAACGATATAACGATATTCTATTACCATCACTGTCTTCTACGTCATTCCCATTTTACTACTAAACATCTATCATGATGTCAATAAATGGTTACATCAATGATGGTCATGATGTCAATGAATGACCACATGACGTCATGTCAATAAATAACTATAAGTTGTCTACATCAAGTCAATAAATTTCTATAAGTTTATTATGATGTCATTAAATGGCTATAATTTGTCTACATCATGTCAATAAATTTCTATAAGTTAATCATGATGTCAATAAATGGCTATAAGCTGTCTGATGATGTCAATAAATGGCTATAAGCTGTCTGATGATGCCAATAAATGGCTATAAGTTGGCTACATGATGTCAATAAATGGTTATAAATTTATCATGATATCAATAAACGGCTATAAGTTTATTATGATGTCAATAAATTGCGATAAGTTGCTTACATGATGTCAATAAATTACTATAAATTTATCATGATGCCAATAACATGTTTACATCAAGTCTTAAAGTTGCTGCAAGGGTTGTTAGTATAATTTTTATTGATTTACTTAGAAATGTGAAAATGCTTATAAATAAGGAATGCATATAATTACGAAAAATTATATCAGCGATTGTTTATTTCATACTGGAAAAATATACTATAATATCTAAGACACAGACATAACTTCATTTGAGATTTAGGTAAGCCTATGATATTTTATGTTTCTGTATAAATTCATGCCTATCCTGAAATCTTATTTGGCTGTAATCGTCGGACATCCAAAAGTTTCTAGAAGTTTCAAATAGCCAATATTGAAAGAAAAATAGATGATAATATAAATCCTCTAATGAAGGATCTTGTGGTTTCGGGATATCTGGTGCTTATTACTTAACGGCGAGGAATGACAATTGGTAGTTAAAGTTTTAAGCAACGAATTCAGTTTCATTGTGTTGGTTATAATATTGATGACAAATTTAATGGTATGGTACTTAGCGGAATCCCTTCTTTCAACAAAAAATTCGAAATATAAGTATTCAATATCAAAACTTTTTTGCAATTTCATATACTTTAAGGTTTTAAATTTTAAATTATTTTTCTTGTTTATAACCTTATTATATGTTAATATTTATCCCCTAAATTTTGGAAGTAATAAGTTATATTATTATCCGAATATCTAAGATAGAAATTCCTGAAAACTCATGAATAAAAATACTTTATAAAATTATGAAATACTTTACCTATAGTTTTAAATTAATTGAGCGTATTTTCCATTTATGGATTATAAAATCTCCTTAAACAACTATCAAATATATTTCTTTTAAATATTTATCTTACATTACATTTAAGTAAATAGTGCTCTTACGATTCCTAAATCCCTGAGGATCCTAGTACTTATCACTAAAATGATTTTATTCAAAAATAATTTAATGTTACAAAATAAAGTAAGGTTAATCTTTATAATTCCATTCTCAGATTGTTTGATTGCAAATTAAATATTTTTAAAGAACTCAGCACCCATTAAAAATGTATTTAAATTTTAAGATAACATATTTGACACTCAGAATGATGTAGAAATCATTAGTTAATCTCAAGTATCGTATTAAAGAAGACATTTATTGTGAAACACAGCTGAGGTGTAAGAAAAAAAATGAAAAAAAAATTCAAAATGAATTCAATTTTAATCATACTTTTTTTTAAAGTTTTATCCCTTCTTAGAAAAATATTTTCCAGACATGATGATAAAAAAATTGCATCCAAATTCAATATTAATATGGATGGTGATAAAAGATTAATTTATGATATTTTTTTAAAATGTTATCGCTGTTTTTGAAAAAGAGATTTTGAAAATTTTGTATTATGATATTAATATACAATAAATCTGATAGATAGTTAAAAGAAATCTTGCATAAAACTAAGTTTCTGTCAAAAAAAAAAAAAAATCGGGTTATTTATTATGAGAAAACAAAAGTAGACATCTTTTACGGTTCTACCATTGTGTTTATATAAATAAATTCAATGAAAATAATTATCATAAATATTTTTTACATTTTCATATAATTCTTTATAGAATTCATCAAACTTTCAAGTAACAATCTTAACATTATGGAGCTTATCGTGCTTTAAAAGCATAAAAAGATATTTATGAGCACTCTAATTGAAATTGTAAAATGTTGCTTCATTTTTTTTTCCGATTTAGGGCAAAAATTTGTTCTATTTGTTAGGTCATGTATAGGAGAAACGCTATGCAGTGCCATCTATAAAATTCATTTAGATAGATTCAATATACAGATGCACTCTGACGCAGCGGATGGATGATGGATGAATGTGACATTTAATCTGCTCCTATATATTTTCCTGATTCCCCTGAATCTGATTACCAAAAACATTATCTTTATTATGTTTTCAAGCTGATTTATTTAAACCTTTCGTTCTGATCATTTCGCTTTTTATTTATATTCCATAAAAGTAGCATCATTTACAGTATTTATTTCATTTCTTTCTGTATATATAATATTACTCGAAGGAAAGAGGCACAAACTTGCATAAAACTCTCTTCCATGTAAAGTGCAAATAAAACAAAATCGAAAAGAAACTATAGGACGCTTAAGTTACCCGTCTAAAAATAGTCCTTACTGTCTATATTTAAAAATATTTTAGTGAGAATATACGTTTTGTGCTGAAGCTTTACAGTTACATACTGTTTTGTTTCTTAATTTTTCAATATAAGATACGATCAAACAAAATAATAAGAAAAAGATTTAAGTTTTTATTTAAGATGTTTCAGGATGCATACAAAAACTATATATGCAAATATATGTAAATTTATTTCCCTCTTTATTTATAAAGCACATAAGAGCACTGTCTGTTAATAGTGTGTTATTTATCTTAGAAATAAATTGCATACTTTAAAAATTTTATCGAATAATCTTTGAATATATACATCATTGTAAAAGGCATCTGATGTCATCACAACGAAAAGTATCACTGAAGCTATTTTATTGAACGAAAATTTAATCGCAGATGGGAAAAAAAAACTTTCAAACTTCTTTGCTGCAAAGATAAATATCGAAATATCATTTCTGTCAACATTGCTTTTTCCATTTCTTTTTGCGAATGTCGAAGTGGTCAAAACTCTCAAGGGTTTACCAAAAGTTTAAGATCAGAAATGCTGTCCAAGCCGAAGTCCATTTTCAAAACGAAAGCAGGTAAACATTTCTTAATAAACAGAACTGCATTTCCTTTCAATACAGGTTATTTCATTTAACGTTGTCGGATAAGTTGACTTAATAAAAATATGATGTCACTTTCCTGTCTAGAATGACTTTACAAGTTTTTAGCATTCAGTACTTATATAATTATCTGAGAATTCGATTTTCATAATGAAGAATTATTTAACTATCATTGATAATTTATTAGTTTCATGAACATTACTAAAATATTATTAACAGGAATAATTATTTGTTGATTAAATTAAAATTCGAATAAAAAAATGAACTTTGCATTCAATTTTTTCTCTTTCATTGATTGGTTCGAAAATTGTATTCGAATCAGGACCCATATTAACCCTTTTCACACGGAAAAGTAATTCGTTGCAAAATTATTCACCTAATACAAAGAATTGTTCCGAAAAATAAATATATATAATTGTTTGAAGTTGAATTTTCCCGAAAAATCTTTTCACCATTCTGTAGTTAATTTTAACAATCAAAAATTGAAAAATAAATAAATAAAATGTCAAAATGATCCACTGTCTTGAAGATGGTTCTGGGAGGCACCATCTGAGGCTTGATATGATATGTGGTTCATGTGCACAGTATTCAGAATAGATGTAAGATTACTAAAATTGCTGTAATCACAATCATAATTTGATGCTCAAAAATAATTTTTACAGGAACCACAAACAAGTTAGGCTTAAAAAAAACGAACAAAATCTAAAAGACTAAACTGAAATTAAGTATTATCAATATTGATAAGGAAGCTACGGGTCTCTAAATATGACAATTCTGAAAATATAAATACATAGCCGTGTTTTTCTGCGGATGAAGATACTACGGGAAAAAAACAGAGAAGGCTTTATTGCTTTTCGTGTCGATTTGGAATAGACATTTTATCTCATAGAATGAAAATCAATTATTGTATTCTGATATTAGTGATATAATATTGAATATATATTAGATAATTAGATATTAGATGTTAGATGCAAAGTATCTGCCGTGATTAAAATTACCAGGCTTAGTTTTGTGAGGAGAAAATTTAATAATGAAAGTTAACATGTGTCTCCACATTTGCCAAGCTTTTGGGTTATATTGTTTCCTTGTTAGCAGTAAAAAAATTTATTACACAAATTGTCATCCAGTACTTCAGCAAAACTGTATTTATTAACAGTATTATTTAAATTATTGAAGATACTTTCTGAGTAGTATTAAATATATGGTAAGGATAGGGTCTCAATTTTTTGCCACAGTGTCTGTACGGTTCCATATATCTTACTGTGGAGTATATTATATAGAGAGATGATAAACGGCCCTATAAGTAAGCAGGTTCTCGCTTCTCGGTTGGGCATATTGATGGTGTTAGGTTCGAATTACTTCCCTACCGATGACGGGATATACGTATAGACGCATGGGTTGTAAGGTATTGGAGATCATTTTGCATTCATCTAGTGTTTGATTTCTTGTTGTGACGGTTTGACCATACATATTACCTCAGGTACTCCGGCAGGGAGGAGCAACTCGTTTATCATTCCAAATACAGAAGGAGAAAGTATTGTGAACGACTTATGTTTGTAAAATGCTACAAATGTGAAGTAAAAAAATAACGCCTTTATTTATCAAACGTTTTTTAAATGCAATGTATTTATTGAATTATTGGAATATACTTACTTCATAACCTTTATTATTATCTTTTCTATCAGAAAATTTAGAATTCCATTTGCAAAGAATTCACTATTGATATTTTTACATTTTCTTATGAGCAATGCCCAATTATAAAATTCTGTCAGCAACTGTTATTATTTTTGCAGCTTATTACTGTTGCAGTTTTTTTTTCACTGAAAGAATTTGAATCCTGATTCTTTCAGCAAAAGAAGTGAAACAAGCGATCGAAAGATCTTAGTGCAATTCATCAAGAAACCCAAAGCAAATTCTATCAATCGTTCTTATAATCTCTCAATACAATTCGCCCTTTTGAATTGCTTTCAGAATCATGCTTGAATCAATATATAGATGTTTACTATACTCGTAGACATCAGAAATTTTGTTGATGCTTCGACTAGAGGATAAAAGTATATAAAGCTTTATTGATGGTAGGGCGTTGTTATTCGCTTCGCTATCACTATTTCAGAACTTGTATAGGATAAAAATACGTTCTATTAATAAAGGTTAAGTTCAAATAAAATAATTTGTCATAAGACATTTCACATTTAATGTGATTTGCTTGATTCTGTAATTTATTATTTATTGCAAAAATATCAATTATCTATTTTCCACAAATTGTTGTTGTGTGGGAAATTGAATTGATTTTGAAACCATTTTGTAATTGTGCTTTTTGTTCTGAAACCATTTTTAAGTCTAAACAGCTGCTTAAATTACACACAAATTTCTGAGGTTTCAATAATAAAATTTAATAGATAAAGTATACAATGTGTGGAAAAATGATTCGAATTTAAAATTGATGCATGCATTAACCATAAAATGCATGATTTATTATTATTTTTTTTACAAAAAAAAATGCATGTGTGTTTAATAGCTGTAGATAATACAAGAAAATTTATGAAAAGAATTATAATCTTTTTCATGAATTTAAAAAAAAAATATTAGAAGGCTACATTATGAATTAAACTATATCTCAGTGATGCAAATCACATTATAACCATTCTGAAATAAAAGTAAAAGTCCCTTTTCACCAGTATATTTTTTTACAATGTAAAAAAAAAAAAATATTTTTATTGATAAAACTATTTATAAAACAACCATCTTGGTATTTTCTCAGGCTTCCAATTTAATTGTAGAACCACTGTTTCAGTAAATCGACCTTTTTACAAATATTTATCAAAAAGCATTTAAAAAAGGATTTCAAACACTCATTGTTTCCTTCAGGAACAGTAGTGTGAAGCTTATAAATGTTAAAAAGAATGTGTAGCCAAATGGCTACACAATGCTTAGTAGGGTTAAATATATGATATCAACTTGCGTCTGTTTCCTAATTTATATCTTAAGATGGAAGCACCATAATACAGTAACTGAAGCATTGAATTCTATGTTATTATTCAGCTAAGAAAGGAAGATTGAGTTATTAATGTTTAAATTAGCTGTATTCTAATTAGATAAAAACAATTATTTTGATAAATTACAGAAATGTACATGTTTTTTTAAATAATTATTTTTCTTGCCTGAGTTAAAAATAGGAAATGTTAACTCCTAAATATATTTGAAGCTATTTCGAATGAATAGATTAAATATCGTAAACAACGAAAGAAACATCACTGCTGATGATTATAATGCTATTCATCTAGATGACTTTATTATGACCGCGGTGGTCTGGTTAAGGTCTCGGGTTCGGAACTGGAGGGTTTCAGGTTAAAGACCCGATTCCACCGAAAAACCTCCGTGCAAGCGAGTCTAGTGATGTTAAATCAGTCGAAGTCAAACATCCTCACCCTGGTTGATATGGAAGTTTGGAGAGGGGGTGCCAGTTCAGGTGTCATCCTCAGCATCTGACGGCGGTTAAAAAATACGAAGTCCGTCCCAATATAGCCCTAGTGTTACTTTAAAACGGGACGTTAATATAACTAAACTAAACTTGATGACTTTACTGTTCAGATAGGTAATTTTTATGTAAATAAAAATACATTATATGAAAAGGATCTCACAAAAAATGACTTGTAAGGAAATAAACTAATGAAATAATAATTATTAAGTGTTCTTTTCCTCTTATATTGGGAGCGGGGGAGGTAATATCTGTTATAATAAAGTATATGGATATAGTTGCCCGTCATTTAAATCTGCTATTATTAATTTTGAAATATATTCAATTATTCAAAAATTGTTTCATTTTATAAAAAAAATTATTCAAGTTCATTGCAACGTAGCAATAAATTTTCAAGCCCATCTTTAAATCAAGTATTTCAAAATTTCTTCAATATATAATTTCACGTAGAAAATTCCTATTCCATCTGTTTCAATTGTGCAATTTTTTTTTTTTTTTTTTTTTTGAAAATAAACAAGAATTATTGCTCTTAAAAATAGCTTTTCATCTTCCAACTTTACTGAAGTTGCTTTACCCATCTTTTCGGAATAAAATTTGGTTTACGCAGATTTTCCTACTTCAATATAAATGGCTATATCGGTTCAAGTAAATCTGTCACAAAATTGGTAAGAAATGATGGAAATGTTGGAAAAATAGAAATATATCTGCCGAATATTCCACATTGGTCCGAGTCCCGAAATGATGTATGAAACCAAAATGCCAACTTATACGTCGCCAACTTGTGCCAAGTATTGGAGTAGCAGACGGGTGACAGCTGGTGGCAGGTGACGGTCACATTGGATAGGAGAAAAAAAATGGCGAATCGAGGAGAAAGAAACAGAGCAGGACAATCCGCTGCCGAGAAATCAGCTTTGCAAGAACAATAATAGATAAATATGTCAAAGCAAAGAAAATAGATGAGCTCGAGTCCTTCTTTTGTCAGATAGTCGAAACTTGTTGAAATATCATCGTAATAGGAATGATAGATAGGATTTAATATATAGTTTATGATACATTGTGGTTTATTCCTTAAGTGCGGTAATTTTATTTCTTTTGGGATCAATTTGAATTAATGAGGAACTATTGCAGTTAAAGCTTAAATCATTAAAAAAAAACTAACATGCTTTATGAAGGTTTAGGGTTTTAGGGGTTATAGGTTTAGGATTTATAGGTTTAATCAAACCTAATTTTCACAGATTTCTATTGAGTTTCGTGTCTTTTTAATACACTATCCGCCTTTGGCGACCAGTTTGTTCGCCCAGATAATTAACTTATTATACTGTTAAATTATTTATATGGGATGCATTTATTTAAAAATACATTTCACCTTCTTATTTAATACGATTAAAACACACAAATTCAATGAAAACAGTTTACGGCAATTTACAAAGCGAATATGTTAAGTGGAAATGAAAATCCTACTGCGGATTGTATGACTGGCAAGAGCAGTGCTTGAATGTTTTGATGGAGAGTTTGAATCCCGTAAAAACGTTATTTCTCATAATGTATCAAATTGAGTTAAAAAATATTATTAAAGTTCAATGGAAAAGTATATGAAAATGAAATTTATGTCATTAAAGAGATCTATTTTTTAAATCTTAAAATAAAACAAATAGCTCTTTTTATAAGATAATTGTTTTGAAAAATATAATATCAATTCCCGAAGGCAAATCATAGAGATTACAGCAAAACTTAAGAATAATAGCTGGTGCCAAAATCGAACAATTTTTGAGTGATTTCTCGCCAAATACAATCATGACGGTTTGTGATTGCAGCTTTAAAAGCCGTTTGCAAGCATTTATAGTATACACTCAGGATTGCGGACTTTTAGAGAATTTTTGGAGGGTTGGCTCGATTTTGATGTGCTTGGCGAGAAACCTGTACATTAATCTTAAGTCTTACCACGATTATTTATCTGACAACAGCTAAGCCTACTTTTGCTCTTGCTTGAGCTTCTTGTTTGTACTACTTCCTGTTTTCCTTTATATCTTCTTTCCTCTGACTGAATGTCTTCTTTGGTGACATGGTGACCTATCTTCAGAATAATTCTAATAATATTTTGTAACTCCATTAATTAGCTAAGCGAAGAATTTGATTCAGTACAGCTGTAAAAATGTTCAATGAATAAAGGAATCTGAAATTCGTATGAAATTTTGTTTATATTCAACTGTTACCATTCGGCAATTAGTAAAAAGCTCTATTTCTGTATCTCTTACGGTAGCGTTATATACAGGGTGATCAATAAATAATAGGAACTGTTCGGAGCCCTGTAGTGTGTTATTACTGGATGAAACAACAAAATTTGTCCACCATACACATTAAAGTATGCGGTTTCGATTCATCAAGAAAAAAAAATTAGGACCAAAAAACATTGGTAGGGAAAATCCTGAGGCTGCGATCGAATTGGCTTATACGGGTACTTTGCAACATGACATCGAAGATAAAGGGAAGGATTGCCAGAATTTAAGCCATTCTACAAGAATTTGCCCGTCGATTGCGTTGTCACTACGTGAACGCGCTTCATTAGTCAAGCTGTTTTAGCAGCGAGAGGAAAATACCAGTGATGATCTTCGTGAACACCAGCAGTTAAAACAGTTACGCAGAGGACAGATTACCATAACTAATTTGCGATTTGGTTGAAATATTTGAAACAACAGGAATTCTTGGTGCGCAAGCAGGCTGTGGGCGTAAAGATATCAAGTAGGGACAAGTTGAAGAAGTTGCATTTGCCGTTATGAATCAAGCTAGATCCAATAAGAAGGTTATTAACAGTGCATGTTCAAATTCACGACAAAGTCGTTGCACCGTCGACAACGACAATCTTGTTGTCGACGGTGCAGAAAATATGGCGTAAGATCCTGAAATTGTATCCGTATAAGATAACGCTCATTAACTAATAACACTGATATGAACCCTGGCAATTTCTGGTTGTGGGGCTACTTGACAGGCGTTGTGTATCAAGGACATGCTCCTGAATTTCCTACTTTAAAAGACCAAATAACGTTACATGTCAGAAAAATAAATGCCGATATTCTACGAGTCACCGTCGAAACCCTCGTGTACCGCTGCAATTATTGGAACATCAAGTTAGTGGTTACCTTGAGCCAAATTTGTAAATTGATATAATAAAAAATTTTCATTGGTATTTGGTATGCTGTGCTATTTAATGTTTCCATTGGTAGTTATATATCCTTTTTTCGCTCATTGTGTGCTTGCAGCGCCAGGATTTTCCCTGTTGGCATTTTCTGGTACTATTTTTTTTTTCCTTTATAAATCGAAACCGCATACTTTAATGTGTATGGTGGCAAAATTGTATTATATTTCGTCCAGTACATAACACGCTACAGGGCTCTGAACTCCTCCTGTTATTTCTTAATCACCCTGTATATATATATATATTTAAGAGATGTTCTATATTTAAACAATTCGATATCAAGGTTTTTAATATCATTTTCAAATCGCTGCCTCTGAACATTTTAATATTATATGTCATAGAATAAAATTTCAAAGCCCATTTGTAAAATGGGGTTTTAGACAGCGAAAAAGAAATTGTACTTCTTTTTTGAGATAATCCTGATATTTCTGTGTATATTTATTTATTGATAGTATTTTAGTATTGGTAATAGTTAAATAAAATAGTGGTATTTGGATCATTAAATAAGTGAGAATTTTTAGAATAAAATAGCATAGTCTAATTTAAGATAAAAAAATAAGAAATGAATTAGGATTAAAATTAAATTAAGATATATATATATACATAATTTATTTTAGGCAAAATTTTAATAACAATACTTTAAAAAGAATTTCTTTGCTTTGAATTTAGAATAAAATATTTCATAATATTAGTTTTAGTTCATTTATTTTAATATCCTGCTTTGAAGCAACACGACGCTATTTTAAGATGTACATCATTATTCTGAACCGCCATTAAATGACAAGGACGATATGTGAGTTGGCACCTCCTTTTACAATCTTTCGCATATCGCCAACGTGACGAAACTTCACCCAAGTCGAATTTAACATACACTAAGCCCACATACATGAGGAATTATTAGGGGAATTGGGTTTTTCAAATTTCCTGTACCAAATTTGAGATCTTACTTACATAGGCCTCCACTGGTCCAAAATGATTTGTGTTTCATATGATTCCTAAGTTAGAAAATAATTATAAAAATTCAATAAAAGCTAGATTGGTTTTAATATATTTTATATTTCCTTTTTAGCATTCTGATGAAATTTTTCAGAATTACTTCTAAATATTTGGATGTTTAAAGCCTTGTTTAAATATTTCAAACAAATACTTTGAAATTTGAAAGAATTAACACACAAATGCAATCATAATTCGTCGTCAGGATCCTGGTTTTAAATTGATTTAGACAATAATATTATTATAGGATATAATTGTTTTAATTAATATACGTTCAATTTTTCTTATAAAGTAAGGATTACTTTGAATTATGTATTGAAAAAGAGAATAAGGAAATATATAATAATGAAAATTACGTTATTTCACTTATTTCTTCCAATTAAGGAAAGTCTTATCAAAAAATTCATTCTGAATTAATCCTAATAATTAAAATTGCGTAAAAATATTTGGTAAGAATCATTAAATATTGAGATTTTATTTTTGAAGTTAATTTAATTATTTTCGTCTGCTATTAACATGTTTCTTCTTTTTCATGTAAATGCACTTTTTTGTCTAGAATACTTCAAAGATAATTAAGCAATTTTAAACTTTATTTAATTTCACAAAAAAATATTTTAATAAGAATGGAATAAGAACTAAAATTATTAAATTTTTTTCTTCGTTGAAGTCCTTAAATAATTAGAACGCATGTATAATGAAGATAAAGTACTTTAAATACTTAGAAAAAACAAATATACGTACTTTTAAATGCCTGCAAAGATTATGATTTTATCCTCTTGAAACGAAAGGCAAGGTAATTTTTCTTTTAAAGGATATTAAATCGTTTCATCATCCCAAAAGGAACAATATTCGAATTAAGAAATTTCAGCCACTGAGTATTTCTTGAAGAATTTAGTATTTTGAAATGTTAAAGATAAAATAGATCTCCTTCAGTAATTTGATATGTTAACGATAAGATAGATCTCCTTCAGTATTTTGATATATTAACGATAAGATAAATCTTCTTCATTATTTTGATATGTTAAAGATAAGATTATCTTTCAATAATTTGATATGTTAACGATAAGATAGATCTCCTTCAGTATTTTGATATTTTAACGATAAGATAGATCTCCTTTAGTATTTGATTGTTAAAGAAAGGAATAAAATGTAGCACAAAGAAGGAAACTGAATCGAAATTATTGATTTGCTTAAATGTAGTTGATAAATATAATTTTTCCGATGTTCTAAATTATTATGTTTACTCAGTATGTGCGGGTTATAAAAATAAAATATAAAAGCAGGACTCACTGCTTAATAAAAAAAAACTTCAGATGCAGAAATATATGACTTCAGTTTGAGTGGTGGGGCATGCCATACCTGAAAATTTTACTGGGAATAAAAACTGAACGCCAATTTATAGCATTCATCATCTTTTGAAATACTTTTCAAAACATTTGTCAGTTCTAATGCTTGGCGATCACAGCAAATTAATGCATATTATTCCATAGAAAATGCTTTTGTTATTAATGCTTAATGCTTATTATTATTCAAACTTTCAAACAACTCCCATGCCAAGAAATTCAATATTGGTAATACTTTAATTTCAGTTTGGAATTGATTCCAAACTAAATCTAGAGATCAGACATATAAACAGTTAATAAATATTTTTCAATTATAAACATGAGAGCAGATAGAATAGACAATTGAAACTAATTATTTTATCGGATACTTCTTTTCTTATTCTTATTAATGTCTGGTGCAAATGCATTACTAATAAAAAGAGTGGTACTATGTGATGTGAACAGGGAGATGGGGTAAATCTATCTGGTTTGATAAATGCAAATGCGAACATTTGACATTAATGTCTTGTGGTGCATTAATGGTAAAAAGAGCGGCATTTATTGTGAATCTTGATAATTCCATCTGGGTTGATGAACGCAAATGCGAGCATATAATGTCATTGTCTAGAGCAAATACATTACCGGTAAAATACTCGGCACTATATGGCGTAAACAGGGGCGTATCCAACCAGATTGCTGAATAGAAATGCGACCGTATAAAATTATTATTGTCTGGTGCAAAAACATTACTAATAAAAAAAAAAGTGACACTATGCAATGTGAACCGGACGAGTTTATCTGGGTTGATAAACATTTCTGATAAATTATTTTAACATGAATTAATATTTTATAAATGATTGCTTACATATTTATTTCTTTTAAATATCCTGGATTGTATAATGTGGATGTCTATTATAAATGTAATCAGGACGATTCTTTTATTTTCGATTTTCTACTTCATAAATTTGTATTCTGAACAATTCATTAATTCTTTATAAATACTTTAATTTTTATATCATTATTTATTTACTAACCATGTAGGTTTATATGTTTTCTTATAAATTTCATTAGAATGGTTAGGAAAACGGTTCACAAATGCAGCAAAGCAGAATTCAGCTAAACAGCTAAAAAAATGTTACGAATAAAAAAAAAATCTGAAAATCTACTTACCACCTGTTTTCCGGGCAATTAGCTGAATATTCAGCAGTTTTATTATCCTGTAATTTAAAAACAGAACATAATCAAGTGTTCCTTGTGTTCATCTAAAATCAACTGCTTTTTTATTATTGTTTGCAATGAAAAAAAATTGCATAAAAAAGCAAGACTTACACATTTTTTTTTTCGTTTCTTATATGTGGCGATTGCTTGATGGTTGTTTGTTTTTATAAAAACTCTATTTCCCTGGAAAATAGCAAATCACGCATTGTTTGCATTCATCAAAATTTCCATCTGATATGAAAAACAGAGTTCGAATTCAATGTAGTATATATCTTCGTTGTTTTTATTTAGTCTTGTATTAAGTAAATTGGAAGTAACTTCTAATATTTTTGAGAGAAAATATTAGAATAACATAAACATTTGTATAAAATATTAAAGCAAATTTCATTATGAATTCTCAAATAAACAGTATTTTAATGTTTTATAAAAAAGGAAGCAACTGAAAGGTGCGCCATTTTTGAGAAAAACACAGTGTAATGCGTGATCATTTCTAAGCAAGGAATATAAACAAATATGTTTTTAATATATGAAATATTCTCTCGCACTTTTTCTCACCTACAACGATTCAAAATTCATATTATATATATCTTATATATAATATGATGTATATATTATATTTTATATATACATTATATATATATCTGCCAATATAGTATTTTAAAATTTCTAATACTGCCACTTATATCCTAATAAACTTGCTTGAAATAAATATTTAAATCGTCTGCGTAGTATAATTTAGTTAAAACTTTTATTAATCGCTCTTTAAACGTTAGCAAATATACATAAAAGCGATAAGATAGCTGATATGAAACAAGTAAACAGATATATAATAAAATCAGAAACACATTCACGCACTCTTTCCAGCAGATTGATTTTTCCGAATTAAATAATACTAAAATTTCTTAGGCTTAAACACATGAATGTTATTTACTTTTCTGAAGATAATTTTGATCTAAAATATTCTTCAAAAAAATTAATGCTTTTTAGATAATGTATTTTGACTGAATAAACATTTTAAGGAAAATCTTCTTACTGAATACACGAGGATAAAATAAATATCAGAACGTTGCCAAGGAAAAGCATAACAAAATATGCCTATTAATGAAAAATCCTTAATGGACTATTTTTTTTATAACTTTTCATCTCTTTAACTTCAAATTCATACTGGCTTTCATCCATTTAGCGCAGGATATTGCGAAATTTGTTTCAAACAAAACAAGAGCATAGGATGTAAAATCGTCGAGCTAAGCGTCTTAAGAATAAAAAGGCTGTTATTTAAGAGGTTGAGGAAATTTATGTTAGAAATGGGCCGTGTATTTCTTCCCTTTTGGCGCTATGCCATGTCGGCAAAGAACTGTTTTTGCTGGTTTCGTGAACTTCTGGGTTTAACCGGTCATGCATTAGGTGCAAGCAGTTACGGCCATTGTGACTTTTTTTTGTGCTTTATTTTGTTAGACTTTAAAATATTGTCATGCACGTACTGAAATGCGGATAAAAAAGGAATTAGGCAATGCGTTTTACCATAAAATTTTTTCATTAAAAAACCATTTCAAGTTTGGAAGTATTTAAAAAAACAGACTACTAGGTTGTTTTAAAAAAACAAACAATCGCATTATATATGGAGCCAATTACATGCAATTTAAAATAAATATTCATAAATATTTTTCTTTTTTTATAAATTTAAAGCACGGTTAATTTGTTTCCATTCCTACGGAACTAAAAACTGTTAATGTAGTTCACACCATGTCACAGAATAAATGTGAAATGATTCATTTAGATTGTTATTATTATTGTCTATTATAAATTTATTTAACATCATTTTTTTTCATTTAGATTGTTATCATTATTGTCTTTTATCAACTTATTTAACATCATTTTTTTCAAATAGAATGTTATCATTATGGTCTATTATCAATTTATTTATTTGACATCATTTTTTCATTTAGAGTATTATCATTATTGCCTATTATCAATTTATTTAACATCATTTTTCAATTTCAATTATTATCATTAGTATCTATTATCAATTTATTTAACATCATTTTTTCATTTAGATTATCATTAGTGTCTATTATCATTATTAGAAATAAATTTAACTTAAGCTGTGTTGACGCTTCTTTATTTAATAAACTAAAGAAAACATACATACAACAGCAAGAAACTTTTTTGACATAAAAGAACAAAATGCACTTTCCAATATTCCATCTTTCTTTTGAATATTATGAATTCATTCTTTTAATGACTAAGAACTGCTATGCAGGAACAAGAACTACGCGTTTGCTTGATAAAATACTTTCTCTTTGGAATTATAACGCCCAAAAGCCAAATCATAAAGTAATTTATCTAATCAAATCAGTTTACAAATTGCAAGCATACTGTTATGGAATAATTAGACAGATGGGTGTGCGATGAGAAATCCAACAAGTTCAATAACGGATTACGAAACTTTAATTTATACAAAAACATAAACAGAACATAGAAATCAATAATACATAAACAGCAAATTATTACTAAAAAGCCGCAACAGCACAAGGCGCTCAGAAAGAATTCACTATTGGATTTTTATAATCATCTCACGGCAAACGAGTATTTGAAAGAATATCATTCTTTGAACCTAATTAAGATATCAACGAAATACTAGGTTTTTCAGGTACCATCTTTTACTTTGTCGCCAATATGGGAGAATTTCGACCTTGCATCCATTCAGCGGCCATTTAGATATTTATAAATCTCTCTTCTTTACTATGAATACTAACTGCTCAAGGAAACAATATTGCAGAATCGTAACAATATTTTCATAGCAGATTGTAAAATGTTTCATGACATGTTCATGCTCATTGAATCATAGAGTGCAAATTGCAAATAAAATGCAAGTCATCGCTGCTAAAATTGCTAAAGCTAGAGCCCTAAAATATGGCATGAAAATATTATTTTCAATTAATTAGCAATAGCAATATTAATTTCAGTTTATCCTATCTCTTGATGGATGAAAAGCTATTAAATGTCTAATAGAAAAGGAAATATGGAAATCGGGAAATTATTTAAGTTCGAAATTTGAAATTTAGCATAATTACAGCAAATAAGGATTTTTTTTTCTTTTTAATTCTGCTTGCTCAAAACTAAATTGGATGTTTCATGAAAGTTTAATTTGCAAGCTGCTAGATTCGTAATCTTTTTTTTTCTTATCTTAAAATTCATTACACTTTTAAATAAAGGAAATTTAATACATATATCGATCCCATGCATTTCAGATTTCTTTAATGTTTTATTGCTTTTAGTGTATAAAAAATGTGCGTTTCATTTATTTATTAATTAATGAACGGCATAAATATGCGGTTATTTCTATGCATATTAGATTGAGATACACTCAAAAGAAATCGCGACTACTATTGCTACTTAAGAACTGTGCTAAAAAAAACTCATAAACACAGACAACAAATCTAATATTTTTTTTAAAATCCTTCATAAGTATGCCTTTAACGAAATACATAATTTAGAAAGCATTAAAGAATTTCAATATGTTTAAAGATATCTCATAATGCTTTATTATACTTTTAACACTCACATCGGCCTTTTTTTATTTCTACTTTATTCAAATATTTTTATCACTGCCATGCCACTCTGGAATGATGTCAATAAGCTACAATTTCTTTCACTAAAGTTTAGAATAAATATCTCTTTAATTCCTGCATTATTTTTCATCAGAATTAAGAAGATTCCAACTATAGATATCTGTCAGAATCGAAGTCGTTCAACATTACAATAGGTTCTCTTGCATAAAAAGAAGTAAAAATGTTTGTCTGTGCATATTCCTTAACCGGAAAAAAATGTTCTTAATTTGTTTTAGTAAATAGTAAGAAACTTTTTATATATATTTATGTTATTGATTTTTATTAAAATAAAAACTGATTCCATGTTTCGAAACTGTTGTATTGTAAGACAGGGTTTATAATGGAAGGCAGAAAGTTCAAGAATTCATAGACTGATACATTTATAGAGATTTAAAAAAATTGTAACTATATAATAGTTTTCAATTTTAATTTTTTTTGATAGACCTTTGCTTTATTTTACTTTAAATGCCCTTTCCTATTTTAGAAAGTGGACTGACTTACATCAATAGAATCAGATAAACTTCCTACAACGTGCTTCGAATTTTATTTTACTTTATTCTAGTGAGCACTTGACCAGCACTCTAGTTGATTATTTGTCTCTCAGTGGTCATATATCAAATCATTTTTCTTCTTGTGTTGCGAGACTTTTCTTAACAACCAGATTACCGGTCACTTCATTTGAACTGTAAATATATTATCATAACTAAAACTTGGAGCAGTAATCTTACTGTAATCTTTTTGGTTTCTTTCGAATAAATGAAAAAGAAAGAACGCCAGAAGCTTTGATTATTGGTTCACTTTATTGATTGCGTTTAATAAATCATTCAAACTGCACGCCTTACTTCTAAATGGATTGAAGCATTTTATTATTTATTTCATTGCAATACACAGGTCGAATTCAATCATTTTAAGAAGACATTTAATTATTGTAAAAGAAAAATAAAGTAAAAAATATTGGGCACAATATTTAAACTATTGACCATATTATCAATAAGAAATTTGAAAAAGCAAATCACACAAAATGAACGCAAACATCTAAAACACAGATGTATTGTTTTAATCTTTTTCTTTCCTTTCTTTTTTTTCTTTTATTATGAAGCTGAAAAACGCAGCTTTAATACTATTAAACTAATTTTGAGAATAGACATTATTCAATAAACATGTAAATTCAAGCAGTAGATTTGATGTGTTCAGTAATATAATTTACAGATTTATTTTACCATTCTATACAGTTTTCTAAAATTTACAAAAATTTCAGTATAAAAGGAAAAAAAAAATCGATTTTGCGTGTGTGTGTCTTTTTTTTAAGAATACCATTTTTTTGGAAATGCGTTTCGCTATTCTGTCCAATATATGATTTTTGCTTAAATGTGCTCCGATTTCGATCAATTTTTCCTCAAATTTCCGAAAATAATTGGCATTATTTGGTAGCTTTAGCCATAATGATTATTTCATTTCATATAAAATATTATTGTTGGAACTTTACAAGTGAAGATCGATATGGAACTTCTAATTATAATAAAGAAGATAGTGATACTGTAATCAAGATAAATAGATATTTGAATTTGTTTTAAAAAATCTTTATTATTCATAATGTAGAAAATATTTAAAATTCATGAATTCAATTGATTGATTGTTGAATTTGAAAACATTAAAATATTGTAATGTCGTCTGAAATACACAACTGTTCAAAATTTCTGAACATTTGGATATTAAAAAACAAGTGAGAAAAATAAATTACAAAAACTCGTCAAAGTAAAATTAAATAAAAACGAGTAAAAAAGAGAACAAATACGATGCAAATATTCTTTAATATTTCTCACATTTCAAACTAACAAAAATATTATTTTAATAATTCACAATATATACAATGTATATAAATATAAATAAAAAAAACAGACTATGCGAATCTACCTTTCGAGAGTTTTCAGCTAATCTCCTAATCTAAGGTGTGGAATTTTATTTCACATTATTATGCTGTAACCATGGTAACCGACGCCATAAAATATTTATACGAAGCAGACAAAATAGAAGGGAATGTTTCATTCAACATGCCTGAAACACTATATTAGCTTGATTACAAATGACAGAAAAATTAAACAGAAAGTATGAAATATAAATGTAAGATATATAGAAAATCTTAATCAACCTTCAAGTATTTCGACACATGCTAAACTAAAACCACAATATTACTTTAAAATGAGTTTTGAAGGACTGTTTACATATTTTGAAACAGACAATAAAATATGTCCTGTCTTTTTCAACGAGAATTTATTTAAAATGACGACAAAATATATATCAACTTTTCTAAAAGAACTTTTCTTTCATAGTTAAGTATCGTCTTTCTATTAAAAAAAATCAAAATGTCTTTTGCCATTCGTTGAGGGTTTTTTTTTTGTTGATCTAATTTTATGGACTTTCATATAGACTTGTTTAGATTTTCTGATCCTGTTTTTATTTATTCGTCTTTTATTTTTAAATAATGTTGAACCTTTTATTTTTAAAAAAATATTCTGTTATTTCTATTTTTTAAATGATATTACTAATTTTTATTTGATATTTATTTTTATTCTTTCTTAATACAAGCAAAAATATTGAATTTACAGGCAAAAACGATGAAGATAGGTCTTCCTACTTTTCAACCTTACAAAAAAAAAAAAAAAGTAGTCATCTCGATATTTATATGTTGCAGAATGATCTAACAATCTGGGTATAAAATGCATTTTCATCCTCCGAGATTGAGTGATTCAGTAGACCTTATCTGGTTGCATTAAGTTGAAATATCGTTTCTATCGATTGGAAAAAATATTTTAATTTATATCGTATACTACAATACATGCACGAAACAATATCGAATTAGTTACCATACTAATTTACTACATGTATTGTAACTAATTTCAATAAAATAACTACAAAATTTGATAATTTCAAAACATATTTTGAATTCCATTGTTTGTTCAAGTTTTTGTTAAATAAAAATTATTTACAGTTTTGCAAGTTTCCTATCATAAACTTTTAGCCCAGTTACTTCTTTTTACATTTTTTTTTGTTTGCTTATTATGAATGTCTCAATAACTTTAATAAAATAGAACTTAAGAATCAAATTGTTTTGATCTGTTTCTTAAATATATTGTTACTAAATAGTATGTGCTGTTAAACAAACAACCCTAGAAATATATGCAAAAAAAATAAAAAAAATCCAATTCTTATTTGAATAGCGGGAACTGTAGATAGATAGTTTGTTTTGTTTGTTCCTTTAAATTTCTTCTTGTGCCGATTCAATAACAAAAAATATTGCATTTCTCAAGTCTATTTGTAAATGTGCTATCACTTATAAATAAATTGTATGAAGCTGGTATTTTTACATAATTGTATGTGAAGTATAGAGAACGTATTCTAATAGAAAAAAAAAGGATCATCTGATTTAAATAATTTTCCCTGTTTCCAACCTTTCCAAATTCGGAAAACGCATTTTTGGCATTTCCCTATCTATAACAATAACTCAAAACGATTTGAGCTAGAAGGGTGAAATTTGGTATTTCCACAAATTTGTGTATTTCCATCGAATTTTGAGCAAAATCTATTAAAATGTCTGTCTGCCCAGCAGTTCAAACACTTTAGCTACTGTAGTTAACAAGATAGTAGTAGTATTAGAGCAAAATACATTCTAAAGAAGTCTGTCTGTCCGACTGTTCGAATACAAATTAGCACATTAATTACAAAACGAAGACAGATAGATGGATATAATTCGGTTCACAGATTTGAAGTCTATAAAATAGACACCTATCAAATATTGAACCAAATCCAACAAAGGGTTGAACATCTGTCTGTCAGTACTTTCAGAAGCATGTAAACGCGATAATTCAATAACGCAATGATTTAAATACATCAAACTTAGTATGTTATTTTGTGACTATAATTGTAGTTTTATGCCAAATTTTGGTTTTAATCGTTTGAGAAAACTGGATCTAAAATACAAATTCCATATTTCTGTACTATTAACCGTTTCTCAGGGATTAATTGCCAAACAATTGCAAAGGATCTTACAATAGATTTAGTAGTACAATAGATTAGAGAGTAAGCGAGCAATTTTATGGAAACCGCTCACTTAGGTTTAGATGTAATATATTTGTGCTATGCATATACATTGACTTGTTTCAGTTCATAAATATTGTTGCAAACAAGCTATGTTGCTTCCCAGCAAGGTTAGTTCTATCACCGGAAAGACCGATTTACAATCATCTGTATTGGATGCTGCTCGGGTGTCGAGCCAGTAATCCCAGAGCTTGGCTACAAACTTGGTGACCATTTGGCAACCTTGACGAAGAAATGGATAACGCTGGAAATTTCAAGAATGTTAACGATTCATGCAATAGGAACTGACATACGCCTGATTGGCCCAGAAGGTTCTAGGCCCACCTCCCGGGAACTATATAAGGCCGGCAGTCTCAAGCTGCAAAGAATCGCAGTTGGAGTCGTAGACAAGTAATGAGTCTTCAAGAGGATAGTGAAGCAAAGGCGGAATTCCAGCGCTGTGTGGAGCCCAAGCCAGTACTGAACTGAGCTGTGTCTAATCCTCTTGTCTATTGTGGAAGCAGCATCAAGTTGAGTGTAGAGTAGCCAGTCGTGTGGTAGTGAGGCGACAGTTGGATACAGCCAGAGCAAGAAGACATTGGGTAATTTCAGAGGTTTGGAGTGACCGTAAAGCGAAGCTCCGAGGATCCCCTCTCCAGCTGAATTCTGTCTGGTCGCTTTGTATGCTATGGTCGATTAGTTCTTGTGGGCTACTGTTTGCTGTAGTGTGTTGTCCCATGTGTACGCCTCGGCTGTATATAGTTGTCGTCTTTATATTCGTCGTCTGTGTCTTTGTGTTTAATAAACCTCATAGTTGTTTTCTACTGAGGCCTGCTGATTGTTTTCAAACCATACACCCCACTACAGGCTAACCCGGATTGGATTTGGATTTGGATTTGTGGGTTTTAATGGCGCAAGAGCCAATTCTGACCATACTGCGCCAAACGTATGGTTAAACAGACTAATCCGGTGATCCGTAACAATATATTATGGTACGAAGATTATGGTAATGATTAGGAATTAATAATTGCATATTGAAGTAAATTAACTTACGCCACCGGAAGTTATAAACAGATTTCGATTTGAAATATATTATTTCTTAATAAATTAAATAACTGAACATATATATTGTCTTAAGTGATTATAGATAAATTTTGATAGAACTTTTTTATTGCTCCTGAGAAGTTCAGTAATTTATAGCTGATGCTATAGTAAACAAACATAAGATTTTACGAATATTCTTAAAATTATGGAAACTTTTTTTTTCATTTTTTTATTGCTTTTTGATCCCCTACAGAAACGGAAGATAACTGTGAAGGTGATTAATATTTTTTGTGCATTTATTTATCAATCATTCGCAACTTTTCACTGATCGAGCGTCAGATAAAAAAGTCTTGGTTCATCCAGACCCAACCGAATATATACTGAATATACAATTGGATATTTACATAGTTATTTTCGCTTCTACAATGAACAGAAAAAGAAAATATTTCCCAAATTCTAAATTTGTAATAGATAGAAAAGCATAATTCAATAAAAATGATGAAGTATTAAATATAATAAAAGAATACTAAACATTATTCTGAGAAGCTGACTGAAATAAGATAAAAATAGCGAGGTAGAGTTCGCTCTCAAAATTAATACTAAATATTGTTTGACAACCCTCCGCGCATTTGCGTATGCGTTAGGATGGGTTTAATTAGTCAAAATAGGGATAAGAGGAAAGATGAAAGGAAGGGATGTTTACATTTAAAAATAAAATAAATTCGGATTACTCGCAGAATGAATTAAAATAATACGGTTAGAAACGACACGATACTCTCATGCACGTGAAAAAAAAAAATTGAACCAAAATATCTAATAGGGTGAAAATCAAGGTCAAAGAATAATGAGGAATTCAGGAAATGCGCTCATCCTTCTGAGTCTCACCCCTTATGAGACAGAATAGTATAAAAGTGGTAGTCTTAGAATACTGAAACGAACAGTACAATGTTATGTGTAAGGGAAGTCAACCATCTAACTCTCCGACCCGCCCGAAGGCACACGGATTTAAACCATAAAACTGAATGACCGAACCGCCGCAACAGCAACATTGTCAGGAACTGTGGTTGAGTCCTAAGGGCCGTCACCGGCCACGGTACAACCCTCCCCGAAAGAAGTACGTCCCGTCAACGATGGGAGGAGCCAGATCCCCCACGTTTTAGTGTACTCTCCAGGGTGGCGAGATCCAATCACCATGCCGGAAGCATCTCATCCTCATTTCGAGGTGCCCCCCCCGGGGGGATATGTGTAAGGGAAAAAAACTGTTTAATTAAATTATCAGAATTCTATAAATTTAGACTGATTCTCCTAATCAGGTATTTCTCAGAAACAACTATCGTCATGCAATATATAAGTTAGTTTTTAAAATTCTTTCAATTATAGGTAGATGCAAATCAGTTTTAAATATAAAATTGTCATTCATAATTTTTAGGAAACATGTTAAAGATTATTAGTTATTTAACCCTTTCTAGGGCCGTGGGAAGTATGCTTCCCACCAAATTTATCAATATTTGTATGAAATTATATAGATTGGCATACGTTCTGACAAATTTTTTTAGAAAGACAGAAACTTGGATACTTCAGTTCTTTATCTCACACAAAATGATGTGCCTTGATTTGTTACTTAATTATTAATTAAACAAATTAATTAAAGAATCAAATTAAGTTTATCTAATAAGCTAAATGAATCCATTTTCTTATTCTAATTTCAAGCCTAAAAATATTTTAACATAATATGACTAAAAAAAATGGCCCTTTAAAGGATTAATTAAAAAATAGGAACTATTGAATTTTAAAAAAGAATATTTTAACTTAAAAAAAAAGAAAGAATATTTTTAATTTTATATATTATTTACGTAAATGGAGAATCCAATTTAAATTTACATTAAAAACTACTTAAGAGAATGCATTGCCCCAAAAAAGTATCATTTTTAGAAGATATGAAATTACTTTCTTTTTTGAACACTATCGTCTTTTATTCAAAACTATATAACGCTTGACTTAAAAAATGAAATGTTTTTATATGAAAGTCAATGAGTTCGTTTTCTTTTAACCCATAGAAATACTAAGCGCATGAATAAAAAGATTACCATTTTTCTTTAGCACAAAACAAGTAAACAACACCGCGTCGAGTCAATGATTTTCAAAGTCATTTGATTCCATTTTCACCTTTTAAGCGTAGTGATCTTTCAACTACTGGATGTGTTTAAAGTTCAAATCTTGAGACGCCGTTTCTATTTTTCAAACTATCTACTTGCAGCAACATTAAAAAAAATCTAGGCACGGGCGTTACAATGAAGCACAAAAAGATATCGAAACCGAAAGAGCTTCATGATTTAAAATGCATCACACATCCAGGTTATCCCATGGGAAATAGTAGGAGGAGAATCAGTGAATATATACAGTTAAGATGTTTTGAAGCCATCTTCGGTGTTTCAAGTACGCCCCAAAACCAATTTTATTGAGAGCTTGCGTCTGTCGCTTGCTTCTTTTTTATATTTTGTTACCAAGTTGCTCATCGTAAATTATTTATCTTAAGCCGTATTTCTTAAAGGTGTTCTGCTCACGGTAGGGTGAGAAATTATCTGTTGATATGTTGAATCTTTAGTAGAATTTTATGACAAAATTGTTGAGAAAGTCACACTGCTTTTGGTCTTTAAAGGTTGTAGAAAGGAAGTGGAGTATTAAATAGTTTTTTGTGGTTAACATCTATATTTTTAAACCGTCATTTTGTAGAGTTCTGTTTGTTTTTGCATTTTTAAAAACTTGCATAGCACTTTTCATGATTCAGATGCAATATTGCTGTTAAATCTTAATTTTAACGGAATTGATAAAGGCATGTTCAATGTTAAAATTTTAAGCTCAATAGCTCACTGTTAGGAATCTAATTAATACTGTGTTTTCATGTTTCGGCTATGATCTTCCTAAACAGTACAAATAATTAATAAAACAGCTGCCCTCATAAAAGCTTTTTCACACGTTTTCCTAACCCCTCGGAGTCATATCAGATAAGATGCAGATATATTTTTCTTATAAAGATACCCATGTATGAGAAGCTTTTCGCATGGTGGTCAGTTCTTGCTGTTCTAATGGGTACAAAAAAATGTGTCGAGTTGATTATCCTCTACCAATGATGGAACGTACCTCCTTCTAGATTAGTTGTATCGTTAGGACAGCCATAGTTCCCGCCAATGTTGTCGCGGCATCCGGTCATTCAGAGCCGGTAGGAATACTCGATTGTGTACACGTTTTTATTTAACATGATGTGTTTCTTTTAAGCAAAGAGGGAATTTTGTGCTCGCCTTTTTACTCGCTTTCTAAATGGATGGATTATAAAATTTGATATAGAAAGGTTGTTTCTGTTGATATTCTCACATTTGATTACTTTTAAAATTACGATAATAATGAATCGTTCACATTAAATTAATTTTTGATTCCAAACGAAAAACTTTAGCTTTCGAAAATATTTGTGGCATGAATAGGAATAATTGCAATAATTAACCATGAAATATATTAGTATACTGAAAGGAGAGATATAATTATTTATCTAAAATAAAAACGTAAAAACTGGAGGCAGTGTAAAGAAATTATATAATAAAAAAGTTAAACATGATTGACAAGGAAGAAAATATTTATGCATTTATTACAATTTGAATATTATGAAAGTAATTTAAATTTAAATTTTTACTTAGAATATTTCAATCTGAGCCTAAAACAATTAAGTTTATGGTTTTTTTTCCAAAAAAAAGTTTTAAAAATTATTTTCTGTTCTTAAGTGCACTGATAAAAGCTTTTTAAAATTGTTTTCATTTATATTATTTGTTTATTGAACCTATTGCCTGGAAGATATAGAATAAAATAGCAAATTTAATCTAGCCTATTAAGCAATCATTTGTATACCAAGAAATGTTTCTTGTCACAAAACAGACCGAACATATAAAATATAGCTTCTCAACAATAATCAAAACATATCTTCTGTTGAAAGCAATGCTTATGAATATCTGATATCATTTGAAAGTAACAAATATTTCTTTTTAGCACCCTTAGTATATGTGCAAAAAGATAATTTCCGAAAAACTTTTAATGATTTAAATTGTTACAATTGTTTTCAACGATTTAAAGCTATTAAATTAGCCATTAATGTTTTATATTGAAATAAAACTTTAATTGTTTAAATTCTTTAGTCACTCGAAAAGTGATTTTTTTTTCAATTTTCTAAGTTTAATTTTGATATTGATATTACAATTCTTTAATGAATCTCATCTTACTGTCTTAAAAATAATCTAAGTTCCCATAATTTGAATGTTCATTGCAAAATGACGTGCATTCGCACTGTTTGTCATTTAAGAAACCAAAATTTCGCTGTCATATTTTGCGCTTTTCAGTTCTATGTCCGCTTATGATATTATCATTAAACATCATTTATCAATAATCATCAATGATATTATCAATTAACATTAGCGAAACTGAATTGGAAATCCTCAAAGAAGATACATGTACCTCATCAACAAATTCTATCTTTGCTAGCTACCCAGATGAAACAACAATATGCATAGATTATTACATAGAAATTTATTTTTCCCCTTCCTGGTCGTTTTGTCATTTAAAATTGAGGACCAAAGCATAATAACAAATTTAATTGGGCTTCCTTACCGATAAATTATGCATTCCAAAACGGTTCAGTTTTTTTTATCCATTCACGATGTTGCCAATAAATATGAATTACTTAAAAATTTCTCTTAAAAAGTACATAACCTCATCAGCAAACTGGTTCTTTGCTATGATAGTTAACCAGATGAAATGAAAATATGCATAGATTATTGCATATCAATTTATTTCTCCCCTAGCGGTCGTTTTGCATTTAAAACTGTGGACCAAATCATAATAACAAACTTAATCGGGCTTCTTTATCAATAATTTATATATTTCAATTGATTCGGGCTTTTTTATCCATTCATGATATTACCAATAAATGCTCAGAGAAAATACATGGGTCTCATAAAAAAAATGGTTCTTTGTTAGTTACCCAGATGAAAAAAATTATATGAATTGATTATTACATATAAATTTACAGAGGAAGATAATTACATATAATCTTCCTTTGGCGGTTGTTTTCTCATTCAAACATGAGGACCAAATCATAATAACAAACTTCATCGGGCTTCCTTAGTGATAATCTATATATTTCAAAATGATTGAGCTTTATTTTATCCATTCATGATTTTACTACTAAATGTTCTGAGCAAGTACATACTCTATGTAAGTGTATGAAATGAAAATATGCATAGATTATTGCATATAAATTTATTCTTCCCTCCTGGTCGTTTTGTCATTTAAACATGAGGACCAAAGCATAATAACAAACTTAATCGGACATCCTTACCGAAAAGCTGTGTTTTTCAAAATGGTCTCTGTCACAGCTAAGACTGAGTTGTCAGCTCATGAATGATAAACAGAGCATCACTTCACAATCAAGGACCCCCTCCAGGGAGAACTGTGCCCTATGAATATCTGATGACGTTCGCTAGCTTTGATCTAAAAAGCAATTTCAGCAGCAGCGGTAAAGGCCTTCTTTAACCCTTCCTCATATGTGGGAGGCCTTTATCGTGAGAGGAACAAAACATCTTCGATGAGTGGCAAATTCCGCTCGGCGAAAAATTCCTCCCTGTAACTTTCAAAACAAGACTCGATAAATTATTCATAGCTGGAAAAGGTGAAATTCCCTCACCCACCACATGAGCTGCACTTTCCTCCCACCCACCCACCATCAGAGAAATTCTCTGGATCATATTCGCTAAAAGCACCAAGGAAACCGGTGCATTAGTTGAACCGTAAAATTATAGCTGAAACGATAATTACCCTGTCATTCAGAGGCATGCAGTGGGGTCTGGGGGTGGAGGGACTGAAAATTCTTTCGACAATATTTCGAAAATCCCGGCGCCTCTTTTCGAGCCTCATTTTCCGTTTAATTAAGGGTCAACAATGGAATCTGTGACGATCGGAGGAGATGACACGCGATTGGATACTTTTCGAGGTGAAGTAATCCCCCCTTGATTGAAAAGTGGGCCTCAAAAGAGGGGAAGAATCTGAAGCTTCCACGAAAGAATTTTTCTAGAAAGTGTAAAAGATGTGCATGTATGCAAAAGTGATATGCCGATTTTTTTTTTTTTTTTTTTTTTTTACATTAGATGGTTTTAAAGACCAATGTAAAAAAAAAAAATGAAATAGGTAGGACGCATTACATTTTTTTAAGCTATCCACGAGACAAAAAAAAAAATCTTTTAAATGCAGATGTAGTAAATTTTATCTATTAAATGTAAAAGCAATGCATTGGTGATTATTTATAAATATAACTAAATTTAATGTCATAAAATTTGAAATGCACCTGAAAATAAAAACTTGTCTAGAATTAAAACATTCTTTGTACTGTTCTTTTCAGTAATCTGAGAAGACCACTTTTCGACGATTCTATCTCAATAAGGGGAGAGACGCGGAAGGATGCGCGCATTTCTGGAATTCTTCGTCAATTCTTTAACCCTGATTTTAGCCCTATTCGATACTTTTTTTTTAATCTTTTACCCCTTGTATGTGAATATCGTGCCGTTTCTGACCGTATTATTTTAATTCAATCTGCGAGTAATCCGAGTTTATTTTATTGTTAAATGTAAACATCTCCTCCTTTCATCTTTCCTCTCGCCCTATTATGATGAAATAAACCCATCCTAACGCATGCGCAAAAGCGCGAGGGGTTTTAGAATCTATTTCAAACAGTAGTCGTTCTTGTAATACCATAACTGACTGATGACGTCAGAGAGTTTCTATTGTTTAGAGAGTTTAGTATAGAGAGTTTAATCTATTTCAAACAGTAGTCGTTCTTGTAATACCATAACTGACTGATGACGTCAGAGAGAGCGCCCTCTGGAGCCTTGTGGCACTATGAGTCAGTTCAGGTGAGGCGACGGCATGTGCTGCATGCTTTGATCCATGCTCTTACATATTTATCTTAAAATTATTCCAAAATTTTGAATGTAAATTGTCTGTCTGTAAAGTAACCTGTAAATAAATAACTGTTACATTAATTCGGACTTCTTACTGAACCCCCTAATGACTCCACATCTTTTAATTTTAGATCCTTTTAAGATGAGGCATTCATCGTAGCCTAACAACTAATAAATTTTCATTCATAAAATGGTTTAATTGGTTTTATTTTTTTTCATTGACATTTATTAGATATCCTTGACTTGTATAAATTAATGGTTTTTGCACGTCTGTGGATTTTGTGCACCTAGAATTCAAATTATTCTCAAAAGATCATAAACGTAGCTTCAAAACAGGATGCTAATTGCTAAAATTGTGTGTTGAATTTAAATAGAGAAGACAATAGAAAATTGCCACCTTTTTTTCAAGAAGTTCTTAAAAAATTAATTACAAGTACTTTATGAAACTTAAACTTATTTAAATTGCTAAATATCTGTAACTAAAAACTTTTTTAAAAAACATTAGGCAACAAATATCTGAATTTTCACGAAGATTATGTCTGAAAGTAACCCTGATTATATATAACTTTTTGTAATAAATTCATTTTGTACTTCTACTGTTACCTTTTTTACGATCCATCTGAGGTTGATTTAAAAATAAGAGGCTTCCTATTTTTTTTTAAAATATTTTTTTTTAATTATACCAATCCTGTTTCCATGAAATCTTTTAAAATGTAATATGCAACTCAGCATTTAGTCGTGATCCGATTACGATTAATATTTATTGAAATAATAAATATTAATCGTAATCGGATTGGGTATTTAAACATTAATTTAAACACTTGTATATTTGCATTTAAAAATATTTAATTTCTAAGGTATGTTTATGTATTTTTGTTTCACGCTTAAGGGAAGTATTGGCTTTTAGACATATTTTTATGAATGCATATTTTTGATTTAGAAACAATTGTGAAATAGTATTATGAAAACAGAAACGATGAAATGAACAATGCTTTCCAACAGAACAATATTATTATATTAGGATGTTTTGAACTAAATTTCGAATTTCCCTTTTTTATGCAACTGTCAGTAAAATAATCATACAATATCGTTTAATTAAAAGCCAATTTCAAAATTATTTTGATGAATTTAAATTATTTTACCGTGTTTTCAAAGATGTAGTACAAGTAAATACAGAAATAATTTACATAAATTTACAATCTACTAAATCCAGCTTTGTCTTTATTTTAAAAAGAATATAATGTATCAGCAAATATTTTAATACTTTGATGCTAAGATCTTTTTACCTTCTTCAGAAGACGGCCAGGAGATTTAAACGTACAAATCTAATGATATCTAATACATCAATAAATATATGCTAATGTGTTTTGACTAATAAAAATATTATACTCATTCTTTTTCGAAATAAATGGCTTGTCTTTTATGCATTCTATTTTAGAAACTTCTAATAAGTTTTTTTTCTGATGTTATTCTTAATTTAATATTAATATTCAAAAAATAGAAGTTGCCTTTTTACCATCCCTTAAACCTGATGACCATGCTCATATGCTAATAATAACAACAAAAAAGTGCTAGAAGCTTCTGATAGATTTTTTACAACTTATGCTATTCCAAATTTAATACTAACACTCTTTCAAAAGGGTTGAAGTCTTTTATGTTCTTTTAAACCTGATAACAATGCTCATGTGTGCCGATAACAATACTTAGAAAGAGCATGAAATTTCTAATTAGTTTTTCCTTCCTTTTTCTGTTCTAAATTGAATATTAATATATTTTTAAAAAAAACAATGACTTGTATTTGACGATCTCTTAAACCTGACAACAATACTCATATGTTATTAATAAAAACATAAAAAGTACTAGAAGCTTCTGGCGATTTTTTTTACTGTTCATGCCATTCCAGATTTAATACTAACAACTTTTTCAAAAGCGATGACATCTTTTATATTCTTCTAAACCTGATAACAATGCTTATGTGATACTGATTACAATATTCAGAAAGAACTTGAAATTTCTAAGAGGTATTTCATTCCTTTTTCTATTCTAAATTAACGAATGATAATTTTTAAAAAAAATGATGACTTGTTTTTTATGATCCCTTAAACCTGATAACAATGTTCGTATTTTCTATAGTAATCTATCTATCGTTACTGATAACAATAAAAAAGGTATTAGAAACTACTGACAATTTTTTTACTGCTCATCCTATTCTAAATTTAATATTAATACTTTTTTCAAAAAAAATTACTTTCTTTTACGATCCTTAAATTTGGTAAAAATATTTATGTGTTAATTATAATATAAAGAAAGCATTAGACACTTTTAATAGATATCGTTTTTACTGCTGATGGTATTCTAAATTAATACTAACACTTAATACTAAAATTTAATACTAACAATTTTTCAAATGGGATGACTTGTATTTTTTATTCATTTAAATCTGATAACAAGGTTTATGTGTTTCTAATAACAACACTCAGAGAGAGTTTGAAAATTTTAATAGGTTTTTCACTCTTTTCTAAGAAGGTAAAAAGAAAACTTGCGAGAGACCCTTATAACTCCTGATTTTATTTTCCTCTCTGTCCTGTCTGCTGTTTTAGTTAGGTTCAAGAAAGTAAGTTTTCAAGCAAAATAAAAACTAACATTTTTATTAAGTTGCAAACACAGTGGAAACCAACTGAGACACATATTCATATCGTACAGATTTGCATGAATTTCATTTATCCTCTATTCCACATTTGATAATAATATTTTTTTAAGGAAGGAGGACTGGTTTTTTAAGCTATCTGAAACCTGATAATAATTTTCACATGTTGCTAACAACAACACAAAGAAAATAATAGAAATTTCTAATCGTTTTTGTGTGCGACTCTTTTTTTTTTTAACATTGAGGCGTGAATAGAAATATCGTTTTAAGGCATACTTTTTTGGTGTAAAGTAATCTATATGTTAATTCAATGTTGCATAGCATTCTAATCACACTACAATATAGTTTGCAATTTTGAATCTATCAATAAAAAGATAGTTGCCTGTCGGTGCAAATTTTATCTTATAGCATATCAATTATATGACATGATTATAATGGCCTGTGAGTATTCAATGCATTCAACACTGTTGTTATTTCAGGATTTCGAAACTGTCTAAAGAACAATGGAAGATGCGCCAAATAACATAAAAACTTATCAAACTATTATATTTCTCTTTATACTCTGCCCTTGACAGATATTGAGATTTTGGAAGCATCGCTCCAACAAATTCTATTGAGATCTTTTTTTTTATTCGACTGCAAAACATAGCACAGGGAATATTCTAGCTTTTAAAGAATTCTGACATGTAAAAAGGAAATTCAACTTACCATGACAACGTTTCTCAATCGCACAGAGTAAAGCAGCAATAATAATATTGTTGTGGAAAGACTGGGTATGTCCGATCGTTGAAAGTAATGAATATATATGAGTGCTTATACGAAAAGAATTTCTCTTTCATCTTGATATTGCATGAAAAGCCAAACATAAATCAAAACAAGTATTTCAAAAAGGTTTTATATATATTTTTTACCATATCCAGCAGATGTTTGTTTCAATGTTTGTAAATTGAGAAAATGGAATTATTTGAATACCGCTGGCTTGTATAAGTATTTTTGTGAGATAAAAAAGCTAGAATACATTTATATATATGCAGGGTGAGTTTGACTTGCCAAACGAAAGAGAGGGATAGAAAAGCCCTTATGGTTCATAATACACTATAGAAATTCCATCCTATCACTCATCGTTTGCAAGTTATAGCGGATAAAAAATTGTATGCTACCATTCCTGAAAAAATCCTAATTCAAAAGGTTTCTGATAAATCTACACTTAAAGTAAGATCATATTTTGTTAGATCAGAAAACAGATAACATACTTACCGGAAGCCGATCACAACAACTATAGGAATGCAATAATTTTATCGGGATATCTGGGTTTAAAACCGTGCTAAAAGCGCAGAAATCTTGGCGAGATGCCAATTTGAATTGCTACCAATACCTTGAATATTCAATACCGCATATATCGTTCCAGCTGCAATATAAAAATATTTATCAAAAACTTATCTATTCCATCAGTTTACAATAAACCATAAAAGTATTTTAGTGCAGAAGAAATGAAGGTCCAAAATGATTTTTTGAAACAAAAAAGGATAAACGTGAACTTTCGGGCCGGGATAGTTTTGTTGGTAGGGCGTTGGATTCCCATCCCTTAAGCTGCAAGTTCGAATTCCGCTGGCCGAAGACTCTCCGTGTACAAGGCGGTTGGTGCATGTATAAATCTGTTGCAGCCACGAAGTCCTCCAAGTCGAGACAATACCACTGGGGGGGGGGGGTACTGGATCAGAGGCGATCGTTCGCCGATTCGGGTCTAATTTACAATCTGCGGATGTGTGAATGAAATCTATGAATGACGTCCGCCCCATTCTGTTGGCCCTAGATGCCGCTACTGAAGCAAGAGAGGCTAAAACTCGGCTTAAAATCGCTGTCTTCATTTCATTAGCTTCATTGCGAGAAACCATTATAATTCCTGATTTTATTTTACTCTCCACCTTGTTTTCTGTTTTAGTTAGGTTCAAGATAGTAAATTTGTAAGCAAAATGAAAAACAGCATTTTTATTAAGTTGTAAATAAAGTGGAAACCAACCGAGACACATATTCATATCCTAAAGCGTTCACAATGACGGATTTGCATTAATTCCATTTATTCACCATACTTTCATTTACGGACTTTCCGTTGAATATCGATTTCAAAGACTGCAATTTTCAAACGGAAGACTAAATTACTTCTGAAGTGGAGCACTGATCTAATTTATTAAAGGCTCATTCAAAAGCTGATTAAATGGAGATCTGTTCAATCTGTCAAGTTTTTGTAAACTTGACAGATTGCAACTAGAAAGATATCAGTGATATTCAATATTGAAGATTTTGATGACAATTCGATTTTACATCCTGCCAAAGTTTCTGTACTTGTATCTCGGTTTCAAACTCAGGTATTCTGATGAAAAAACAGAGTATCAACTTATAGTATTTTCCATAAATTTCAAAAAAAGTATTTATTTTTTTATATAGGTTTGTCGGAAACGTTTTAAACAAGGATTTCACCCCGATTTGTTACATAATAATTTTATTTGTCTTCACTTGCAAACGGTAATTGATTGTTAAAAACTCAACCTTAGGATTTTAATGTGCATTTTAGATGAGTCAAAGAAGTCCATACATGGAATCGTGGTTTTCCTGTTCGATTGTGAGAAACATGACATCTAAGGATAGGCCGACCATGTATTGTATTGTATTGTATGCGTGTTTTAATATTAAAGTTGCAAATTTGTGTCTGCTTAGGATAAATCTATAAGCTCATCCGTATGCAAGCGAATGCAATAATTCAAATTCACAATATGCCATATGAACTAAAACTGGCAAATTGTTGTGTTACCATAATCTATAAAATTGAATGTCTATTTGTTTTTTCGTTTGAACCTTTACGGATCCTTCAGGGATTCAAACCAAATTTGATTAGAAAATTAATTGCGCTATCGAAAAGTTTTCTATGCTCCCCTAAAGGGGTTGGAATGGATCATTAAAATATTTAAAGTTTTTATGTTATAACTTTCTAACAAATCACTGCAAAAAAATTATTCTTACTCTATCTTATATTTCAAAAATTTAGTTTTATAGTGTCACCAGTTTCATTGAGATATTATTTTATCTGGTTTTTAATCAATTTCCAAATTTAATTTAAACAGTTATTAATAATTCTAATTAATAAAAATTCTAATTCTTCTTCTAATTCTTTTTTGTCAAAACATTAAATTCATTTCATAATTTAACTATATATATACGATTCGCGCGTTTTTACTAATGTTGAATTTATTTTCTAGAGATATATTTAATTTTGCTTTTGGAGTGTAGTTTTTGTACTGGAGTTTTGGTTGAATTTACCTTTTGAAATTGTTTGAGTTTCTGAAAATGATTGGTCAACTTTATTCCGCAATTTTAGGATCTTTAAAATTTTTATGCATTCAATCGGTATATCGTTTTTTTAAAGTATTGTTTAACTTGAGTTTATTTCATAAGAATTAACTTGATAAGTTTGTTGGTAATTATAAAATCCTGTAACCACAGGATTTTTATAATATCTATATTTAAATATTGGATAAAATATTACAAAAAATTCAAATATAAAAGATTTTTTCACATACATATAGAGAAAATAGGCGCAAGCATATGCGAGAGTACTGAGGCTAATTATAGATAACAATCACATTTTGGGTAAAACCCATCTACAAATTTATCGATCCTATGAATTTTATCATGAGATGTCGATTACTAAAAAAGACCGGCTACAAACTTGACAGGTAAATTTTAATTTATGAAAGCATCAAATAAAGACTTTAATTATCCTGTTAGAAAATAGACAGATGTTTAAATTGCGTATTACATTCTTTTTATTCTATTAGGTAAAACAAAATGCATTTATAATGTACATGAAAAAGGCGAGAAGATAATGCTTCTGATGATCAATATGTAAAATAGTAGTAAGATCTCAGCTTCACAGCCGGAAGGTCATAGGTTCGAAACTGGAATCAACTAAAGATTTGTTGTGTGTGTAATTCTGGAATACATTTAATTTGACGTCATAAGCCAAATCTTTTTGTTGGTGCGGTGCAGAATTTAGAAAGGGAAATGATAGCTAAGATGCCGCTTTTGTCATTTTCCATGACATAAAATTATGAAGTTTATCCCAAAATAACCCGAATATTTCCAAAACGGAGTTTTAATAATCAACATGTCGTTATAGATCTAAACAAAATAAAAAAATAAAATTTAAAATAAATCTATATTCAATGATACCATAGTTGTCTCTTAAGAAATAAAACAATGTATAGAAATCAGTAATGACCGTACTTTCGCATTTATACTATGTTATATAATGTATCATAAGAACTATTTTCATTTTGGAAAAGCGTTAACAAATTTACAAATTTTTCTCCATTTCTTTTAAAACATTTTAGTAAATCCATTAATATCCATTTATCGAACAACACGCTTGAAACTGCACAGTAAAAAATACTTTATTCCGGAAATAAAAATCTGGTGTTGCAACCGAGAAACAAAATCTTTATTAAATACCCTCGCCACCTTTATGAGATTTCAGGAACAAAACAAGCGAGTTTTTTCCTCGACGATCCTATCTTTAAAAGAAGCATTTATATATCAACAGATAATTTCTCACCCTACCATGAGCAGAACAACTTTAAAAAAAGTACGGTTCTGGATAAATAATTTACGATGAGCAACTTGGTAACAAAATATAAAAAAGAAGCAAGCGTCAGACACAAGCTCTCAATAAAATTGGTTTTGGGGCGTACTTGAAACACCGAAGATGGCTTCAAAACATCTTAACTGTATATATTCACTGATCCTCCGTCTACTATTTCCCATGGGATAATCTGGATGTGTGATGCATTTTTAAATCATAAAGCTCTTTCGGTTTCGATATCTTTTTGTACTTCATTGTAACGCCCGTGCCTAGATTTTTTTTAATGTTACTACAAGTAGATAGTTTGAAAAATAGAAATGGCGTCTCAAGCTTTGAATTTTAAACACATCCAGTAGTTGAAACATCACGACGCTTAAAAGGAGAAAATGGAATCAAATGACTTCGAAAATCACTGACTTACCGCAGAGGGCTTATTTATTTATTTATTTTTAAATTTTTCTCAATTTGTGAGATTAAAAATAATTTTAAGTTGCGTGCTTTTAATGGTTTTTTATAATATTTTAAAAACCATTGTGAAAATTATTTTGAGCTAATGACTTTTTGTAGAAACATAAATCGGACATGATGTTAGTTATATTTGCTGAATAAAAATATTTGTTTTTGCCGTTAGAATTTAATGAAGACTCTTTGCTTTTACTTTGCCGTATAAAAAATATAGAAAAATTATTCTAATTGACAGAAAGTTTGAAGTCGCGATTTTGAAGAATATCCATGTTTCTGACTTCTCTGAATCTGAAAGACAAATTTTTGACATTATATCATGTCTGTGGATACAACTGAAAAGCATTTTGTATTATGAAGATACAATTTGTTTTTGGATATAGAGCGAATTTTTGTAAAATTTTGAACGAAATCCATTCAGAGGAATTCTATGTCTTGCGATTCTAATGCAAGGAAAGTCAATAACTGCAAAACATAAAGCACTCGATACATGGCATTTGGTATACAGGTTTACCATCTAGTATAGATTTTTTTTTAAATTTTGAATCAAATCTATGCAAAGGTTAGACAGTTTTCATATGCATGCAAACCCGAAAACTCCCAAATGCAATGACTGAAATCGATGAAATTCGGTATGTAATCTTGTGACTCCAGCTGTCATTCTGTGTCAAATTTCATTTCTAATCAATAAAAAAAAAATGTTCCCAAAGTACACATTTGCATGATAAATTAAATAAAATTACTAGATTCATGCCATAATATACATATTCTGTAATTATTAACAGCCACTGCCATGCAAAACATTCACATCTATAACATTTTCATAGATTATATATCTTATTTTCATAGATTATATATCTTATTTTCATAGATTATATATCTTATTTTCATAGATTATATATCTTATTTTCATAGATTATATATCTTATTTTCATAGATTAATATATCTTTTAATCTTGAGATATATTAAATGCAAACCTCGATACCAGATGGAGGCACAGAAACGAAATCAAAATTTTATTTAATTAATATTCATTAAGCTCTAGAAACATCAAAACAGCATTCTAGAATGCGCAAGTTTACAAGTCTGTAACATGCAGGTGAGAAAAAATTAGTTTATTAAATTCCATATTTACATATATGGAAAATAAGTCCAATTAAATAAAAGTATCTAAAAATATAAGATAACTACCTCATGCTGCCATATTGATAAAACGAGAATGTGTTTTGTTCACCATTATGACTTACGTTTTATCATTTGGGCAGTTTGTGAAGAAACTGCTGTACAAGCTTTAGCTTCAAAACTTTAGATTTAAGTTGTAAATATTACCAAAAAAACAAATTACTTTATAAACATAAATATCATTCCAAATATTTGATATAGTGGGGGTAATCCCCGAAAACTTTGTAATAATTTCTTATAAACCTGTCATCCCTTCCCCCTGCAAAATATTGTAGATCTTAAGTAAGCCAAAGATTGCCTAAAATGAATGCGAAGTGTTAAACTTTAAAATGAATTTAGTGTTTTACTAAATGTATCGTGCGATATTTGGCGACCCTTGGCATGATTTTATTAGTATCCGAAAATCAAATTTCTGTTTTAGCCATAATTTTACCCAACCGATTGGACCAGAAATTTGACACAGAACTGCAATTGTAATCACAAAACAAAATGCCAAATTTGACTTATTTTAGTCATTGTGTTTTTCAACTACCACAATGACATGTTCCTGAAAATACAAAGACGAGATATTTTTAAAACATTATTGGATGTTGTTTAATATTTGGTAGGTGTCTATTGCATAGACACTAAATCTGTGTACTCAATTGCATCCATCTAGCGCTCTTCGTTTTGTAGCTATCGTGTTATCTTATATTCGAACGTCTGGACAGATATTTCCTATTAATAGACCATCTATCAAATTTCATCCGTCGATTTCAAAGCCTTTTCGAGTTATCTTTGTCACAGACAGGCAAATAGTCGGATAGACAGACATAACAAAAATATATTTTTCGAACTCAGACAGATCTAAAACGTGGAGATTCGTCGAAATCTCGAGTTCAGATTGGTTCACAATTTTAATACTTTCTCTATTAATTTCTCTACACTAGAAATTAAAAATTAGATGTCGTTTATAGACATAATAGGCAGTATTCAGCTCCATATAATTCCGATATCTCCAAAATCATTGAAGTTTATTAGTAGTTGAAATGTTGAAACGCTGCGCAGACTTTTTTGATTTTCCGATTACTTTGCTGTGTAAAAAGAAATCATCACGGTGATAATTAAAATAAATTATCCTGATTAGTTCCATTTCGAAGAGATATGAACAACAATGATGATTAGAAAAACATCAGAACATTTGCACAATCTAGAAATTAATATGGGAGGAGGGGGGCTACTTCATTTGCTTGGATCTGTGCTTAGTGCTTCTAGTTATACAAATTCCGGAATTAATTCAAATGTTGTGACTACAAGTTGGTGCAGTCGATTAATTTCAAATCACGAACCAAATGTACCAAAGCTGGTTACAAATTGAAATTAGCTAAGGTTGTATCCATACACGTTTTGATTCGCTAAAATAGTAATGTCTCAGAATAGTTCGGCTGTCGCTAAAATATATTTTGAAGTTCTAAGCGTGAATCTACTTGAAACTTTCACACGAAAATATGGTAATATGGACTACTTAGGTTGAAGATAAAGTATAATTTCTTGATTAAACCGCTATTACAATAGCCTAAGATATCGTCATAACAAAAATTTTTTAAGTCGAATAATTTTTCTATGTTGGATTATAGGAAAAGGGAAGAAGGAATTTATTTCATGAATTATTATTATCTAGCTCTCTTCATTTTGTAATTTCTATGTAAGTCTACATTAAACAGCTGGAAAGACCCACTTCCTCTGAATAGATTTTGCGCAAAATTTAATAGAAATCTATAAATATGGTATAAAAACCATATATCAAATTTCATGCTTCTATATCAAAGCATATTTTAGTTATCTTTGTCACAGATAGACAGACAGACATAATGTCAGAAATATGTTTTTCGAAGTCATGGAGTGGAGATTTTCAAAACCTCCAATTGAAATTTCTTGACTGATACAATACTTTATCTGTACTTCGTATAGGAGAAATGTAAATTTAACTTAATCAATGATATTCCTTAAAAGCCTCATTCTAATGAGTTTGTATCCTACAACAATAATACAGAATATAATTTGGTTGTAACATAGAAGCATGACTTTATCGGTTTAGTATAAATGATAAATGAAATGTCCACTTAATAGCAGAGAAAACTGAAAATTACATTTTACGATTTTGATTGTTAAGCAATATATAAGCAATGAATACTGAAAAAAATTTCAGATAATTTAATATCTCATAATGAGATGAACTGACAATTGACTTTCTTTGTTTACCTGATATTAAATCTCTTATTCTATTCATTCTTGGATTCGAAATCGCTTTGCAATTCTGCGTATGCATAAGAAGTCGTTTATTTCACAAATAACCAGAAAGAATGATCTTCCCAAAACTTTCTCTTATACTCTTTAATAATGGTATTATCCCAGAGAATGCCTTCTGTGGCATTGGCGTACGAAATATTGAGCTTTGGCGAGAATATAGCATTTTTACTGACTCTATCGCGCCTTCTTTGGCTAATGTTTTGGCAATTAATTCCCGGCATGTGGTTAATAGTCTCCAAAAGTCTAATTTGTATTGTCGGCATGTTTTTATCAACCAGTTGAAACAAAAATTTGACAGAAAACTACAATTTTAGTCACAAAATGCTATACAAAATTTGATACATTTAAGTCCTTTTGAGTTATCGTGTTTTCATGTGTCTGAAAACACAGATCGACAAACATTCAACTCCTTATCAAATAAGGCTCAAACTTTGATACGTATCTACATTATAAATGTTAAATCTGTATACCGAATTTTATGTCGGTAGTCTCTCCTTCTTTTATGTCTAGCTCTTTTCTTTCTATAGTCATCGCGTTAATTTATATTCGAACAGCCAGACAGATAGACTTCCTTTAAATTGAGTTTGGCCCAAACTTGATTGAAATCATCAAATTTAATATAAAGACAGTATACCAAATTTCACCCACCTAGATCAAAGCTTTTTTGAATTATCTTTGTCATAGACAGGCATATAAACATTTTCTAAAAATACAGTTCTCACACTCAGAGAGGTTTAAAATGTGGAGACTCAAAATTTCGCGTTCGAATTTTTTGACGATTACAATACTTTGTCGACAATATGTATACCAGAAAGTAAAAAAGGGTAAGAGGAGAAATGAAAGCAGGAGAAATTTACATTTAGCAATAGAATGAAAGATTATTCGCTGAATTAGGGAGCATAAATCAAGCACCTTTCTGCGTACAACCCCTTAGCGGAGTGCAATCATCGAAAATTGTTAATCTCAGAATCCTGAGACGAACAGTAGAGCTAGATCATAATCCATCAAACTTAATATTCTTGGATAGAAGCGCACATATTATACAAACGGTTAATGATACATCGATAATGCACTCAAACCCGAGATTATGTATTTGTGTCTATTTAAGAAATGCTCTGAAATTGCACTAAATACCATGTTATTAAAATTTGCTTGCATTATTCAATATTATATGGTTAATTTAAAATTCTAAAAGAAATTCTACTTGCTCATTATAAATTCTGGAAATGTTTTTAAGAATTCACTAAAATGAATTAAACCTGTGAAACTTACCTGTGGAAACATGTCTGTTTAGTTTAATGCTTAAATAGATTAATATAATTAATATGTAGTATATGCACTAGCATGTATTCATCGAATTCTGAGGAATTTCGAATGTCGAATAAAAAGATAATAATTTATTTATCGTATATGGAAATAAATATTCACATGAATCATTAAATGTGACATTTAAAAAAAAGTCTTGCTAGAAAAATATTCACTGTTCAATGAGCGCAAATCCTTAAGTAAAAGCTAATGAAGCGAATTGAATTAGTAAGACTTGAATTGTTAAGTTATTTTTTAACGCACAATTTCCTTCCCTTTCTCTTTATTCCAAAAAAGAACATTATTTTCTGATTATCAACTACTACAATCATATATATTTTCTTTCGTATATTTATTTAAAAGACAGATTTAAATTGTTACAAAATGTAAAAGAAAATGAATCTCTTATGTATATATCAGTAATTGCAATCTCACCTGAGAGCTTTAAAATTTAAAAAAAAAAATACTAAAATGCGATATGCGTGCGTATCATTTTTGATATCTTTAAAAGAGAACAATTATATTATGAAAGCATGAAAAGAGATAATTAACTGAAAACGTTATTATATATTATTATTAGATAAAAAATCTAATGTTTTCCTTAGAGATAGCGATTCAAAATATAAATATTAAAATAATAAAGGGAGAAGAACATTCTTATTTCTACACTTTTAGAAGAATTTATTTTCGTATAATTATTACTTCGTATAATTATAACTTATATTCTTATAATTTGCAATTTGAATGCAATTTTGCATGTTCGGTATTTTTTCTTCTGTTTGCCAACTACTGCCAGTTTCTAACTGCCATATCAGTTTCCTATGTAAATTATTTCCAGAAAGCTTAAAGTAACCGAATCATTTTTACCATTCACCTAACCATTAAGTGTGGACCAGGATATTCGTTAAAAAAAAGAAAAATATTTACATATTTTGAATATATTACATTTTGATTGACATTCAAAAGAATATTACAGATAGAAATGAATACTGAAAAGATACAGGAAAGGAAGGTTAAAAGGCCATATAGTTTTAATGTAAATATTTCATTCATCTAATCAAATTTTTATGTAATCATGCTCATGGACACCCGGACAGACAGCCATAATGCTGATAATGTTTTTTAAGCTGTACGAATATGTGGATTAATGTCACTGTTCAAAATCATTTCAACCATGGATTAATGTTACCAAAACAGTTTGGCTATTAAACAATTTTCTTTATTAATATTTCTTATTGGAAAAATTGTAAAGAATGTATTAACGTTAATAATTTTAATCTGACTCAAAATGCATGTTTTATTTAAATTTTTATTAATAAAAATATATATAATTTCTTATTAACTAATTGATGTATAATTTTATTGGCATACTGCTTTTATACATACCAATCAAGTGAAAACTATATTTAAAAAATTATCAGGGCCATGAACGTATTTTGCAAAGAGAAATTTTAAAATAAAAGCAAATTAATTATATTCATGGGTATTAATGGTTTCTTTTAAAAACTTTCAGTTTTACTGAAAAACAGTAAGTTAAAGGCGACATCCTTCCTAATTTTCTAAGAAAAATATCGAAGCATGTTCTGAACAACTGAAGTTTAATTCATATAACAGCTTCGAAAAACAAATTCCAGAAATGTGACAATTTCGGATTAAGCTGCATTTAATGGCAAACGAAGGAAAGCGCCAAAGGGCTGAAAAAAAGGCGCTCTCTGGTAATGTCTATGATGATTTCTTAAGCCTTGGCGATTTTCTAGAAAGAGGTATTTTGGGAATCTTCTCAAGTGGAATAGATTACTTTACTCAAGTGCAAACTTTCATGATTGCTAGCATTAAATTATTCGTCCATGCATCAATGGGAGTTTTAGAGGCTTAGAAGGTATTTTGGAAAATACATGTTTTTGTCCAGAAAGGAATGCTCGTTTTGTGAATGGTATGTATTTCCCATAAATGCACATTCAGGTCTTCTGAAATCTTAAAAACGAAATGCTTTAAAAGACTAGAAGTATATATCCATGATTAAGTTTTCATGTTTATTTTGAATTTGTGACATTTGCAATTTTTTCTATCCAAACAGAAATTGAATTTATGGTTTTTATATTTAAAATACATCTTATGAAATCAAATGTTAGGTAGCTTAAAGCAAAGCTGCATCATTATTTTTATTTTTCAACCAATATTTTGTATAGAATGTAAGGAATAAATAATAAATAAATGAAATATTTAAGAAATTTATTTTTGATTAATAGCATTTAGTGAATATTATTTTTGTTCAGATTTTTTTAAATTGTTCGTTTTATAATTAAAGGGAAAATAGTAAAAATAAGTATTTATCTAATTAATTATTAAGTATTTCAAAGTTAAATTGGGAAAAAAAGTAAAATTAGAATTGCAAATGAATTTTTGTCATGAAATTTTATTTTCTGTAGTGTTTCTTCAAAATTTTAAAACTGCACAGACTACTTCTCGATCGTTAACATCGTATTTGCTAATTATCGGTTTTATACAGTAAACTTCATCTAATAAGTAACATGTACGATAAGGTTGTAATGAATGTGCAAATTATTAAAATACTCGTATTGAAAGAGCAACTAATGCAGTGAGTTAAATTATCTGCAGCAAAAGAAAGATAAATAATAAAATGAAATTTTATAAATGAGTCTCAAATTCTCAAAAATGATTTAAAGTCTCAGATTGTAGGGATTAAGATGACATGCTTGTTAAGTTTTTGGTTGCTATTTAGTAGCTTTATTTTTACATTTGCCACATTAATAAACTTTTAACACATTTAATAAACTTTGTCTTGGCATAATATTGCATTAAGATGCATAAATATAATATATTATATTGCATAAAAGCAATATAAATATAATATATTGCTTTTAAATATATTATATTTAAAAGCAAGTAATTGGAATATAATTATTTTGTATTTTATATTTTTATAATTTTTATTTTTAGATTTTATATCTATCGGGAGACTTATTAGTTTCAATCAACATCTTTAAATAATGATTTATGATGATTATTAATAATGATTATGATAATTAATGATAATAATTTTTAGATATTTTACTACTTGAAATAGTATTATCAAATAAATTACGAATTTTCTTCTTTACATTGATTGCTGTTTCTCTCTTCTTTGTCCGGTTCTATGGATTTAATATGCTTATAACGTGTGGGGGAATCCTTTTTTTTTTCCAAAATTCAGACCTAGATTTCGATAATAAAAATAAAATGAAGATTCTTAAATAAGACGAAATAGAAAATTTATTTGCATTCATTTGTATGTGAATCTTTGTCAATTTTATTGAAATAATATCGATTTGTATGATCGATTTATGCCGTTAAATACATATGGCAATAGATAGAGAAAATATTTCTTTAGTTTTAAAGGCTGTAGATGGAACCTCAATACTGGATTCAGTTTCATGGACGAAAAAGGTTTTGAGCTATAAGAGAAATTAAAAACATTGACCACTATTACTTTTCAATAATAAATTCTGTAGGGTAATAAGGATTGCAGTTACTACATACTGTGGTAATTTGAAAAAAAAAAAAAAAAGTTGGACTCAACCTTCCTAGAATTCTGAGAAATTCCAAAAGAGAATATCGGGCAGAATGACAACAAATGTTATTCACGGTTCGAAAAAATAAGAACCTAATGGCGGTAAGAACTTGAAGTGTAAAGGTAACGTTATATGAAAGTTGTTTTCGTACTAAATAAAAACATAAAAATGTGCTACCAATTCATTTGTTTTTAAAAAAAGTGTTTAATTAATTAAAAATGTATCTCATTACATTTAAAATATGAATTTTTTTTTCAGTCCGGCCCCTCGATGTCCGGATCATCACTCCTCCGCACCACCTGTCCGCTGGTCGCAAAGTGACCCTAGAATGCGAATCTACAGGCTCTCGGCCACGGGCCGTGATGACGTGGTGGAAGGGCTCTCAGAAGATCCAGACGGGCAACGAGGTCATCTCAGATAATGGCAACCTCACCCTGAGCACTCTGTCTTTCGTCCCCACAGCAGAAGATCACGGGAAGAAATTCACGTGCACGGCTAAGAACCCTTCCCTGCCAGACAGCCTCATAGAAGACACCAGGACCATAACAGTTCATTGTAAGTGGAATTTATATTTTTATTATGACTTTCAATATCAATTCAACAATAGCTTCTCATGACGGTTCCTGTGATTTAAGCATGCTTTAGGTGTGTAGCGGTTAGGGGTATCGGGCGGTTGATTTGGTTTTAAAAGGTCTGCTGCTATAAATCATCACCATTTGCTGATTCAGACCACTATCCAATAAGATGTTTATTTCTTTGTAACCTGTTAATTGTAGTAGAGAAAAGAATAGCTAATTAACTAGTAGGTATGAATCACAGGTAATTCACATGTGAACAATTGAATAATATAAAGATATATAAACTAACTAAACATAGGCATGTCCCATTCGCATCAAATTCTATACTGAATAAGAACTTTTGCTGTTCCTTAAATATGGGTACACAGCACTCAACATGTTAAGAGAGAAATAAAGAAACATGTATGAAATTAAGTCGTTCGAAAAGATGCGGAGAAAATATGAGGATATTTGATTCAACTGTTCATTAATATGTTCTGTATTAGTTGCATGATAGAAGGCGCAAACAAAAGGGAAACAAAAAACACACACAAATAGGAAAAAAAGGGATTTCACAAAAAGGGAAATCCTGTATTGATTTTCGTCAAGGCAAAAAAGCAACTTTAAATAATAGCATCACACTGACGCAACTATTGCATCCTATTATGGTCTCTAAACTGAAAATTGTATCCGATTAATGCTTCCTTCCTAAGATAGCTTTTTTTTCCCCAGACAGCTAAACCTCCTCTACTTCCACAAAATGTTCATTTTGTTCCAACAGATATCCTGCTGATCACTAAGAAATTGGCTAAAATTCACTGCCATCAATCTTTAAGAATCCCATTTATTAAGCATACACTTCACTGATAATGTAAAGACCATATTAACTGTGCCATTGTTATTTTTTCCATAAACCATAACATTAACACAGGAGTTAGTTAAAAAGGGGGGGGGGCATCATCGCCTAAACTGCATTTACAAGACAATTAAACAATATTAGCAAAAGAGGAAAGAATTTAGCAGTTTTGAAGACAATTCTTCACGATTCCAATGCGCATCATTTGTGAAAATAGTATAGTTAAATATGGTGCAGTTTGTAAGCAGCTATAATTACGCAGAAAATCGAACCCAAAATATTTAGTGTTAAAAAGCTGAGAACTATAACCTATATAAACTATTTCTGGAAACCTAATTCGATCTCGTAATATATAAATTGAGATTTGAATCAGCAAAGCGATTTATTTCTATAGCACAATATATTGCAATTCTTCGTAAATAATGTTAACCATTTTCTTCAGATGATGTTAAGCGATTAATTCAAATGTCTGATATATATCCGAAGTTCTATAATTCTCATTTACAGTATTTAAGTCAATTCATTAAAAATTTCAGCAAGAAATTTCACTTGAAAATTCCTTTAATTTCTTACGGATTTGTTATCTGGAATTTGATATTTTAATATTATGTAACTAATTAAACTAATGACCATTAATTCACTATCCCATTCCATGTAAATATATATCTTTTTAAATCTGATAAATATTTATATGCTATTTTTGATTGATTGTATCTGATATTTTTGTCAAATTTTTATCACAGAAATAATTTTTTTATTGGAAATTATTTTGATAATTATGAATTATTAAATTAGAAATGAGAAATTTTGATAATTATGAATTATTAAATTGGAAATGAGAAATTTTGGTAATTATGAATTATTAAATTGGAAATGAGAAATTTTGATATTTAATGAATTATCAAAATAGAAACGAGAATTCATTTTGATAATCAGGAATTATCGAAATAGAAACGAAAAAATACTTTGATAATTGTGGGAAATTTTAGAATTTGAATTTTTCTTTTCATTTCTGAAGAGTTTAAGATCAAATATTTTTATGTAAGTATCCAGCAACTTGACAAGTGTAAGAAGTCATAGCAAGCATCAGGAAGTTCAAGAAAAATCGCTTATTTTGTGGATTAAAAATTCTGTATAATTTAACTGCCTATTGACCTTAATTAAATAACGGATAATTTTTTGATTGATACAGGGAGGCTTATGTTTCTCTCCTAAAAACATTAATGCCAAATATTATTTCCAAATAAATGGAATATCAGAATTTGTGATATTTAAATCCAATTTTAATGGAAAAATTCTGAATGAAAAAATCTGTCCCTTTTCTAGAATTCTATAAATAGAATATCAAGCCAACTAACCTTAGTAACACTAATTTTTCCTTGAAATTTCTATCGAATTAAAAAGCCTTCTATGATTTCTAAGAATTTCTAGATTACATTTTTCCTACTCTGTTACTTTACATAGCTAATAAGACCAATTATTAAGCAGGAATCGCGTATTGGTGATACAGCTTTGTTTCGCCCATTAATTCACTTCCTCTTATCTGTAAATCAGACTTAAACTCATAAGTGCTCTCTGCTAATTATTGATTCTGTCATTAAATGAGTTCCTCTGTCAAAGCAATGGGCTGCAACGAAACATAATATTCCCTACCACTTAATCGATGCAGTTTCACCGTTTTTAATTGCTATCGTTCCCTCGATCAGAACTAACCGTTATTACATTTCCACTGTTGGGCTCGATAATGGTGCCTCATTTATGTATGACTCTGGGCCCATCAAGTGTAATTCCGCATCTGAGAAGTAATTTTATTCTAATTAAGTTCATTGTCGGGATTAGTTGTCTACCAATTACTCGTCTGTTGTTAGATTGTGATAATGCGATGCGCGTGTTTCGGTGTTTTTTTTCCTTCCCTTCGATAAAGATATTCATAAATGTTTGTTCACCTATCTTGATGCAATGATGAGATTAAGCAATTTTTTGGTAGATAATTTGACATTTTGGACCTAATCAAGGGTAAATTAGGGCTTTAATGTTAACTGCAGTGCAATGATTGCGAAATCGAACCTTTCCTGGCTATGGAAATGCTTTTAAAATCCTCATGGAATAAAATATTCTCTGAAATTACATTAGAATTTTAAATTACCATTAAGAATCGGACACATTAAATGCAAATTATAAATCATATCACAAAGGCATATCTGTTCGTCATGCCTTTGTTTTAATCGAAGTTACGTACTGCATAATATTGGGAATTTTCTTTAAATATATGATTATGAATCTTAAAATAATAATTCTTTCAGTTATTTCTTTAATCAGTGACAAATCAAGTCGACCGTATTTAGAATATTACAAGCAGTCATATTACTAGTTTGATATAATATATATTGATAAATTGATCATGATAGTAAAAAATATTTTATGGGAAAAAATTCCTAAAAATTTAATATTCTATTAAACATTAATTATTTACATTAAATTTCATCAAATATTATTATTAAATCTCAAATCTTCAGGAATGACAATTATGTTTCAATGCACTAATCATTTTTACTTTCACACAGTACATATTTTTACTGCGATACAATGCATATTTTCCTGTTTCGAATTGACCACTTCTTGGTGGAATAATGTAAAATGCCATCGTAAAAATGCTGCACTTTCTATTTAAAATATCAGCCCTTAAGCATGATAGAACTAATGTCACCTATATAAACCACAGTTTAATCAAGATGCAGAATTGGCTGGCTTTTTTTGTCTGTTCGTCTGCCTGAGACATGAAGCATGACATGTGAAAATTTAATATCTTATAAAAAATTTTTTATCAAGCTGCAGAGATGGCTGGTTTGTTTGTGTATTCTTCCGTCATAGAATGATTTAGAAATTCGGATCTTAATGGATTCAGTTCATGTTCGATTGGCTAAAGTCAGTTTGATCTTACGATTTAAATCCATCATAACATTTATAGAACTGGAAATGTGCATCATACATAATAAGGCGCTATAGCAACATAGAAACTGAGCCTTAAGAATCTCAATTATCTCCAACGGTGCTTTTCTCTGAATCAACGATCTTACTTCGCTTTCAAATATCACCAAGAAACAACTTTTTCAGGCTTATTGCTTATTTCTAATATAAAAGAAAGAAATTGTAACTGTATCATTTTGTGAAAATAAAATTTATTCATTCTGTTTCAATAGATGCTTTTTCTTTCACTGTTTTGAAAGAAGTAAAGGAAAAGTCAATGTTATTGTCAAAACATTCACTCTGATTTTAATAATTATTTACATTTCAGATCTTCTCGAGTTTTATAAAACTGTATTAAAAATACTTGTCTTTGAACATTGTAACGTATAAAAGAAATAAAGTCGACAGATAGAATTTTCTAAATGAAACACTTCTATACCCACCCCTAAATTGTAGATTATAAAATTCTGAGCAAATTCTGTAAAAGATTTGACTGTATAGGTATGTGTGTTCACAAGTATGTGGAAAAGATAATCCAAAGATTTATTAAGGTAATGAAAGTAGTAATAGTAATGGTTCATGATTTCGACATAAACGTTCTAGACATATATATCAAATCAAAAAAAGAAACATGCAATAAATAGTTTTGTATTTATTGAGCAAATACAAAGCTATTTATATTATTATATGGGATATAATTGAGTCTAGTGGGATATTTCTGAAAACGCAAATTAATAACGTCCTGATGTGTCAAATGAGAATTTTTTGCATATTTATTATTATCGATACTTAATAATATTATGTTTATTATAATCGATGCTAATCAATCAATCGATAATTAATTTCTAAGCTTGATTATTGAGAAATAATTAAATAAATTCAGTTTTTATTCCTTACCAATGGAGACATCTTGTGGGGAGTCTTAATAAATCTAAGGATAAAGAGAAAATAATTAGAATAAAAAAAAATATTTCTGTTATTTTCCTGGTTTGCTTTATTATTTTTTTTAAATAATTGTATTTTATGCATGCTCAACTTTAGCTCTACAAATATCGAGAACCATAGTAATATATTTTTAAAAAAATTCATTTCAATTTCAAACCTCGTAATTTTTTTCGAGTTTTTTTAACTTACTAACTCTAATTGATTTTAATTCAAAAATATAACGCAATCAATAGCGTAGTCGATAAAAATACTGCACTTCAAACAAATCCCAATATTAGAAATACGACCAATCTATTGCCTTGAAACACTTGAATGCTAGTTTTCGTATTTCGAAGTAAAAACCTGTGTTATAATTTCACAAATAATAATCGGTTTAAAAATTGATGTAACAGTTTGACCTTCTTCTCATTTTGTAAAACGAAAGCATCTCTGCAATATATTGCATATTCATCTATATGATGAGTCAATATTGAGCATGATTTTCAATTGCAATTGATAGTATTTCTCCCAACAATTTGTTCCAAGTATTGTTAGAAATAGTCGACCACGACCAGTTTGGGACTAGTCAAAAAGCGGTATTGCGAGACAAAATTACGATTTGTCTCTTTGGAGTTTCAAAACTTTCTAATGATCTGTCCTTTTGTAGTATTCTCTGATATTTCTAGGGCACATACTGTAGGCCTTCAGGCGAGTTTCTAAATGATGTCGCAGCAATTTTAGATCTAAAATGCAGAAACTTTTCATGGAAAAGATGAAGTTGAAGCTCTATAAAATTGCAAAGTTATTGTGTGTGTGTGTGTGTGTGTGTGTGTGTGTGTGTGTGTGTGTGTGTGTGTGTGTGTGTGTGTGTGTGTGTGTGTGTGTGTGATAATTCCTTAAATAAACACAGTGAATATTTATTTATTATTTGTTTAGATCATACTATAATTAAAGGATTACCATTACAAGCCCAGTAGAATGATGTGGTAGAAAATTAAATTCAGTAGGGTCATTTATTTCAATTTTGAAAATTGTTTTTGTATTAATTTTAGAGAAGCTATTTCCTGTATTCAGTACAGTGTTCTAAATTTCATGAGATGTTCTCAAAAGTTTTGTGCAGGAAAAAAATATCATAAAAATGTTTAAAAGATATTTCTTCTGATAGAATAGAATCTGTTTTACATAACTTATTCTAGCCATGGATTACAGTTAAGAAATGGAGCATTAAGAATGTGTGATGTCCATTTTAGGAAGAATTTGATATCAGTTTATTATTCCAAAACAATAAAATATTTGCAGCAGCAAAAAGCATAACTTCCTTGAAATGACCTCCATGAATTCATCTTAAAGAAAGGTAATTAGTGAGCATCAATGTATATAATCATCCATCAATGTCCGTAACACTGGGCGGAGTTAAAAGTATTCCCACTCTTTAATCTGAGTCGTCATCCAATGATGGACTCCCAACTTATTTGCAATTAAAACAGGTTTTTAAAGTCTTGGAATTGACTGTTTTATCGATGTGTGAAATAAAGCTATGAATGAATGCCAAGTATCAATGAGCTGAAGTTTGCAAAAATTCTTATTTTACATTCTCCTTTCACGGACCTAATTGCGGATTATTATTTTTTTAGCATTTTTTCAAATTCGCATTTTGTATTCGGCATTGCATTTCTTTTTAGTGTATCATTAAATATTTCAATACGATTTAGTGATTAATTTATGAACATTCACGAAAAAAAATATTTAATGTTACCTACGTATTCATGTGTACCACGAATATGTTACGGTAAATGTAATAAATTGTTTATGTATAATTACCGGTGAATATTCATAATCACCGAATTAATCATTATATATAATGATATTTTGAACTCTTAATTTAATCCAAATTAATTTCCAAAATTTTATCTTAATTTAGCCAATAGTAAAATATTATCTTATTTCCTGATCTCATTCCAAGTATGAAGTTGTGTAAATATTATTGAGCAATCAATCTACGCATCAAGTGAAAATGATACATCCGGTGCCCTTGACAAAGGTGAACACGTGTATTGAGTTGACAAGTAGCCGGAAATCCCATGTTATATAAGACTAGAGATCATTTGTTTCGTTTCTTTCTTACTTCTGCTTTTGTGTCGAGCTGCGCCGCCTTGTAAATAAATCATGCCTGTCTTTAGGGAGAGAATAAAACGAAATTAAAAATATAAAGTTTCTTCAATGCTTGACAAACCTGCATTCTGCTTCAACCAAAATAAGCTTACACGCACACACACACACACATATATATATATAATTTATTTTCTTAAGCACGTTACCAATTTGGTTGAGATTTTCTTCAGCAATTTTTGTTAGCTAATCTGTGACATTCAGATCTGACATATTGCGAATAGAATAACAACCATTCTGTATGACTGTATCTCCTAATTTAACAATTACAGCAATATCTCGGCAACTGAAAAGAATTCTGGTCTGCATTTAATTCTAGAACCGGTATTTTTCATAATGTGTACTTACTATATTAACTTTTTGATTGTTACGTTTGAAATGGGGAGATCTCGGTATTAACGTGCGAACTTTGTAGTAATCAGGTGTGCAATCTTTGGCATTTGTTTGTAATATAGGCATTGGTACGAATTCGTAACGTTGCTTCCCTGTACAGATGGTTTAAAGTTAAGGAAGAGATTTTATTACAGATATTTTAATGAATTTAAGGATATATATTAAACATGTTTTAATGAATGCTGAATGGATACCACATCAGTGCCCTCCGACATTGGCAACAAAAAGAAAGGCCTTTGATTTTTACGAATATTAACAATGTAACTATTAGAACTCAAATTCCAACGTTTGTTTTAGAATATTCAATGCCCTGCTATGGGAACTATAAAAGCAAAGGCATAGACGAAAGGGGCAGTCAAGTCGAGGTGGCTGTAGTTGAGTGAATTCTCTTTGGAGTGCTGATTTCTATCTGCGCGCTTTGTTCTGTTGCTATTGTTTAGAAAAGATTTGCATCTTCATTTTGTTTACGTTTTTTATATATATTAGTGAAGAGAAAATTAGGCGAGTTAATCAATTACATGTTAAAAGAATAAAGTTACATCTGTTTGAAAGCCACCGTATATTCGTAAGACATATTTTTCTGTAAAGCAATATTCTATTTTAAGCTTTAATAATACCTAAACTCTCCTACAAAAAGGAAATATCATAGATAATTAAATAGATTTCTGTTTCAACCTTATATTAAAATTTCAAAATTGTGCAATATCCATTTCATACTGAAACAGCGTAGCCGTTTTAGACGAAACCACTGATGAGATTTCAGGCATTTACACATACCTGAAAGATATAATTTGCAACAGAGAAATAGCCGAAGAATAGCTACAAAATGGTAGAACATTAGAGGTTTTAAGAGCTCCAAAGAGCCTCATCGCTATTCCTTTCGCAATTCGGCTTTCGGGCTTGTCACAAATTCGCCTCAATCAACTGCTTCTCGTAGGACTTCTAACAAATTGTTTGTGGATATAACGTTGATGATGGCGGAACATCGCGTGTGATATCGGCTCATCAGTGGAATGAATATGCAACATATTACGAAATCTGCGCCACTTTCGTATGGTCAGGTGTGGGGTAATGCGCACTTACGAGGATCGCAATTGCGGTTTCTGAGTTTTAATCCAAAGATATTGCCTGCAAGTGTTTCATTTCATGGGAAGGTACTTAAACTATTTGTAATGCTTCGTTTTGAACTAAAAGATGCATCGTTTTTAAAATTTTGACTTTCTCGTATATGAAATATAGTGAAATATACACGTTTTAGACTTCATTAAGTTCGAAAAACACATTTTTTTTTTTTTTTTGTATATTTGTGATAAAGATGAACTTTGCACGAGACGGATGAAATTTGGAAATATGGACTTACGATTGCCATTGTGTATTTCTATCGAGTTTTGAGCAAAAAGTCTGTCTGTTCAGCTGTTCGTATATAAGTTAATATGATATGAATGAAGATATATGAAAAGGAAGATATCTATACGAATGAAGATATCTATACGAATGAAGATATCTATACGAATGAAGATAATGAAGATATCTATACGAATGGAGATAATGAAGATATCTATACGAATGGAGATAATGAAGATATCTATACGAATGGAGATAATGAGGATATCTATACGAATGGAGATAATGAGGATATCTATACGAATGGAGATAATGAGGATATCTATATGAATGGAGATAATGAGGATATCTATACAAATAAAATTATGTACACAGAAATATAAACTCCAATCCTTGAGGGATCCAACTAGTTGAGACAAATCCAGCTAGGGACTATCCACGACGATCTGTACTTCCAGAAGCATAAAAACACGATAACTAGAAAACACAATGACTTAAATATATCAAATTTGATACGTGATTTTGTGACTGCAAGTGTAGTGCTAGGTAAATTTAATCGATGAAGGAACATGGGTCTAAAACCTAGATTCTATTTTAGTATACTGTTAACAACATACCAGGGATTTATCGCCAAAAAACTCACCAAGGATAGATAACACGATGGATTAAATGAAAATTCACGCCAAAGGTTAATATTTTGTAATTATTGTACGCCAATGCTGTGCGAGGCGTTCTCTGCCTTACCCAAGGTCCATAATTTTTTGCAAGTGTGAGAGAATAACAGAGTTTATTAGAGATTATGCGAGAACGTTTTAAGGAGACCATTCCCTCTGGTTTGAATAAATTTCATTCGTCTTAATGTCAGATTTCCAAACTAATTATTAATGTTCTTCGTATTTTAGTAAAACAGGTTAGTCTGCGGGAGAAAAAAAAGTAGATTTAAAAATAGAATGCTTATATGTATATATTAGAATGCGTGTTTATTATTTTGTCCAAAATATTATTTTCTTTTAATATGTATCAAAGACACAATACCCAATTTAATCTTGCTACAATAACTAGTATCCGGATAGTAAGAGAAAGATATTATTTCTAAGTAGAAAATTGCTATAAATGATATAAAAAAATTATTATTGTTATTTTTTATTCATACCATAATATTGAAAGCATTATGATGTCTAATTTTTTGTTATACATCCTCATCTTATTAATCGTATTGAAAAATATTTTTGAAACATTTTAAATTAAAAAAAAAAAAACTCCTTCCCAAACTCCTGTTTTCAATTTGAACCCTCAATGCTGTTTTGAATTTCATTAGTTATCAGGACAATCAAGAGTCGTTTCGTGCAAATGCCATTAATTTATTTGTCTGTCTTCCTCATGGAGACCACTGAAATGGTATAAAATTGTAATATTCAAAGCGAATTCCACCAGTTTTGTCGTACATGAATGGAATATTTTATATTTAAAATGTTACTGTTTTGAAAATGTTTGTTGAAATATGACTGACAATACTGTAGAGGTTTGCCGCTGAAGCACTGGGTTTGTAATCTCACACTTGCATACCTACTTTGCTGATTCATCGGCAAACAATGTCATTTTTACATCGCTATATTGCATCGGTTAAGTTTTAAGAGTTAATTTTTTTTAATTGAATACTCCAGCATAGTCGTGTTCTGCCAAGTGCTTCCATGATGTTAGGAACAATAAACCAATTTAAATTGACAAATTAGTTAATGTTAAAGGGCTGAGCAAAACGCGATGAATGATTCGATGATAAAGTGAATGTGAAGTTTTCATAAATGACCTGAAAATGCTCATGATGAAGTAAGAAGTGAGCGGCAGTCGTTGATAATGATTTGCTGACAGAAGATTAAAGGAAATCGAAGACTTATCCCTATGATACTGTCAATGCATTTCCCTTTCAATTCATAATCTCAGACTGCATGCATATATAATATAATATACACGAAGAAAGCAGATAAAAGGTTGAGCCTGCAAAAATAAATTCGTCAACAATCGTGAAAAGTATGTTGAAAAATAACTTAAACATCATAATTAATTATGAAAAAAGAACTTTTTACTAATAATCGTTTCCTTTTTTTATTAACTTAGCGAAAAATAGTTTATATATATTCCTCGAATATATATATATATGTAATATTACCTTTAAATCTAATTTAATACTAGTTAAATTCTTAATTTTTATCTTAATTTAGCCCGTATTAATTTCATTCCAAAAATCTCTTATTTCCTGATCCAATTCCCTTTTTTTATTTAATTAATCCTTCACGCTCGTTGTTTAAAACTGCTGAAATTTCCAGGTTCTCACGGTAAGGGCTAAAAATCCTTAATGTTTAGAACATTCTTTTAAAGACACCTAAATTTTCCTATCCTAAATCTAATCGAGTGAAAAAAAACTCCATATCAAAATCTCATTGTAAAAACCACTGAAGGGAAAATGTCTCTCTTTTTGCTCTTTGGCACTTGTATCGCGATGTAAACAGGCGTCATCTTATCGTCGCTTCTTTGTTCTTAGCTTCCTCCCTGATGGAATAAATTGAGGTTTTATTTTTTTTAAAGTTTCTTCTATTCCACGACGCAATAGCTGAAATATGTTATGTATAAAACATTAATCAATTTTAAATGGAACTGCACAGCGTTAATGATACTCGAAGAAATTTTAAAACTAAAAAAAATTTGAAAGGTTGTTGATGAATCCTTTTGGAAACACGCTTACTTCGATCTTCAAAACTGATATAGAATCGATACCATTGACATGCAAATGAAGATCATCAAAAATCAGAACAACATCCATTTGGCGTCAAAATTCTGAGAAGTTAGAAAGCTTTTAGTTTTAAAAATATTTGTCCTCCAGTTAAAAAACAAGCTATCAAAAATCCACATTTTTAACTTGCATAAATATGCTATTGCACATAAAAATAATGTTATTCAGAATCTATTTTTTTTTTTTTTTGGCGCCAGAAAATATTTTTGTTTACAAAAGTATTGTATCTTCATAGCAGTTAATGAAAATAAAATTTTGCTTTAGTTGAGTTTTTAACTTCAGAAAAGCTTCAACCGAAATCAGGAAATTGTAAGATAAATAATAATTAAAAAAAATTAGATAAAATCAGATGGGAAATACATTTTATTATTTTCTAGTTCTTAAGTAGCATAAATGAAGATTCTATTGTTATTTTTTTTTTGTATAAACATAAAATCTTTATTTTTTATACCCTTTAATTAAGGGTGTTTTTTTAGTCTGCAATAACAACAAAAAATATTGTAATCGGTATTTTATTCGTTTATAAATTTGTACTGTTATGCATTATTGCATTATTATAATACTTAGTTCTGAGTTTACAAAGTACAGGTGTTGAAAAATCTGAATGACTTTGACAGACAAAAGCCCTTTGAATTTTGTGGCGATATGCAGCTTCGTTTTGAAAGTGATTAATTTGTCGATCACTTAGTTTTCATTGATAAAGCAACATTTCATGTCAGTGAAAAGGTACACTCTGTATGCGTCAAAACCTGCGCTTTATTCTGCAAATTTTTATTAAAAGTTTATTTTATATCAGCTGCTCTGTGATAATTTCGGAGTCTGAAAGATTTTCAGTCTGGTCGAATTATTATTAAAGGGCACAAATAAATGATAAATGAAATGTAAACAAAATAATTTTGTTCATCTTAGAAATCGAAAAAAAAAAAAAACATTTCTGCTGTGGAGGGCAGTGTTTCTATTTTCAGGCCAACACCGGTGTCCTCACTAGAATCTTTAGTGTTGTTGGGTTGTATAACAACTACTGGACCATGTCAAAACAAATTGCATTTTATTGCTGATTTTAGTGTCACTATGCCCTTCGGTGGACATATTTGGAGAAAAAATTAATTCTCTGAATTGATTTTAAATTCTTTGTGAAGTCAGTCAGTGTTTCAGACTTTTCATTAAATGATTATACTGAAAGCATCTCTCAATTTGGGAATTTCAATTATGAATAGCCTGTGTATTTTAAACACACATGTAAATATATTTTAACAGTGCGTGGCTGAAAAGATGGAATTTTAACTTTGATTTATTTTATCCCGAGAGGCATAATTTATACAGAGAAAGAGCGATAAAAGATCCATCGGTCTACATCACGACACAAGAGCAATAGAGAAGGAAATTTGTCTCTTCAGTGATTTTACTATGATATTTTGATATTGATTTCTTTGAAACTTGTCGATTAGGGCAAGGAAGTATCTTTGAAATTTGTGAGTGATGTGGATTGTAACGGAAAAATGTGAGTGATGTGGATATGTGATTGTTAGGGACTTTCATCCCTTCGTTCTGAGAGTGGAAAATACAAATCATCCATTTTCTTGAGTGTACGCAGAATTAATTAAATAAAAAAGTAGGCTGTGAATCAGGAAATTGGAGAAAATTTTAGAATGATGCTAATATGGGCAAAATTAAGATAAAAATTAGTCAAATTTAAATCCTAATTAATTTCCTAAGATATATCATCACATATATATGTTAAAAGTTTTTAATATCATGTATCATTAAACATGTTGTGGAACGCATACAATGCTTGAAATATTAATATTCGTCATGTTTTACTTATTAAAAAATGTATAATGCTTGCATATATGCTGGAGATTCAAGACATTTAAAAAACAGTAGATAATAAATTTTTAGAAATAATGATAACTAAAGTTTCCTTGAAAATGAAATGAGTTTCAATAAGAAAATACGCATTTATCTTAGGGCATCAAAGCTGTTGAAATTTTCAAAATCTGCAGTTTTTTTAATAAAGTTTTAAATTTCCTGTGTTTATTTTGTTGAAGTTACACTTGTTTGTCATATGAATCTCAGAATGAGCACTTGGTGTGGTTCATGATCACCATACCATTTTGCAAATTCTATTTTTGTTTATTTGATTCTGAAGTAATTTGGAGAAACTATTTTTTAGCTGTTATTCTACTATATTTTCCATTTAAGGTAAACTTTTACAGTATATTTTGACAATTTTCCCTTGATTTTGTTTAGAATCTTGTTGTATGCGTTTGGCTAATCCTTTATATTCCATCTTTTTTCTGTTTTAATTTTGTATTTTTCACACTATTTATATAGGCTAGCATAGAGCCAATATATCTGAGTTTTAGAGTACCTAAATTTAATACGTGGATATGGTATTTTTATATCAAATGGAACAAATGCTGCTTAAAATTTGCCAGAAAAGCGCAATATCAGAGACATATTTGACTCTCGGAATAGATAAAATGACTATGTGAAGATGCGCAATGATTTCCAGAATAACAAAATAATAAATTTAAAATTCGCGCTCGCTGAGTTTACCTGAAATATTTCTACTAGAAAATACGCAATGAGTTTCCAGAGTCAAACTATAAATTTAAAATGGCGCTATCTGAATTTATTTAATTTTTTCTTCTAGAAGATGTTCGATGAGTTTCCAGAATCACAAACAATAAATTTAAAATCAGGCCTAATAAATTTACAGGAATTTTTCTACTGAAAGATTGTAGAAAATCTAATTCTACTAGAAAATCTGAAATAGTAAAAAACAACTGTTTGATTTGGTATTATATGAAGCAATCGAATAATACAGAAACATCATAATGAGTTTTTGTTAATTGCAAATTAATTCTTGCGAGAGTAAGCGAAGTTTTTCTTATAGATGCCAGTAATGGAATTTGGTTTTTAAATGTAAATAACATAAAAGTTCCAAGGAAAACGTAAGCTTTCAACTAAAGAATTCTCTTTTTTTTAAAAAAACAATTTTATAATCATTGTTAGTTCAAAGTCTTTATTACTTCTAAAATTGGGATTTTAAAAGAATGCATAAGTTTTTATGAGGAAAAATATTTCAAAAACTCATTTTTATTAAAATTATTATCCTTAGAGCATATTGCTTTTTCTTCTGTTTTAATAGTTTGATAGTTAAGATATTTGTTTTTACAATTTTTTCCCTATTATAATAATTTAAATAATTTTCTGTAATAATTTCTTGAAATTTCAACGAAGGCTTATTATATACGGATGATTATAGTAATAAAGGTATTCTGTAATAATTAGTTTGTTGATATTTTGCACAATGTATTTTTATCTTCTTATTACTGCTGCAAAACTTTTTCAGATAATGAAAATTTTCTCTAGACAGAGTATTTATTTATAATAAACTAATTAGATTTTGGAAATTTCAGACTAATGAATACTTTACATTTTCCAAGGCTTTATATCTATTGTAAACAATGATTAATTACTTTAAATGAGAATTTAAGTACAATGAAATGTTAAATCAATAGAAATGATAAATATTTACAACTGAAATGGATATTATGAAATGGGGTGACAAATTGATGCTAAATATTTGCATAACATTTTAATATTTGTATTCGATGCCTAGTTTCATTGGATGTTTACAAGATTTAATATAAGTTTTATTATTATTAATAATAATAATATAAATATTTTTTAGTCCATAATTTGTTGAAACACTCCATATTACATAAAGAACAGTGTAATTTCTTAAGTTAAATCATTAGTAACTGAATCATTAGTGTCCCAATGCCTTTCAAGCAGTTTTGGCCAAATTTGTTGTTGTTTATAATGGCACTTGCCATGGACAAGTTCGCTGACGAAGTCAGGGATTTTAAGCCAAGGGACCGTCTCTTGTTTTAGTACGCCAACTATTGCCAAGAGTACGTCTTAGCTACTCACGTATCACATTCGCTTGCACAACCCCATTTCACAGGGGGACACATTCACACATCTCACAGATAGAACAGATGAAGAACAACCATGCCCGAACCGGGACTCGAACCCAGGAGGCCCAGATCACGGGGAAGACGAGCTACCCCTATGCCAGGACGCCGGCTTGGCCAAATTTAAAAGTACTTTAATAGAAGAAGCTCATTAAAGTTATTTTGATTCGAATTTTGTGACTAGAATAAAACGAGAATCCTCAACTTCACATACCCAAAATACCCTCTTAAGTGAAATCCAATGTGTCTTACGACATTGTTGCGTGGTTGTAACATATAGTTATTTGTTATGGTTCTTTTCAAATTATTTGTTCTTTAGAAAGAAAGTGCTTTTGTATAAATTGCTAAGATCACATTCAATAGAATTAACAGATAGAATAAAGAAATAAGCATTAAAAATTTTATTGACCAAAGGAGGAGGATTTCCAAATTAAGATGAAATCGTTTTTTGTAACACTTTACTATAAGTGTTCATAAACTACAGAAAAAATTCATATATTTTAAATATTATAGAGCCACTTATAATTGAAGGTTCTTTTATCAGCTCTTGCCATAACTGAAATAATTGAATAGAGCAAAAGATATAAAATTCATTCTAGATTTTGGTTCATACGCGCATATGTTTCTTCTAATAAATCAAATATTCTCATTTCACTTATATGTGGATGGGAATTAAATTTTCAAGGAAAAATAATATATTAGTATAATTTTAGCATTTTTACTATCTTATACAAATGTATAATGAAAATATTGTAACCATCAAAAAATTCGAGTTAGAGAATGTGACGAATTTCCGCTTTTTACACCTCCCTGAGTGAAAAACACATTATGGAAAAATGTCTGTCTGTCTATGACAAATAAAACCGCTTTGAGCTAGACATATGACTTTACAAAAAATTTGTAAATTTGTATCAAATTTAAAGCAAATTGCGCCTATATCAGTCAAAATGCAGGAAGTGCGTCTGTACTGTTGTTCGATTATAAATTAATGCAACTACGAAACAAAGAGAGCTAGATAGATGAAATTCATGCACATATTTAACATTTATACTGTAGTTACCATGTAAAATGTTAAGCCAAAATCCAATACGTGTTGAACTTCTGTCGGCCTATTCTTTCAGAAATAAGTAAATGCGGCAGCTCAAAAGCGCAATGACTAAAATATTTCAGAAGACTTATCTAAAACAAAAATTTTATTTGCGGATACTAGCATGTCAGGAATCAATCGTCAAAAACCCGTCAAGGATTGGCCATAGATTCTGTAAAAATGTTAAATTCATGCCAAAAGATACTATTTCTTAACTGCTGTACACCAATACTATGCTATGCATTCTCTGAGCTAATTCTCGGTTTCTATTTTGTTGTTTTTGTTTTTCCTTGACATAATTTGTACATAGCAATCTGAAGTTACATAATAGTTTCACCTTTTATCTAAGAATTAAATGTTTTGTTGTTAATTATTTTCAGAATTAAAAATATGAAATCTTTTTTTTTTGTAGCAGAAAAAAAAACATAAAACAAAGTAAATATCATTTCCATTTCTTAGCAGTATCACTACTTAAGATTAAAACCGCTGACAACCTCGCTTAGTAACCAACCAGCTAAACACTTACAATTTCCGCCCTAGCAATAACTGTGGAAACATTACAAAACGGTAGATCATTAGAGGACTTTCGGGTTTCCAAAGAGTCGTCATTCGTTTCGCAATACCGCTTTTGGGCCTGTCACAAACCCGCCGCGGTCAACTGTTTCTCGCAGCACTTCCAACAAATTGTTCGGGGAAATAGCGCTGATGGCGGTGGAATATCGCGTGCGATATCGGCTCATCAGCGGAATGAATATGCAACATATTACAAACTCCGCGCCGCTTTTGCGTTGTCAGGTGCGGGCAACTCGCACTTATGTGAATCGTTATTGCGGTTTCTTGACTTTAATCGTGTAGATGTTACTCCTTTCAAGTGCCGCAGAAGATGGATAAGTTGCTTTAAGCATTTGGAGAGGTGTGTTTTGGGTTAGATAGAAGCTAAGCAACTTAAATTACTTGGCATAAATTACATTTAACCTTTTATTGCTTTTTATAGTTTAGTATTCATAACGGTAAAATAATAGATAATTGATAATTAATATGATGAATATTAGAATAATTTAATAGAATAGAATGACATTTAACCTTTTATTGCTTTTTCGAGTTTAATATTAACAACGGTAAAATAATAGATAAATAACTGATGATTGATAAGATGAATATTAGAATAATTTATTAGAATAGAATGACACTTAACCTTTTATTGATTTTTGGAGCTTAGTATTCATAACGGTAAAATAATAGATGGATAACTGATGATTAATATGAGGAATATTAGAATAATTTATTAGAATAGAATGACACTTAACCTTTTTGTTTTTTGAGTTTAATATTCATAAGGGTAAAATAGTAGATAGATAATTGATGATTAATGCGATGAATATTAGAATAATTTAATAGAATAGAATTAGATTTAACCTTTTATTGCTTTTTCGAGTTTAATTTCATAACGGCAAAATAGATAGATAATTGATTATTATTATGATGAATATTAGAATAATTTAATAGAATTACATTTAGTCTTTTATTGCTTTTTCGAGTTTAATATTCATAATGGTAAAATGATAGATAACTGATGATTAGTACGATGAATAAAAGAATAATTTTATAGAATAGAATAATTTACAGGAATTAATGATTTCATTATTATTACGTTAATATAAGTAAAGCAAAATCCTCTGAACGAATTTCGAACGCTGGATGGATAGACTTCCTTTCAACAAATTTAATGTAAAGACTGTATACTGAATTTCATCCGCCTTCCAAAAAGCAGTTTTGAGTTATATTTATCACAGACAGTTATAAAGGCAATATTTTTTCGAAATCAAAGAGGTCTAAAACGTGTAAATACATCAAAACTTTTTGTTCGATTTTTTTGATAATTATAATGCGTAATTAAAATGCATTGATATACAAAATGTGCTCATACAGTTTAGTGTACCGAATTCCTCTATTATTTTAGTTTTTTTTTTTTTTTTTTTCCTTTTTCATGTTAACTCAGATCGCATTTTAGAATATATGTTAACACTATTTTAAGAAGAATGATATAAATTTATAACATCACTACATGAATATGCCACCTAACAATGCAATTTGCTCTCTATAGTGCCTTATCACTCTAACATGACATTGACTCCTGAAGGAAAATTTAACTTGCTGCAGGTCCCTATATATGCTAAAAAATTTTGTGAAACCCAATTCCGTGTGCAATTTGCTTTTTTCTGGAACCGAAGTTAAAATTCTGTCAGTATGTCAACAGTTTCTGAAAAAAAAATCTGAAAACTTTATTTTCAGTACTCAATTTTTAGAATTTATCATTTAAGATTACAATTAAAGGCATAGTTAAACTGATATTTTCATATTCTTTTAACATCGTATTTCTCAGAATTATGTGTAAAGGAATAAAATATTATCATGTGAGACAATGATGTTACTTTGGTTTGGGGTTTTTGAAACCTCGAAATGCACGAACAGAATATTAGCGATTTATTGCTTTCGAAGCCTCAATTATAGGGCTGTTAAAAAATGATAATGAAGGTTGTCACATCTGGCGACTTATTGCCAACAAAAGGTTATTTGGCACGAATGTCCACCATGTAGTCGATTCTCCCATCTGGCCAATAAAGGGGAGGTCGTAAGAAGTTATTGTCCGAAGAAGCACAGAGAAGAAAATGGGAAAGAAAGTGAAACAGCGATGGGAGGTGTCCAAAAAAGGTTTGGAGCTTGAACGATTTTAAATGGGGTGGGGTGGGGGAATCCATCAAGTATCTAAAAGTTGACGATTACGTGATACAATAGTAATGTGATCATTCCAAACATTTTAAAACCCGATTTACGCAAAATAAAAAAATAAAAAATTCTGGCCTCGGGTATAATTTTAGAATTCGACCAATTTTGAGATATAAAAAAAATCCCATTAGTTTCTAAATATAGACGCATACGTAATCTCATAGTCACATGATTATATAAACCCATTTTCTAAGCCCTCAGGTAAAGATTTGTTACTTTTATTTCATAGATTTTCAGCAGAAAAATTTGTAAAAGTTAAAATTACAAAAGATTAAATGACAAAATAAATAAATGCAAAAGCATGTGAGGAATTTCTCAAATTTATTTGATTCTCACATGCTGAATTGGAAAAGTTTTGAGAAATGAAAGCAAATTGTAAAATTTTACATCAAAATTCTAAATTATTAGAAAAATATTAAATACATCATTTATCTTCAACCCTTTATGTATTGAATCATATTTTATTGTCATTTTTACATATGCATATACAGCAATATTGAAAATTTTTATTGTATTTAAAAAATGCTAAAAGTTTTTCATTAATAGATTTATTTTTATAGACAAATATATTGTAAATTCTACGTCTTATCAAGACAAAATATGTTAGAACATGCACAATATTATATTACACATTTCTCTTATTGGTGCCAAACTTTTAGATAAACAGACGTCCGAACATTTCACGAATATCACACCAATATTTATATTATTCCCTATATAACAAATAACTGATACACTTCGAAAAAATATTTAAAAATCAGTTACAAAATGCTAAAATATATCTGAAAATTCTTCAGAAATTTCATCATAATTTTTCAGTAAGGAAAAATAACGGCACTAAACAAAGTAGCACTACCTTTTATTGAAAATTCCTTATGTATCCTTTCTTGTACATTATTTATACCTCACTGTAGAAAATGTGCATATACTTGTATCATATGGCCCCTTCAAAGCAAACAATTCGGATACGGCTCTGAAGTTCAAAAATGATAGAAATTTAACTTAGAAGAAAATACACAATGCATTTCATAATAACAGAGATGAGCTGAATTTACAGATGGACACATTTTATTGGATTCAAAACTTTTACTGGATTGGAAATATTCATGTAGTATTGTATTAAATATTAACATTATTAAATTAGTATAAAATGAAGTTTTATCTAAGGTATATACTGCACATTTGGGTACCATCATTCTTAGTTAGGAAATGATGAAATTCTATTTTTATTCATGCAAATAATTAATTAATGGATTTAATTAAAATGTTTTGTTCCTGTCTGTAAATAATTTGATATTTTTAAGAAAAATGTGAATTTATGGGTTCGTTTCACTAAAAATTTCGTTTACCGGAATTTTTGAATTTGATTAGCAAATTTTAAATTTAAAGCTACAAATAATTTAGCATTGAAATGTTGCGTTTATTCAGTGTATAAAACTTTTTAAGAAATAATTGCGTTGTTTTATTATAACATGAATAAGCATTAATTTTGCAATTTTCTGTCTTAAATTATATAAATAAATTTTTATAGTTTAATAAACTAGATACTTAAAAGTAAAGGAAAATCTTTTAATAAATGAGAAATGAAAAAAGGAATCGGCAAAATGTATTTTATTTTTAATTTTGAAAACCCTTTATTAATTTTTAAAAATATTTATTATGATGAGAAATTTTTAACCAATAGAAATTAAAATCTGCAAACATTAAAAATTTCATTCGGAATAAAACAATTTTAAATAATTATAATAAATAATTAAATAAATAAATTAACCAAGGAATAAATTAATTAACCAAGAGCTACTTGCTCTTGAATTATGTATATTACATATATGATTTACTTTAATAGTCGATTTTAATAAACTTTACAATAATCTCAATCCACCTTTAAACATAGTTTTATTCAAATGTAAATTCAGTATTTATGATTAGAATATATATTTCGACAAAAAAAAGTATTTTTTCATTTATGCCAACCGTTGATAAAAAGTTTTTAATGGAAATGATTACGCAAAATTATAGGATATTGTAGGAATGCTATAATTATTTAATTTCATTTAATTCCTAAATAAATATGCAGACGTATATGATATAAAATATAATTATCAACTCTAAACGCACCGACATTTCACAAATATAGTGGAGCTGATATTAGAAAACGATCATTTTACCATTCGGTTGTTATAATGTTAATATGCTCCAGTAGGATTTTATAGGTTAGAAAAAAAAAATGTTCTTTATTTTTCAGATTTCGTGAAACAGATAGCGGTTTCAGTAAAAGTTGCCTTTGGTATCGTTTGAAAGTAATTTGTATTTAATACTTTATAGTAGAATTTTTCATATATCAGAAGGGAAGAATTTTCCTTTCCTCAGTAACACAGTTGCACAGTATTGTGTATATAGCTATCATATATTCGCAATATTGTATAATATCGTTTAGTATTGAATAATATAATACCGCTCAAACTTGTATAATATTTTTGAGTATTGAATATAATATCGTTAAATATTGAATATAATATCGTTAAATATTGAATATAATATCGTTAAATATTGAATATAATATCGTTAAATATTGAATATAATATCGTTAAATATTGTATAATATTGTTGGGTGTTGAATAATATAATATCACCCAATTTTGCAAAATATCGATGAGTGTTAAAATATATAATATCGCACATTATTTTACAATATATTGGAGTATTGAATAATTTAATGTCGCACAATATTGTATAATATTGTGCAACACGACTGGCTGCATTAGGGGAAAATGAAGAAGTTTACTGAATAAAATGATATCAACGGAATACATTTTCAATTGCAATTTTATCTACATGTTTATCTTGAAATCATGGGCAAACCAAATTAAAATAAATATTAGAAATAAATAAATATTAAGTTTAAAGCCAAAGAACTAAAAAGAAAGATGTAATGATTCCGATCTAAAGATTTTTTCAAGGTTCACTCTCTGTCAGGGATTCAAACCAGGAATTTTTTCTGTGCGGAGTCTGACTTATCATAATTTTCAAGTATTTAAAGAGATATTTACCCTTATAGTAAATGTAATTTGTCAGTGCTACAAGTTACGAATCTAAATTTTACTGGTTTTTTATGAAGTTTTATCGTTGGGAACAAATCCTAAATAAAATTAAACATGGGGATAATTTTATAATCAATAGTAACAAAGATGTTTTGGATTTTCTAAGATAACAATATTAAAAAACTTAATATTTATGATTTTGAAAATTTGTATACTAATCTACCTCATGAAAAATTAATAGATGTCTGTATTATAATATATGAGGAATATTTAAATAGAGATATTATTACAATAGTAATTGGCTAGAATTATGTAAATTTAATATTTTTAAAAAATTATGTTTTTAACGGAATTTATTTTTATGAACAAGTAAAGGGAATTCCAATGGGAACAGCTTTTTCAAGTGCTTTAGCCAATATTTTCTTACATTATTATGAGAAAAAATAAACACAATTTAATAACGGTTGGAGATATATTGTTGACTTACTTCTGTTAAACTTGGATAATCCTAATGTTGTTATTAATTGTTAGCCATAAGATTTAGTTTTAACTAATACAAACTGAAATCAACTTAAAGCCTTCTATCTAGATTTAAATATATAAATTTCTAATGGAAAAAACGTTAATAGGTATTTATGATAAGAGATGAATTTAACTTTAAAATAATTAAACTTAGTAATTACCATTCTAATTTAAAATCAAAAATTTGATATTCTCACAATTTAACAGGATTAAAAAAAATATGTAATAATAAAATTTCTTATATTGAAGCAGCAAACAATCTCATTAAAAACTTAACTATTAGTGAATTTCCCCAAAACCTTTTCAATATAGGAGTATTTATTAGAGAAAGTTAGTCTAATTTCTAAATTCCTCCAGCTTATTCACTTTGAATTTTAACTAAATAGATGGCGCTTCAATTATTCCTTATGATGACGATGCATTATGACCAAACGTGGTAGGCGTATGTAGCTTTATATAGCTTTAAACGCGGAAAAATAAAATTCAGTTTAAAGAAGGGGATTTGCATTAACAAGTTTACTTGCTTTACACTGTCTTTTAGAGTTGCACTTTCATTTGGTAAGGGTTTTGCTTTCATATTTTAATAACTTTGGTTCTATTTTTTATGGTCTTGTGTTGTTTGGTTTTGCTGTGATCTTATTTGGATTTTAAAAAATTGGAAATGATTTTGCTCATTTTAATTTTGTAATACTAATTTTATCTCCAAAACCTCTATTTCCTGGGATTTTCGGGTTACGAGAAGTCAAATTGTTGGACGAAAGTCAGACTCCTCACATAAAAAATCCCTGGTTTGTGTAGGGATGACGAATATTTTAAGAGCGGTTATTACGTAACCAAAATCAAAAAGTCACAAATACAAGTGATCAATACTTTTCAAAGAGGGGTGTGATTCAAATCCTTGATACGATCTTACTGATGATATTTCGATTACAAGTTTGGGATCACAATAGAAAGTAACAATCGATACGATATCACTGAAATTTGCCGGAGAGGTAACTTCACTGGAAAGTAACAATCGATACGATCTGTCCAATGGAAGTTCTCGAAAGAAATCTGTGATTGGATTGAAAAGTGAATGGACCGGTTATTGGAATTATCGTATCGTATAGTATCATTGAATTGCATATCACTGAAATTTATCGGAGCGGTGATTTCACCGGAAAGTGCGAGGCTTCACTGGAAAGTGCGAAATCACCGCTCCACTTTACTGGGGTGACCGATATTCGTATTTGATGATGCACTATTCCATACAGATCATTTTTAATTGCTCGTGACATCATTGACTTTGATTACATGTATTCTGTTTACTGCTGACGCCATCTATTTGTAGAATATAGGACTAAAGTAAACATTTTAAAGAAATGACATATATTTTTAACTCACCTTTTCCAAAAAATGGTTCACTCTAATAAATAAATTAAGTAGTTTTGAGAAAAAAAATGTAAGAAGTAAGCTGAAACAGATAAATTAATTCAATCACACGTTACTTAAATGAGTAAATTAAGTATTAATTACAATTAATAAATTTTATATTTAATATTAAGTAATAATTTTTAACTAATAATATGATTGAAATAACAGATATTTGGAAAGCATATTTAAAAATAACAATAGCAATATTATTTGTTATTCAAAAAAATGGGGATTGTGCATCTCTAGGTTTGTGTCTCTGCCTGAGGATGACCCTTGAGAAAGTCTTCAGACCGGATTCATTATATCTTTCTTTTTGGTTCTTTGACTTTAAACTTAATATTTATTTCTAAGATTTATTTTTTACTAGCCGCCTTTGGCGACCAGCCGGTTCGCCAATCTTAATACTCGTTAAAATTTTAATAATTAAATATTTTATGTAATTCCTACTTTAATATCTTCTTCATCAAATATTTTAAAGCTACAAGTTTTGATAGTCATGTAATTCACTCTAAATAATATAAAGTCCTTCAGCCATAACATAATATGTATCTCTCTAATTTTCAGTTAGTTTCGGTAGAATTTATGCTTAAAATTAAAATGGAAATGACTAAACTGCACATAATATAATAATATTTTTTACTGAAACAAAGCATTTTTTTAATAATATGATTACTGATAATAGAATCACTGAACGTTTAAACTTTATGGGCACTAAAGAATATCTTTCTTAAGTTATGTAATATCTCAAGAATTTGTCAACAAAATTTTCTCAGATTCATCACGAACAGATCGATTCATTAACAATGTTTCATTTTAAATGCATCAAGTTTTAAGAAAATAAAATGAATCGTTTAAAATAATCGGTCGAAAACAGGTTTAAAAAAACTACTTAAAAAACGATGTACTTAAAACTATAAGCATATACAAAAAATATATAACTAACATAAATACAATTTAATTAAAAAAGCATGCAACTAACCTAAAAATAATTTAAATCATTAAAAACAGGTTTAAAAAAACATGCGTGAATTTTCTTCGCCAGTTACGTTGACGCAAATGCGTGAATTTTTCTACTCCAGTTGGGGTAACGCTATGCAGATTATACATTTTTAATTTCCTTTATTCTGTGTTATTTTAATTCAAAAGTACTTCAGAATGAATCTGAAACATGGATTAATTAACAATGTTTAATTTTAAATGCATCAAACATTAAGAAAATAAACAGAATCGTTTGAAATAATCCGCCGAAAAATATTAACCCTAGCCTCATTACTGTTGGGAGAAAAAAACACTGAAGCCTTACTCATTTGGCGGTGGAGAAAATGGAAGATTTTTTTGGCGGAAAAGTTGGCGGTGGGGAAAATAGAAGATTTTTTGGCGGGAAAGTTAGTTTTTAATTAATAATTAAAATTCTAATTAAAAATTCGAAAAACGGAACTCCAGGTGCACATTCCCGACCTCCAAGGTATACATGCACCAAATTTGGTAGCTGTAGGTCAAACGGTCTGGCCTGTAGAGCGCCAACACACACACACACACACACACACACACACATTGAGCTTTATTATAAGTATAGATTATAGTTAGTTAATTTATATAACTATTATATTATTTATAAATTAATAACTTACAAATAAACTAATTTTACTATAGTTTTTTATATTAGTTTTTTTAAGAAACAATCTGCTTTTCATAAGTGATGTTGAATCTTTTAATTGTGGAATCATATTAATCTCAATACTTTGATCCATAATAGTGTTAAGAATCTGCGATGCGGCTTCCCAGCATAGTTGGTTTCATCAAAAGGAAGAATGTTTTACAGTCATCTGCATTGGACGGAGTAGGGTGTCGCGTCGGAGGTCCCGGAGCTTGGCGACAAACTTGACGACCATTTGGCGACTTGGCGACGAATTTGGCGACTTTGGCGCCAAAATACATTATACCCGAAACATCGAGAATTTTCCCAATCCGTCCAGTAGGAACCTATATATGCCTCGAACGTTCCTGATTGGTTGAGAGGCTTCTAGCCCCGCATCCTGAGACCTATAAAAGGAGCTTCAGCTGCCGAGGAATCGTCGTGAATTGAGTAGTCGTAGTCAAAAGCGACAGTGGAAGTAGTCGGAATCGACGGTGGTGAGTGGTCGGAATTGACGGTAAACGGTCGGAATAAACACAAATTGACGGTCGGAATTGACGGTAATTGAACTGGCCTTCCAGAGATAAGCGGAGCAGCGACGGAGTCAAGCTAGTGCTGAACTAAGCTGTGCGCTACTGTCTGCAGTAGAGTCTTGTTGTGTGCTGCTGTTTGCACGTCTCGCGGCTGAAGATAATTGTCTTCTCTGTGCTGTATATAGTTGTCGTCTTTGTGCTGTTCTGTGTGTCTTCGTGTAAATAAACGTCGTTGTTTTTTTTCTACTGCCGACTGCTGATTCAGTGTTCTCCACACCATATAACACCCACTATCCAAACCAACCCCGGAAATTTCGTAACAATATTGTGTCGCGAAAAATATTTCGCCATTTATTTTTGTTCATAAATATCGATTATAAAAGAACATAAATAATTTAACGCTAGGCCTGAGCAAGGGGAAACAAAAATAAAGTCTTACTATATATAGGAATTAAAATACCTTTAAATTTATCTTTATATATCGTTCCACGGGGTGGCACCTCTTAAGTGAGCATGAAAAGCTTCCGGCATGGCGGTGGGTTCTCCTCCAACTCTATGGGTACACGAAAAGGGGGGGAGATATGGCTCCTTCCCTCGATGTCGGGACGTACTTCCTTAGGGAAGGGTTGTACCGTAGCTGGTGATGGCCTTTAAGACCCACTAGTGCTGCTGTTGCGGTGTTTGGGCCATTCAAGTATTTCCGTGTGCCTTCCGGCGGGATGGAGTGGTTAGTTTGGGCTTGTAATTATCGTCATACATCATAATTAAGAATTTCAATTCCCAGACTGATTTTATATAAAAAAAATAATGCATTACAAGAAACGTAAAAAAAGAAAAAGAAAAGATATTTGCATGTATCACCCAATTTTAATATTCGTAATAAATATATTCTTCTAATCGTTTTTAGTGAATTTCAGTTAAATGCTTTATAATTATGATTTCCGAATAAAACATTTGCTTCAGTAGCATTTTAAATTATAGAAATATTTTAATAATTATTTAAATACTACATGCTATTGAACGTAAGTTAAACGTTTAGAATCAGATATCCCAAATTCGGCATCTTTTTAAGCAGTAGTACATTAAATAAAATATAATTTAAAAAGTGCATCAGTGTTTCCGAATAAACACGGAGCTCTAAGCACTTTTATTTCTTGAAGAATATTTCTCAGTCCAAACAAAGATATAGGGCAATAATATTTGGATTAAAAGAACACTTTGAATATCAATAAGACTATGAAATATGTGATCAGGAATAAAGAGAATTTCATAATATTAACTTTAATTAATTTACGCAGTTTATAAACTGCTGTATTTTCTGAAAATCAAAGCGAACGGTATAATTAGATCCAAAACTTAATATCGCATCATTTCATGATTGGAATTCCATCTGGATCAGTGAACCGATTCCTTTTTGAACTACGTTTCATCAAGATTTGAAAATACTTTCGGAAGTTTGGCATAATCAGCTTGGAAAGGTATTTATCGAACAGATATATGAATATATGAATTCCAATTTAAATACATGAATATTTTTGCATGCGGGTGCTCAATGCGAGTGTCCTTTAATATATTCCTACTTGTCAGATTTAATGGATTTAACTTTTAGCTGTTAGAATTAACGTAATCCATTCATGCTTTTGAGACGAATGATCATGGAATAAATCTTGCAACGCAGTTTGACAGTTATAATTCGACCCGTTCTACTGATAATGATAATGCATATGCGTATCAGGAGAAATGGATTTCTTTTATCTGTTTAGACTAATGCTAGTATTTAATTATTCCATTTATTCTTGATTTTCAATTTTTATTAATATTTTAATTTGATCTTTTCTTCATAGGGAGTACTGTTTTCATGGTATCCTTATATAACTGGTAAATATGCAGATCTAGATCTGGCTATTATCTTGTTAATAATATATCAGACCTGATTAAATGCCATATGGGGTTGTCTCGGCTGTCATCCTGGAATTATCTTTTGCCTAATTTTTGATTATTTGCTGAAGGATCTTCTCAATGTATACTGTTCATACTACTCATAGGAAAACTAATCAGTAAAATCGAATTGAGATAAATAAAAACAATCCACTGACAGATAGTTCCAAATGTAAAATACTAGTAAAAAATGAAGAAAGAAAATATTATCTATGATTTCCAGTCAACCCTCAAGTGAGAATTTAAGGAATCGGCATAAAATTGCTCATTAATCTTTAATACGATTTTAGCATTATAAATAGAATGTGGAATTACTATTCTACAATTAATTTTTATACATGCTTAGCTTTATTCACTGCCGATCTTGTTGGCAAGACAAAAATTGGGATTTCAGCTTTCGGTGATAATACAGACAAAATAGACAAACGATATTCTTTCGTCCAGTGTTACAGACGGAGATGAAAAATTATGCACAACGATTTGAAATTTCAAAAATTTATCACAGCTTGTAATTTATTGAATTTTAAAGGCTTACGTTTAAATGTGAATTTAGCTGCAGGAAAATAACTCTCATGTATGAAAGACGGGCGAGGAAAAAAAAAATATAATCAAGTTTATCTAAATGTTTAGATACTATGCTTCTCTAGAAAAGAATTAAAGATTTTCGGATAAATAACCAAGGGTCTTTCCTCTTTGGATAAACTAGAAGGAATCCTTTTCGCGCCTCAAAATCGAATTCATGGAATCAACAATCATTACTTCTAATGTTCTCTGCATACCTAAATTAGAATAAAAATTTATGAAATTTTACAATCATTAAAATAAAACAATTTACTTGACATTTTTATTTCTTTTTTCTCAGTCCCATCGCCTCTAAAAATTATCCTTATCAGACTTTTTTTACATGTTATTTTTGTGAATTTTTAAGTGTGGCGATATGATTAAAATGTAATTGTTAGATATCTAAACAGCCCTCAAGAGCCTTGCTGTATGATAATGATATATCTAATACAACATAAATTACTAAATATTTCAATGTTCCTTATAGATTATTCCAGTTTTTCTATTAGATAATTTTCACTAGATTAGTATTTTTATTTTTTCAATTAGACAAAAGTTGCTTACTTACCGTAAGGCTTTATCTTTTACATTAAAGTTAGAAAAATTGAAAAAGAAAAATATATATATAAAAAAACAGATCGAATTAAATTTTAATAAAGAGGAAACAGAAAAACATATTTTGATGAATGACTTGATTAAAGGGATTTTTTGAAGACTTTAAATAATAACTTTTTATATATTTCAGCATTATTTGATTCAGTTTCATTTCGAAATTTGCTTAACATGAATAAAAACACTATTTTTCAACTACAGCTCAAGCTCGATGAACCTGAAGCAATGCACTGAATCGCAGAGGAATATTTCTCAAATCCCCAGGAAAGCACACATAATAACCCAATTACTCTCCGAACGACTGCAATTACGAAAAACAAGAATGGACATGAGAAAAAGAGCATCGTATCAGAAATTCCAAAAGAACTCATGGAAGGAAAAAAAGTCTACTTACGGAGAAAACGGAGGAAAAAAGAAAAAGTAAAGCAAGAAAAGAATTTAAAAACTGCTTTCCTAAATCAGACCAAGATGCCGTAATAATCATCTCCCGACGACCTTATAAATCATCTTTTCTTTCCTTTTTTTTTATGGCCTAGAATGTTTGACCCCCTGCTAATGCCGATGGTTGCGCAGTGACTCAAAAACAAAATCCGGATAGTGAGTAGTAGGTGGGGGTAAAAAGGAGGCAAAAATGCATTTATAGATATATGCCGCAACTCTTTTAGAAAGCAGAGAGAGGATAAGACCCGTCAGAAGGTTGAGGAGTATAAATCACTGCCAGAGACCTTGATCTAGAACGTGCCTCATTATAGAAAGAGAGAGGGAGACTGTCACATTGAGAAGATGGGCATCCCAGCGGCAGTTGGCGGAAGAAATGCTGATTATTCAGCCATTTCGTTTTGCTTCAGGTGTATAAATATGGATGAGATGGTTGGTTGGCGTGTCAGGCTGGCATGATTAAAAAAAAATCTCGCCATAAGAGAGAACGGTTAGAAGGGAAAGGCAATTTTTCTTCTAGAGGGCTTGAGGACCAAGAAATGGATGTGATTCGGTTTGGACGTAAGAACTATCAATCTGAATGTGGGATTGCAGTACTTCCTCCGCGCGTTTAACTCGAAGGGTAAGGTATTTGTGAGTTTTGTAGCTTTGATGGAAGATTGATGTTGTTAGCTGATTTTTATATGGATAGCTGGGTGCTTAGTTGATTTCACACCATCTATGTTTCTGAGAAATGGGAAATTTTCGCAAGAATCTTTACATTCCAATAGGTCCTTAAAAGAAACGCCTGGTGAACTTTAAAAAATAGAAACCATTAGATCTTTTTATAAAATTATTTTATTAAAGCAGTGGCCAAAAAAGCATAGGGGATAAATGATTATGAAAAGTAGTATTCCTTATTCTCTGGAGGTGAGAAAAGCATGAAAAATTCTACTCAAATATTGCTTTCATTGTTATATTTTAAAAATTACAGAAATGAATGTTGAAGGATTTGATTACAGATATTCTGCTTCAATTAATGGAACACAGCTTATTCAAGTTTCAATCCTTGCTAAGATGATAATGCTGTTCTTTTTATAATGCTAATGTTTTCAGCTAATTTATATTCTAGGATTTTGTGAAATAACCGTTATTTCAATTTACTTGCCGCCTTTGGTGACCAGATTGTTTCCAGATTATTATAGGCAACTTAAAAACATGAATTTAATTGAATCTGGTTGTTTCAAATTATTTTGAGTGCAAATTAAAAATTATGCATATTACAAAATAAAACTGGAAGTGAAAAGATTATTTGAGAGTTAATGTTAAAAAAAAATAAACCATTTTTTAATTTTAATTTAAACATTTACAAAAGTACATGATTGTATGTTTTCCTGGGAGAAAAATAAATTAGTTTGGGTGTCATTTTATCAATGAAAACCTTTCATCGATTAAGTACCAGTTTAAAATTTAAGAATTAGTCCCACAAATTTTTTAAAAAAACTATATGGAAAGGAAATAGAGATCATTAAAAAAAGTTTGTTTGTTTTTAGTTTTAAAACCATTTTTGTGAGATAATGGTTTTGGAAGATATAAACGTTAATTTCATTATCCAGTCGTAGCAATAACCCAACTGGCGACAGTTAATAATTTTTGCATTAAATAAACTTCCTAATGGAGTACATTTTTTTAAATTTATTTTACATCTTATTAACTGTGACTGATTGAAGTTTTTAACAAGCCTCGCAACAGTATTTGTAATAATATTTTTCAAATCTATTAATTAGCGAAGCACTTAATTAAATGCTGCGGTAAAAACTTTAAATGAAGCAGTTTGAGAATTAGCATAGGGATTTGCTACATTCAACATAGGGAGTGTTGCTGTTCAGCAATAGGTAATAGAGCGATTTCTTTTCAACGTACGTTAGGCGTTTTATATGCAAGTAGATGTTTTACAATTCTTTTTTCTGCGCCGTTTTTCTCAATTTTTTTTTCTTTATCAACTAATATATATTTAAATAGCTTCCTTTTATCTTCCTCCCATTTTCCTTTTTTTTCCTTTCTATTCAGAATCGATTTCTTATAGAGCATTTTTTTTATTTCCTCTTATGCTAAGTCTAAAAAAAGTATTGTAATAGTAAAAAACTCAAGATTTTGACATCCCTTAAGTTGTAGACCGCCCTGAATTCGAAAAACACATCTTATAAAATATATGTCTGCATTTGATAAATCAAGTCAACCATCTGACTCTCCGACCCGCCACGAAGTCGCACGGATTTAAACCATAAAACTGAATGACCGGACTGCCGCAACAAGAGTGGTTGAGTCCTAAGGGCCATCACCTGCCACAGTACAACCCTCCCCGAAGGAAGTACGTCCTGTCATCGATGGAAGGAGTCAGATCCCCCACCAATTTGTGTACCCTCCAGGGTGGTGAGATCCAACCACCATGCCGAAAACATCTCATCCTCATTTCGAGGTGCCCCTCCGGGGGTTGTCTGTCTGTATTTGATAAATGTAACTCTAAGCTTTGAGCTAAACAGCTAACATTTGGTATAAACTCTATACATTAAATGTTTATATATCTGTCCAATTTTGTGCAAACACCGTTAAGAGGTTATCTGTCTGTTCGACTTTTCAAGTACAAGATAACACGGTAATGACGAAATTCGGTATTTCTATAATGTGGACAAAATTGGAACCAAATCCTACAAGGGTTTAACCGTCTGTCTGTCAGTACCTTCAAAAATATGTAAATGCAATAACTCAAAAAAGCAATGATTGAAATACATCAAATTTGGTATGTGATTTCGTGATAACAGGTGAAATTCTGTGTCAAACTTCTGTTTCAGTCAGTTGGGAAAACAAATCTAGAATATAAATTCGATTTTCGGATATTATTAATCGTATGCCAAGTATTTATTGCCAAAAAACTCGCCAAGGATCGCACGACAGATTTAGTCAAAATACTAAAATCACGACACATATTAATATTTCGTAACTATTGTACGCCAATGCCTTGCAAGTCGCTCTTTCCTTACCCAAATTGCACAATTTTTTATGGGGTAGTGGGGGAATAGTACCTTTTATTATTAAGAGCATGCAAGAGAGTTTAGAGAAACTACCGCTCCCCCCCCCCTGCTGATTAATTCCTAATGTAAAGGAATCAAATTCTCATTCTAAATTTTACTTTCGAAAATATTGTGACGTTATTAACTACAGAAAAAGCTATCAAAATTGTATTCGTATATCATTGAAGCTCATCGTAAAATGGAACAAAAGTAATTAAATTATTTTTAATTTATAAGCATCAAATTATAGAATTTTTCTGATTAACGTTAATTAATGAAATAGTCAAAAGAGAAATTAATAGAAATTTAAACATTCAAATATTTTAAATATTAGGTTGTTTAAGATTTCAAAATTTATGAAAATTTTCATAATTATCTTTTTTTGCAAATTAAGCAGTTTTCTATAATTCATTTCGTAACTCAAAACACTCTCAGATTTTTAAATGTATTCTTAATATTTATTTAAAGAATTTTCATGATAAATTTTATTTGGTTAAATTTTTAAATCACGTTTGATTTGAATTTAAGTTTTGGAAAACAAAACTTTGATAACTAGTGTATTTGTATTATTTTGCTTTAGTTTGCTGTTATAACTCAATAAGTGAGATCAAAATTTCTTGATTTGTAAAAAAATATTGATTTGATTTAAATTAACTAAGCAAAATAAATAAATTATTGTTTAAATCATTTACAACTAAGGGTTATTTTTATGATGATATGAAGGTTTCTTTATCGCTGCTTTTGAAAATATTAATGTGTCTGATAAGGCATGTGTTTTTATTTTGTTTCTTAATGCGTTGTTTCCATTTCTGTATTTAAGGCTTTGATGGCATAAAGATTCTTAAAGGAAATGCACGTTCAAAAGTTAATTTTATTTTTTGGTAAATTTATTTGAAACATTTCTGTATGTGTTCAGATCCTTTTGGAGTTTTTCCAAAAATTCGAATTCTATAATCCGTTTAAAAATATAGTATCGCTCAGGTAAAAATTTTTTAGTAAAACAATAGAAAATTATTAATTTTTGCGTTCTCAAACGTTTTTATTTAAATTGATTGCAAATTAGTAAAACGGGAATTATGTAATTGATTTTCACTTCTTGATATATTTATTATCTGTGTAAAAATGTGTATACTGGAATACTTTTATAATACCTTATATTTTATATACTGAAGTGCTTTTATAAAGTAAATTTTATATGCAGTACACTCAAGAGTATCCGGCCTAATGCGGCGGTTAAACAGGCCAAATAACAAAAAAAAAAAAGGATAAGCGGGAGTTCTATGAACTCATTTCTGTGCCAACCAAAACCAGAAGACAGGGGTATTATGCCAAAATTCATGTTACAATGCCTATTTCCTCACTTCTTATTGAGTTCTAAACTCTCCATTCATCTGAAACCACGTAGAACGTGAGCGTGGCCTGTGAAACATAGAAGCCGTTACCGGTAACGTGTTGAGTTAAAATAGAAGGTTCTGTACTGGTAGTTTAGGTACGTGCATATACGGCACTGCAGGAATTTACTAGAGAAAAAAATAAATTAAAGGATATAAACTGTTCACATATTAACATGGATTCTGCACACTTCACCGTGGTATGGTTAAGAAAACATTAAGCATTCCCCAATAATAATTTACGAATCCTGTACGTACTGTACAGTTATAATCAGGAACAGCGGCAACAATTGAGGTCCATTATAACTGACGAAACAATGATCAACGAACATAACGCTACTATTTTCCTATCACAACTTATATTTTGCACGTCTTGTAGAAGGATCGTAGCAGACGCCTGCTTCCAATGTCTTGGCACTGTTGCCAATGTAATGTCTTGCCTTTCTCAATTAATGACAATGAAAAAAACTAGGTCGGATAGTCAAGAGCTGGATACTCTGGAGTGTACTGTTTTTTATATATTTTCGTACACTCGATCCTAATATAATTATAGAATTATTAATTAATCAATTCATGTAATTAAATTTTTCTTCCAATTCTATGGAGTTGCTTGACTGTGCATTCGAAAAAAATCTGGTTACAGTTTATAATCTTTTTTATACTGTTTTGTAAATTAAATACGCGATTTTATACAATAATACATGAATTATCTTTTACAAGATAATTTTGTAAATAATTGTATAAAACGATTGTCAATAAAATATTATTTGCTTAGCTTTGTCTTAATTGTCCGGCTGCAAATTGGCGAATTAATGATAGAAGCCTATTTGTTGAGGCTGTACACTTATATTTTTTTTATCTCAGAATGTGGCCGATAGATAGGTTAACATTAATCTTCTATCAAGAGATCATTTCTATGAAAATTTTTAACTCTGTCCAGTGTTCAGATGGTGATGGACAATTATACCCACTTATGACATATCCCCTCCCCTTTTAATCTCTTTTAATATGACGGAGATAAGAACTCATCTAAGCAGATAATAGATATAATTCATAACATGATTCAAATGATGTCAGTAGCAGCATCAACAATTTTAAAAACTTTATTCTTTTACTTTAAAAATTTGACAAGTACCCTTAGGATATAATTTTCCATCGCTTTCTTGACAAGGAAGTGGCTGTAAATATGCGCATATAAAAATAATGTGTCTTTTGTTTTCAGATATCCCCGAACTCAGATTAGCCCTCGGAGCTAGCATTCAGCATACTGCCATCAAAGAGGGAAGTGACGTTTACTTTGATTGCAACATTCGAGCGAATCCTTGGGTCCATGATGTCAGTTGGAGGTTCGAGGATAATATCCTCTTCAGTAACTTATCCGCCGGAATCATCGTCAGTAACCAGTCCCTCGTACTGCAGAGAGTCAAGAAGGAACACAGGGGACGATACCAGTGCGTGGCCACAAACACTGAAGGAGAAGGTCGAAGCGAAGAAGTACAGTTGGATGTTCAATGTAAGTATATTTAACCCCTTAACTGCCATTTAAAAAAAAAGTCCGGATAAGTTATATAAATATGCACAAAGTTTTGTGACACTGTAATTATATTTAAATTATGTTTTATTTTGAAACATTTGATATTATTACAAATGGTATCATTATAAAATGATCAATAAAATTATTTTAATAATAATAAATGACTGGGTAAATAACAAATCGTTACAATTACCCCAAAAGTACATATTTATATAGAATATTTGGTTATAATATAAAAACCAAACCAAAAATATAATGCTTTAAATGTGACAATTATGTTCCGTTTCAACTTACAGAGAAATTCCAAATATGTTCGCTAGTTGTAATGAAACGAAATACAGACTAAACACTTTCTAATACATATAATATTGATTGATATATATAGAATAAAACTAAACTATCAGCCGTACCAGATCTGTTTTGGGGGCCATGTGGTATATGTAAAATTCTAAAATCTCCCAAATGGATCTCGGGACTGTTGATAGGTTAATCCATTCTTGTGGCTTTCATTTTGTAGATATTATGCAAAGATTTATTCAATAATTTCATGACGGTGTAATGACTAAATATTCAAACAGCACTTGAAACCTGATTAAAATATTGTGTATAGATATAGAAATATAATACATTGCTGTGCAAAACATAAGCAACAGGTGTTTTTTTTTGTCATAACTGCACAAGAAATTATCTTAGAGACATGAAATTCAAAAATGAAAGACAGCATTTTGTACCTAAACGATGACAAAAGCATAGTAGCGCAAAAAAGGAATACAATGCATATAGTACAGAATCAAACAAAAAAAAAATGGCTTTATTGAACTCATAGTATCGCTACACATGATTTTTTGACCAAGAGGAAGAACAAGTCGATGTTCCTTAGCATGTGATATGCTCTCCCCTTAATGCAATGGTTGTTTCGCAACGTCTCTCCATACTCAGCACCAGATTGTCCCACAGTTCTTGAGATACGAGTGTCAGTTCCTCAATCAGCATCTATTTCAGTTGGGTGTTCTCCGGAGGATGTAATCGAGTAGCAAGGCGTTTCCCCAAAGCATACTACACATGTTCTATGGGATATAAATCAGGAGAGAAGGCTGGCCAACCATTCGAGTGATATCTTCATTTTCCAGTAGCTGCTGAACATCAGGGGTCTGGTATGGCCGTGCATTGTCATCCATAAAAATGAAGTCTAGTTCAATAGCACCTCGGAACAGACGCACATGAGGAAGGATCATCTCTTTACAATAGTGACCACCGGTTACAGAACCTCTGTCGAAAATGTTAGGCTCAGTCCTTCCGTTCCGCATAATGCCTCTCCGACGAGAACTCCAGGACCACCGTAGCAGTATCTTTCTGTCAAGTTACTGGGATATACCATGTCCCGACGTCTCTCCCTAAATCCATTGGCGTTGAGAATCACTTTCGGCACTGAAACGACTCTCATCCGTAAACAGGCCATGATTCCATTGATGAGATGTCCAATTTTTGGGCTTCTTACACGATTTTAAACGGTGCCATCAATGGCCAACTTTCAAAGGGATGTAGCGTTCAGCGGTGGGTGAATAGGCCACCTTTGTGAAGGCGTCTGGCCATTGTAAATCGCGCCATTTGTAGCCCTGTTGCTATACAGAGTTGCTGAGTAGTGTTGCTTGCTAACTGGTATCGGGCTCTTTTCGTCCGCAGGACGATATATCGGTCATCCACTGAGGTTTTCATACGGCGGCTACCACCAATCTTTCTAACAACTGTACCTATTGTTTAGGATGGCTTTCCAACCATGCGAAACGACATTATTGCTTAAGTTTTGCACACTAGTGTACATAGGAAAAAAATGAGAAATATGAATGAATACGTAGCTTAATTTTAATACATTTCGGCTGTACCCCGATTCCAGTCATTAGAAATCTTTTCACCAGTTGATTTATCAGTTACATTCCTTATATCATCATCCGAATCTCCATAAGATCAACCTCTATCGCATTCTTTACGTCTATTAAAAAAATTAAAACCATCACTGCCACTATTACTATAATCTTCTAAACTATTCTTAAGCTTATACATACTTGGCACAAGATGATAAATTATTTTGTAATTATATAGAAATATAATAATGAAATTAATCATACACAGTGTGAATGACCCTTGCTATCTTGCACAAAAAGTATTATTGTGGTACATAGTGAGTCTGACTCGTTACAACTCAATTTGGCTTCAATAAGCTTTTTATCCTGCATGAGTGGGTAAAGGAGAGTTTGCAACCAACCAGTTATAAGATTCCGTAAGTCGCGCATGCGCAGAAGAGATTGCGCATGAGCTGAAACAGTGGACAATAGCAATTTCTTGTCTCGACTGGACGAGTACTTGCTACTATACAGTTTCTGTGAAGCGTTGTCTTACTGGTTGGATTGTAGCTGGCCGAATGTAAAGTCACTTTAAATACCGGCAAATATATTCTTGATAAAAAGATGAATAACTGCTTTTTATGTATCGACCTTCACGTGCAAAATTCTTACTATATATTATTCCGTATTTGACTTTTTTGAATATGTATTATTCCTATTTCCTCTATATCTCTTGAATATTAAACAAAAACAATAAAGATGGTGAAATGACATTGATTCTTCAGAATATATAATATAAATTAAGTTTAAATTTTAAATTACGACAGTATAAAGCAGTATATCTTGCTAATCTCGTCCCCTAAGAATAGATTTCGATTCCTAATTATATCGATACTTATTAATTAACGGTGAAGGATTGACGATTCGTTGCCGAAAGCAAACAACAAACAAACAAATACGATTTTCTTCCTTAAATGTATAAACAGCGTAAACAGATACTAATTTTCTGCTCGTAAGTTTGAAGCGCGCTTGTAGAGTTGCAAAGCCAACTTGGTTTTGGTGCTACATTTGGCAAATTTCAGCTTTTTCATCATTAATTAATAAGCACCATTATATCACATATTGTATTTAGACCATCAATTTTTATTTCATTTAAGAAGCAAAGGGATCTTTAATCCCTGAAACAAATATAAGTATTTATTGCCGTATATATTATTTGTTATTTTCACTTATTACACATTTTGTATCTTAAATTCTGTAACTCGGTAAACGAGTCAGATGCATCAGAGCTTGCGAAGGGGTTTCGATATTACAGAGGATAAGAAGATAAAATATATGTTCCTTTCATACTGCTTGATAAATTGCGTATTATTATCTTTCTCCATTAATATATTATAAAGTAATACCGTTGGCAGAGTGATTAAAGATACATCAGTTTAGTGTCGATGCAAGAATAAAATCGAAACCCTTGCAGTACCATTGATATAAATATTTTAATAAAACTTAGGGGGCTTCGCTCCCTTTTCGCCTTTGCTCGCCAACCCTGATGTTGTCAGATACTGTATGATCATCAGTTTCTGTCAGCAAGTTTTTGAACTCCACTGGTTGACAACTAATTGAATATTTGTTATTATTATTTTTAAATTAAAAAAGGATACTTGAAGGCCAGAAATAATAATAAATAAAATAAAATAAGTACAATAAAAATAAGCATAATAAATAAATTAAATAAAAAAATAAAAAAAAATAAATGTAATAAATAAATAATTAAATAATAATAAAATAAATATAATAAAAAATAAAATAAAATAAAAATAAATTTTAAAAAAATCCATCTAGGTTGCCACATTGGTGACGTTATCGCTACTCGTTTGGCGAGAATTCAAAAAGACGCCAAGAGGTGGGCTGTGCTAGGATCCACCCCATGCATTTACCAATCAGCCTACCTCCAAATCAAAATTCAAAGCCCCACAATGAGAACATTATTTGCTCATGTCTTAAATATCTGAATATTGAGCCAATTTTTCACATCTTTGCCGCCAATTTAGAAGCTTTAATTTAGAATTTGCCAGGTTCTCGCTCGGTCTTTCTTCGGCTTTTTTCTTTGTCTAATATCATTAGAAGTGCCGTTACTATTTAAAAAGACGGTTCTAGTGTAGATTTGAGTGCCCCTTCGATTGGCAACAACTTTCAGCGATGAAGCACTACTTCTGGTTTCCATAATATTTTGTTTTCATTGATGTTACTGTTGGGTTACCGATCTTGGTGTATTTATACCTCCTCTTGGCGCCTATCTTGGTATAAAAAAATCGCCAAAAAATCAAGGGGCACCAAAAGCAGGGTTAACACTTTTATTGCTTAGGTATTTAAACGATTGCTAACGGAGATGCGAAAAATTTAAGTTATTCGAAAGAAAAAAAAAATAATCAGACCCAGAAGGCTGCTCATTGGTGTTGCCACAAACGATATGTCTAAAAGTAGAATTAACAAACAATATTGTTTTAAACTCATTTGATGTTGATTTGGTGTTAACTAAAGCTTTATTTTCCTTATTTTGTTACTATTTCACCGTCAAGTACAATATAAATACTCCCCAAGACTAAATAATTTTCATTAAATATTTCAAATATTAGCAAAACAAACCTTAAATGTGATGGGTCAGGTGACGAGCTATTTACCAATCACAAGGCGAATAAAACGCAAAATTTACATTAAAAATTCTTTATATAATAGAAAGATAAAATGGTATTTTATAAATTTGAATTATTTCGTGGATGATCATTAAAATGGAAATGGAAAACATTAGTATTTGTAGTTAAAAAATGGATTTCAACTTCCGTGAAATAGAATAAGTAATAGCTTAAAACTTATAAATATTAAAGAAATTTTAAATTATTAGTTTTACAATCCATAAAATTACAAGTAAAAATCTGAAAGGACATAATTTTTATTATATTTTACTGCAAAAGACAACATTTTGTGGGGAAAAAATAAAAGGCAAAAAGGCAGCAAATATTTAAAATTAATCTAATTATCCAACAATATATTTTCTGTTTTTACATTAATTAAGAATTAATTGATTGCATTTTAATTGATGAATTACCTTCATTTACGATTTCGAAAGCATTCTTTTTGGTATTTAAAAGACGGATGTAATTTTAAAAAAATATCGAATGCCATTGTTGATTCTTTTCATAAGAAACGTACATAAGTAATTATAGCATTTCTTAATGATTTCCAAAAGATTGTTTAAATAATCGATTTGCATTTTTTCTTTTTGATCGAAAAAATTTTTTAATACAGTGAAAAATACTTTTTTCATGGGAAATTTTAAAGTTTATCTCAAATATATGTGATTTTTCATTTTTATTACTTATTCAATTACTTACACATATTCGAATATATTTTTATTTGATTGTGAAAAACCCAAAGATATACACAATTATGTCTCCAATATAATGATTTTTAGCTTTTTTACCGTCTCGTATCTGAAATATGTAATGAGGAATAGTCAAAATCGTTAAAAGATCCACCTTCGAACTTTTGATAAATTCTCTTATTTAATGACCATTTGCATTTTTATAACTGCCTGCATGATGAATTGAGAAAACACATTTTTAATTTGTCTGATGGGGTGTGAACGAAGGAATGATCTGTAAAAGTAAAATTTGGAATGTGGACTCTATCAAATTTGCAGATATCTGTCAAATTTTGATGATATCCTTCAGTTTGTTAATTTATCCATATAACATAAGTTAAAAAATAAGTAACTATATTAAAGAATTAAACATAAATATTTTTCATTCAAACAAAACATGTATCAATTGTTAGAGCTTGTCTCGCAAAGGGTTGACCATATGTTGGTCTGTGCATTTTCGATTGTGTGAACTGATAACTCAAAAACCTAAAGAATTGGATCTCTCTAAATTTTTTTCAAGAGATGAGAAAGTGGTGAGACTAACGAGTTTAGTATTGCACCTTATTTTTTATCACCTTATAATTTTTTATAGCATCATAAATGAATAAATATATCTGAAATCCATAAAGGTGGGTTTACACTCGGCCAGTTATAAGACGGCTAGTAAGAGCGCATGCGTAGAAAGACAGAAAAATGCTGTTCGGTCAATAGCAAATTAAGGAAATCACCTTTCTTCTTATTCTATTCTTAAAATTTGTAATTTCTCAACAAAATCTATGTGTATTTATATACAACAAATATACAATAAAATAAAAAAAAATTCTTTCAATTAAAATTTATTCAGAATTTCTTAATTTAATTTCTTTCCTGAATTAAAGACAAAGCAAAGAAACTTAATAAATAGTAGCGTTAATATTTTAAAAAGGTTATTGATAAAAAGCAGAGTTTGTACTACTGATAAAAATTCTGAGAATTACTCGAAAAAATTTAGTTCATTAAGGTTTATTTCACATATTGAGTAAGAAAAAGGATGAAAAACTTTTTCTATGCATTTATTCACAATTTAATAATAAATAAACATTAGCCTCTTTTCCTTATTCATTTCATAGTCAAATTAGATAATTCAAAAGATGTTCATTCTTTTTTGCATCTGTTGAAACAAGGAATGTTGCTCCAAATACAACTGAGTAAGTCGTTATCTTAGATCCTTGGCCCATTAAAAACGCATGAATCAAAGCTGTCATTGCAAGAGCATAAGGACTGCCTCAGTGTTCTTGTTCTCGTGGCATCAACACCACCTCAGAATCCTCTTCTTTATATGCAGCTCTCAACCGATAAATACATAAACAAGTAAACAAAAGCTACGGCCGGTTTTTGATGACTACAAAGAAAGATTTAAGCGCCAGACATCGAGGGCAGAAGTTATCGTGGAGGTAGTTAGGAGCAGTCATTAGTTTTCTTGAAGGAGTGCAACTGACAACAACCCCAGTTCAACCTTCTATTCAGGCTGGTTGAAAAGTTTCGTACACTGAGTGTATGGCAAGGCGGCATCAAAAGATAAAGGAAAAGTAGTTTAAAGTTTTACGTTTGTTCGAAGTGGTTGATGCCTTTTCGTTCGGAAACTATTCGAATTAGCTAAAAGAAATGCTGCTCTTCAGTTTTCTTGGAATGAATGACGTCTTTCACAGAAAGCTCTTCACTGTGGGGAAAATGAAGAGAATGTAGAATCTTTTCGGCAGTAAATTACAGTTACGCGAGTGGAATTAAAAATAAAACAAAGCAGCGTTTTTACATAAGTGGGAATGATTTTGAAGAAATTCGAATTTATTTTTTTTAAATAAAAGTACTTCTTAAAATCTTTGTACAATGAAGCTTTTTAAAAAAGTTTTGATATGTAAAAAGTCAATTTTAGTAAAACATTTATTGTTTTTAACTCTTTTATTTTTATTATTGTTATTCAATGTTATAATTACCATGGTAACCAAATGGATTGGTCCCCTCGAAATTTTCTCGCATACTCTAATAAAAGCGAATTTGTATTTTAGATGTGTTTTTCTCGATCGATTGAAAACAAAATTTGACACGCAAAACAAAACTTGTAGTCACAAAATCAGGTAGAAGTTTTGATATATTTATTTAAGTTATCACGTTTAAGCACTTCTGAAAATACAGACCAACAGACGCTCACTCCTTTGTTGGATTTGGCCCAAGATTTAGTAGGTGTCTAAGCACTAGATGTTGGATCTATGTACCAAATTTTATCTATCTATCTCTCTTTATTTTGTAGCTGTCGTTTTAACTTATATTCGAACAGTTGTTTTTTTATCTCATAAATTTTTCAGAAATTGCTTGAAGTCGGTAGCAATCGTAACTTCGATCGTTTCTATAGGATAGTCCTATTGCATTAGGTTGTCCCTTAAGTTTCTTTCCTATTTCTGATATGAAAAGAATACAAAATATTGACTGTTTAAGATATTATTTATTTTGTTATGTAAGAACTCTTTTGTTCTATTACCTTCTTCCATCTCTCAGGACACCTCGTTATGCCTTCTTTCCAAAAGTGTTATGTTTGGACAAGAGATAATCCTCGACGGTGCTCTTTTATTTCGCTCATGGATTTGAAGCGCTTATCGCGAAGAGAATTTTTTTAAGGACAGAAAGAAGTAATAATCAGGTGGAGCGAGATCTGGAACGTATGCAAGATGCGGTAAAACACCCCAATCAAACTGTAAAAGCTTCTTCTCTCTTACTACTAATGCAATATGTGGTCTTGCGTTGTCATGATGAAAAACAACGCCTCGTTAGTTCATTAATTCTGCCTTTTTTGGTATGGCAGTTTTCAATTGATCCAGTTGCTGAGGGTATTGCATAGAATTTATTGTTTCACCTTGAGGAAGGAGATCGTAGAAAATTACTCCTTTCCAATCCCACCAAATAGACAAAATAACTTTTTTGGGGTGTAGTAGAGCTCTGGTAAGACTGAAACTAATGACAGAGACGGCTAATAGATAAGCTTACATGTTTGCACAAGTAGAACCAGATAATGCCATTCATAGTGTGATGAGAAACAAACTTTTGGGGCACCCTAATATAGTTCCAATTCCTAGTTGTTGAGTAGTGTTATATAATTCCGAATGCTAGCATTTGGGTTGAACATATAAATGCCCAATGGTAGATATCACGAGAGGATACATACCTCAGATTTACTCTCAGCCTCTCAGGTAAATGCTGTGTAAAATAATCAATAATTACTTGCCCGGGCACACAAAATTGCGTGATGTATGCAACCTATGCAACCACTATTCAACTCCCGCTGTGACTTGACCCACACGAACTGGATGTGTACTTTGCACTAAGGAGTGATATTTTACCAACCCTTTAATTGCCACGGGTATATAACCTTGCCAAATTTAAGGTTAAAAGACGTCCTTATACATGCGCCTTTATCCAATACCCTCCTCTCATTTGTTGCTAGTGGTATCATCACGCCCGGTGCTTTGGAATGCAATAACTCACTTTTAGACAAGAACTCTCACCCAACGTAATCTTATCTTAGAATAGTAGAGATAAGGACGTTATTGTCTCGTTGTTAATGAATGTTGATCTTGAAGGATCAGGTGGCGCAGAGGAGTGAAGATTTCAGTGGCTGCTTAGAGGTTAGTTTCTGTTGGAACTGAAAATTAAATCGTTTCGTTAATCTTTGTAAAAATAAAATGAAATACGCAGCGTGAACAAATAAATTTCATTCTTTCAAATTTTCAGTCTGAATGAGTTAAGAAACATATGCTCTATCGCAATAAAAGGAAATAATTAAATTTTACCCTTTTATTATATCCGAGATTCGATGTGGAATCAACCATACTTTGAATACTATTTAATGTACTGATTAATAAATGAGTAAATGTATTTATTAACAAATGAGTAAATGCATTTATTAACAAGTGAGTAAATGCATTTGTTAACAAGTGAGTAAATGCATTTGTTAACAAGTGAGTAAATGCATTTGTTAACAAGTGAGTAAATGCATTTGTTAACAAGTGAGTAAATGCATTTGTTAACAAGTGAGTAAATGCATTTGTTAACAAGTGACTAAATGCATTTGTTAACTAATGAGTGAGTGAATAATTTTTATAAATTGAGAAAGAAAGCGGATTTCCTTATTCGGGGATACAATCTATAACGTAAACTTAACAAAATCATCAGCTCTAATTCATTGCTTTTGAAGAGAAGCAGGATAATTGTCGACCACCGTGGGAACTATTCTATTCACTATACTCACTATGAAAGTTATTCCTAGAAGTATACATTTAAATCAAATACAAATTTTTAAAAGGATATGAATTTTTAGTTTAGTATAATTAATTTCTTGATTTGTAGTTATATGTGGGCTACTTTGACATGAGCTTCAGAAATTTGAACTCAAGTTTATTGGGCAATAGCAGAAAGATTAGGCACCCAGGTTTTATTTCCATAATTTTTGATGAATAAGAAATAGTAAGATGAAGTCGGTATGCACCACACTCACGTACACATCAAAGTTTGGGAGGAATCTGATTTTCAACCCGGAAACCTCTCGATCAGAAAATGAGAATTCAGAAAATGCCGCTGGAATTGATTTACTCAACACTTTTGCAAGTTTACTCGTCTAGGGTATTAAAAAAGCAGTACTGCACATGACAGCATTAACTTACCGTTTTCTCAGGTAAATAGAAGACGAGCTGTTATGTCAAAATTATCTCGAATCTGATTGTTACCTACTAACTAATGAAAGTAATAGTAGAAAATCTCATTCTCACTGCCATAATACTTAAGAAATAAGGAAATTACTTGCAGTGCACTTTAGATATAAATATATAATAACATTAGAAGCTTTATTTCCTTCCAATGGAATCTTTTATATCCATAATGTTAGATAACACTCAAATTAAAACTGATCATTGAAATCGGATTCAAAAAAGTATTCATCTGCTAACGGAAAAATGCACTTATGAATACAAAATAAAAAAGGCTCAAAGATAATATTAACAATAATTGTAAGTTTGGTTAGTTATGGGAGACTATAATGAATCAGCATAAATATACAATTAAAAAATTGCTGGCCTCAGTCCATGGATCTTTGTTATTTATTAATGCTTAGGTATATTCGCACTCTGGGCACGAATGAACCTAAATTTGAATAAATAGAAACGAATCAAACATTCAAGTCTTAAAAGAAATATCCAGTTAATTCAAACATTAAAAGAAGATTCTAATTGAATTGATTGATGCCAAAACATGTTGGAATTTGTGCATACAATAATGATGCGAAGGAAAAAGGCATGGATAATTTTAGCCCAGCATAGTATTGCAGATGAGATTTGATGATTATTTCAACTAATACAAAAGGTAAAATATTGAATTAGGTATCTGTAAGAAATAATTTTTATCGACTTATGATATACGGTGAAACCTCGTTCGACTCGCATAATTCGCTCCTAAATCTTAATTGTAATGCGAAATATTTTTTCCATAGGAATCCATGCAAAATCGGGCAATAAGTCTCTTTCCGAAAAACAAATATTCAAGCAAATTTATTTATTTAATTTATTATTTATAAAGCAGGCTTTTTAACAAAAAAATGTCTAAATACATTTTTCTTTGGATACGCTTCAAAATTTAACGAAAATGAGACGCAGTATTATCGTTAAAAGAATTTATAAAATTGCATGGCTACTGCTTTATCAAGGTGATGCTCTCAACGTACGATGCAATAAATTTATCTTATTGCACTAGAAGGTTTCTGCTCTGTTACGTCTATCGTTTCTTTTTTTTTTTTTCGAACCGAATATTCTTCGCAACTTTTTTTGTTCTGATGCAGAATGAGCTGCATAAGCTCTTCCACAACTTATGTTCTTCCACCAGTACATCGATGCTGTTACTAATCCATAACTCGACTCCATAACAACCAGAAAAAATATCTCGGAGATTAAAAATTCACGTTCACTTTCTGAAACCTCTCGTAACCACGTTCGACAACGCTATACAGCGAAAACTTCTGCTATGAGGATATAAGCTTCTCTTTTTTAGACAAGTTCTCGACGCAGGCTGATAGAAGTCAATCCAGCGGATGACGTCATGTGGGAATGCAATAGACAAATCCCTTAATATAGTGTTTCAATTCTATGAATATAAACAAATTTCAGCTATAAAGTTTTAAATATAAATTTTTCCTGAATTTCAAATATCTATTTGATTATATTTGCAAGATTAGAAAGAAAAAAAAATCACTAAAGCAAATGATCAAAAATCATGTTCATGGTCATTGAGATGTAACATATGATTTCATTATCATGACTTGACATTAAGTAGCTCGAAAATATTGTCTGCACCCTTAGAATAAAGAAAAATCAATAAATATCCCCCCTCTTCCCTAAAATATTTTAGTATTCTCTTTTTATATTCGAAGTTCAATGTGGATTTAAAACAATATCTGGAATACCAATGAGCTTATAAAAGAAAAAATAAATAGATCAATAAATCACTTTCATGAATTGTTGGGAAGAGAGGCGTAATTCATTTTTCACCAACGAAATGAAAACAAAGAGAGTAGAAATTTAACAGAACCATCAGCGTCTAATTCATTTCTTTCTAGAAGAAACTCAAGATAAATGATGCATTTATTCATTACTTAGACTTTGAGAAGGTTGGAAAATTGTCTTTTTTTTATTAAACTGCTCAAATCTTAAATAACAATAGGTTGAGAAAAATAGATTATTTCTTCAGAAGCAGAATTCGAATTCTATTTTTTTCCATTGTTTTAAAATTCTGTCGATTTTAAAGATTTAATAAGAAATTTTCAAACTTTTTTTTATTTTCATGACTAAAAATATAAAGCAATCTTTAAAAATAATAGATTGAAAAAAGAAAATCGCATTTACTATTGCACACGCTTATGATTACTTTATAAATTTACTATTGCACACGTTTATGATTACTTTGTAAATTTACTATTGCACACGCTTATGATTACTTTGTAAATTTACTATTGCACACGCTTATGATTACTTTGTAAATTTACTATTGTACACGCTTATGATTACTTTGTAAATTTACTATTGCGCACACTTATCATTACTTTGTAAATTTACTATGATGTATACTTATGATTACTTTGTAAATTTACTATGATGTATACTTATCATTACTTTGTATATTTACTATGATGTATATTTATGATTACTTTGTATATTTACTATGATGTATATTTATGATTACTTTGTATATTTACTATGATGTATATTTATGATTACTTTGTATATTTACTATGATGTATATTTATGATTACTTTGTATATTTACTATGATGTATACTTATGATTACCTTGTATATTTACTTTGATATATACTTATGATTACTTTGTATGTTTACTATGATATACACTTATGATTACTTTGTAAATTTATTACTGTGCACACCTATAATCACCTTGTAAATTACGATTTCTAAATATCTGAATTCTTTTTTCTTGCAGTTGCTCCTGTCTGCAAGAACAAGGCTGTTCAAGTCTTTGGTGTTGCCAAGCAGGAGACTTTAAACATCACCTGTGAACTGGAGGCCGACCCTACTGATGTCAAATTCCACTGGGCTCTCAACAATACGGTGGAAAACATGGACGTGAAGAATTTCATTTCTGAAGGCACCTCCAGCACCGTGTTTTACACCCCGCGGAACATGCTCGGCTACGGGGCCTTGCTGTGCTGGGGAAGTAATGACATCGGAAGGCAGAAGGATCCTTGCGTGTACAGAGTCGTACCAGTGGGTGAGTCTTTTCCCAATTACTTACACACGTCTTGGTGTTTTTGAAATTAAAGTTTGTTGATTCCCATTCACAGTATTGATTTCCACTAACCATATTATTTAGCTCAGTGATATGTATTGTGCACTTTCACATCTATAAAATATGAAATTTGTAAGTTTTGGCGTATGCAAAATTTAAATAACAACCAGTGGTGCTGAGAGATGGCGTCTTCAAAGCACGGAGAAAGGCTTAAAATGTAAGTTTATTTTTTGTCATTTATCTGTATGTAGTTATGTGTTTTTTAACTAATAATTTAAAATACCAACATATTTTATCGTCCTTTTCTCGTATTTGTATAGCGTTTGATGAAATTAGAATGTAATTTTAAAGAAAAGTCATAATTTTAAGAAAAGATTTTCTTCGAAAATCTCTGAGATTGATTCTGGTTGTATTCGATAATTATTTTTAAAATGTTGGAGAAAATAATTTTAATAAGAACAAATTAATCATACCCTATCATATGACTTCCTAGACTTAGTAACTCTTCGTATATTTGTGTTCTTCATTATAATTCTAAATCACTTCATTAGGAATAGAATAAAAACAAAAAATATTCACCACGATCTTTAATATCTGCAATGTGTCTTGTGTATATCTTTAATATCAATCTTTTGTTATGCTGATAGTGTTTAGTAAATAGGTATATATTTAAAAAAATCTAGATAAATAATATTTTTTAATAATATAAATAATAAATCTACAGATATTACGTCAAAAAGTATAACATTTTGATATATCTATTAAAAAATACACACATAAATACTATTTATGTAATGAAAGTGTACTGGCATTTACAATAATTAATTTCAAATCCGTCTGACAGCGAAAAATAATTGAAAGTATAACTGTATAGTAGTGAAGAATATAAACCCAAATAAAGATTAATAATTAAAAAGTTATAATTACATTAGAAAAGCCAATGTAATGTACCAAACATACAGAGAAAATGTCATACAAAAATCCATTCAAAGCTGTTTATTGTTATCAGAAACGATGAATTGCTGCAAAGAATATATTGAGTTTGAACCTATTATGAAAGAAAAAAGGGGCTCTGAAACACATGCTGAAAGACAATATTCTGAATTTGAGGCCCTAGGTGCAAGAATGTTCGAAAATACTGAAGTTGTATAAAGAGTCAACTTTTTAATCTGGGTATAACGCATTGTTTGTCACATGTATGAGTATAATGTGATGAGGTCTTTTTACCAGTGAGACTTATCTTCTATCATCTGCCATCTAGCTAGCTGGAATAATAATGTGGGCTTCTTAATCATCCATATGGAATTAAGACTGATTTTCTTAACTTATTGATTATTGGAATTCAATTATTGCTGAGTGTGTTTTAGTCAGATTGAATGCTTGAAGGCATTTGGAAAAGTCTCGGTTTAAGTAAAATGATATTCTTGCTTTTCCATCTATGTCGTCTTTACGAAAATGTTATGAATTAAAAATCCTGTACTGCTATCATCATAGTATATCTTTTTTAGAACTTGAAACATTATAAAGTTTAAAAGCGCCGAGTTTCAAAAATGCGGGGAAAAGCAATTACCAGTATTGATATTTAATATATATTTATTAAGAAACTATATATAAGTTCATAAGGGACAAAACATTATTTAACGAACCTTAATATTAAAAGCTAAATGAATGTAAGCGGCTTACCTTAACTACTCCTTAATGAACTCTCGTCTGTCCAGTTAGCCGTGAAACAATCAGGTGATTATCATGACGTAATCAATGACGCAACATGCGCCATACAGAATATGTAAACTATTAGATTAGCAAATCCTATATAAAAGATTCAATGTTGATATAGAAAGATAAAACATTGTTCTATACTTTTAGTCAGGTAGAACTTATGTTGTGGTGAAACATCACTTGCAAAGATGCTGGAGCAGTTAAGGATCAATAAGTGCAGTTTTACTGCATACAGAATACTACAGCACCACTCTGTATGCTGAGAGAAGATACTGATATTTTGTTATTTTTGAGCAGCCTAAGAAAAATGATCAATATTAATCTACTTTTGAAAAAAATTGAAGGAAAAATAAACATCATTCATGCTGTCATTTAATGATATGTATATTAATTTTTAGTTTCCACCGATGATCTCGAAAAAAAGTTCAAATAATAAGGGGGGAAAATCAATGTACCTTAAACAATGATTAAGTTAACTAACAAGAATTAAGTAAACATTAAAACAATGATAGGCCCGAATTCTAACTATAACAAATAATATTCCTCAAAGTTCTTGTTCAGTTCATTTTTATATGTTTTTAACCGTGTCTATTGATCATTAATCATACCTCAATACGACATTAAGTATCTAATAAATGTAATCTTAACTAGCTGTTTAAAGTGAGAATTTATTTTTTGAGTTAGTATAACTGATTTCTTTTTCAATTTTTTAATCATTGGTATGAAAGAATGGTATTCTTTCTTATTTCCGATTAAAGAATTTCCATTTTTTTTTCTTATTATGATGAACAGAAGTTTCAAACATGAAATATATAATATATGACGATGCATGAATTCAGTTTCTTACAGAATGAATACAGTAAATATATCTTATTTGAATATCTAAGTGTAATATTTAAAGTTACTTTCAGTAGAAATACCACTGCAGTAGAAATGCAGTGATATTTCTACTACAGTACTCTGTAACCAAAGGAAAATGTGTCGAAACTTTCCATAAGGTATAAAAGTGAAACCATCGAGTGTGCATATCTTGTTACTTATAAATATAATCTGACTTCAAAAATCAGGGAACCTCCATATTTTATGACAAGTCAAAATGTACCATCTTAGATAATCAAAGGCCTGTTCTAATTTTTAAAGAAATTGAAAAGCAGGATATTTACTGAAAAGCTTAAAATGAATTAGCTTTATCCTTAAATTATAAAATCTCGTTCAATCTCTTCATTTTTAATGATGAATTCTTGCTTTTAAATCATTTCAAATCTAATTTGAAATGTAATATTTATACTTTTTAATGTTTAATTATTTAATTTTAAAAAGGATAAAGTCTTCTTTTTCTAAAGGTGATTCTTCCTTTTTCTTTCTTCTAGGTCTCCTTCCTTTTTAATCTTTAATTCGTCGCGTTTGTATTAAAACCACATTATTATATTTTGAAATTGCTTCTGATTATGGAATCCACGAAGAAGAATTAACTGTATAAATGTTATTAATGGGTACTAAATATTTTAAAGCGTCCTTAAAAATAGACCAGATTGATTTTAGTTTACTTCATTCATATAAATAAAAAATATATATAAAATATACAATATATTATCATACAAACTCTGAAAATGTATCGAAGATTTATTTTTGCATGTTAATTATTTTAATTAATAAAATTGCAAATTTTATATTTGTATCTTAATTCTCTTTACACCTTATTCCATAGTGGAAATTTTATGAATTTGTAACAATTTTAAATAAGATTGCATTTAAAAAGAAATCTGTAAAGCATATCTTTCTTGTACAAATACATGAATAGATCTTCAAAAAATACTGTATGGAATTCTGGCAATAATTGTTATATAGAATGAAATTATGAATACAAAATGAAACATTACATGTACAACTTGTTTTCTAATATTTTAATTTTAAACGAACATTTTAATTTGTGGTCAAATCTTAAAATAAAAACTTTCCATCCTATCAACAACACTCAAATAATTTATTGAACAATATTAATACTTCACAGCTGACAATAGCTAAGAAAAACTTAATTAAAATATGTTTAAAATAATAATAATTTTTAATGGGCATTTTTAACAATTTGTTTTGAATTAATATTTTAGCTGTTTTTGAATAGATTTTAATAAAATATATATAATACAAAAATATTATTATTGAGAAATAATAATAAAAAAAGCCTTATTACAAGTCTTTCTAATTTATTTTCAGAATACAATTTCCATGAAGAATAAGGGATTTTATAAGAAATAATTTTTAGTGCATGTATTATTATGACATATGTCTGTGACTCGGCGTATCAAAAATGCATCACCGTTTGAATATCTCACAAAAACATAATGAATAAATTTTTTATATCGAAATTTCTTTACGATAAATTAAATTTAAGGACAGAAAAAAGAGGAAGGGGTGGGGGGGGTGATTTTACCATACTCTTTAAAGAACGCTATAAAATTGAATAATTAATAAAATGCATTTCATTTATAATTTCTGAGTCTTCTTTCATTTCGATAAAAATAAAAAGATAAAAAAACACCTAAAAACCAAAGTTCAAATTCGAAATTGAATTTGAACAACAAATTGATTTCTGAAGTTCTTTCCCCTGTTCTTTCTTGTTATTAATGTGAATGTGCTACTAACGTGTTGTAAAATCATTAATATTTCAACTTCCATCATTCTAAATTCATTTTTACCAGAACTTTAAAACATAAATGGAGTGCGGCCCTTAAATATTTCTTGCAGTAGTTTTATCGTTTTTTTACCCATTTCTTGGAAATGTTTTCTTTCTCAATGTCAAAAAATAAAGATGAAATTTTTGAGAAATGGTGGTTTTGTTCATCATGAAAAGCGTGCATCAAAAGTATCATATTAAAAAAACCTTTTTTTCCCTTCATTTAATGAGCGATTTTTTTTATCAACTGTTTTATTTTAAAATCCAAATCAAACTGCAGATCTAAAATTTACAATACATTTGGAAACTATTATAGCTATATTTAATATTTATTCCAATTACTTTTGTTTTAAGCTGTTTTAAAGTTTTTATTTTACCTGAATAACAAATTATTTTGAAAGAGGATGGCTGCATGAAAGCTATTTTTAAATATTTATTGCAAGCCGTCTGAAAATTGTAAAAAATCGCTCTTTTTAAATTTTGAAATTTTTTGAAGTCGTCATAAAACAACTTTTTCAGTTTCATTTATCATTAAAATTGAAAATTTTTAGAAATACTTTCATTTTGTTTAATTTTTAAATTGTTGGTCTTTTATTTAAAATGGTGAATTTTAAAATTCTACATAACTTTTTTGTGATGAATAAAAATAAAATTTTATAAAATTCCGTTAATATTCTGTGAAAGTTAAGATTTGACCATCCATCTTCATCGGATCACATTCTGGGTTGCATTGAACTTTCTAAAGGAGACTTAACATCCAATCCCCTTATTATAGACTTCTGTAGTGATCAACAATCTACTGGAGCTGATCTAACATATGTTAGATCTTTTGAAGATAAGCAGCAACAACAACATAAATCAATCCTCACAAATATATTTCACGCAGAATTTTGCTTTTGAAATGATATTGTTTCTCGTGCAATAGTGAATACACTGATGTGCAAAACTTAGGCAACAATGTAAATTTTCAGAAGATAGCCATGAAATTGCAGAAAAGGGGTTATTGCGATCAGTAAAATAATCACACAATTCAGTAGAACGGTGACGCGTATGCAAATGTCAAGAACAAAACATCATTAGAGACACGAATGTTCGCAAAACGCGTACAGTCGGGGCGCGCAGCTCAAGACTACAAGGAAAGGAAGGTCGGAGGCGCAAATAAAGTCATTCGCTGCAAGTGCAGATGAGTTTTTTCTTGAAATATGGCTAGAAAAAATCATCTGGACGACTTCACACGTGGAATAATGATCGGAAAGCTGGAGGAGGGGCACAATTTGACCAGTGTAGCTGAAGAGTTTGGAATCAACAAAAATATCGTTTCGCTCACTTGAAACGCCTTCCAAACCATAGGTATGGTTGTGAGAAAGGTTAGTGGCGGCCGCCCTAGGAAAATAACCGCAATGGATGACTGATATATCATATTGAAGGCGAAAAGAGACCGATATCAGTTAGTAAACGCTACTGTACAGAAACTATGTACACCAACAGGGCTACAAGTGTTGCGGTTTACTGTTGCCAGACGCCTTCACAAAGGTGTCCTATTCTCCCACCGTCCTAAAAGCTGCATCCCTTCGAAAGTTGGCCATTCAGTGAAACCGTTTAGAATGGTATAAGGAGTTCAAAAACTGGACATCTCATCCTTGGCGTCACGTCCTCTTTATGGATGAGAGTCGTTTTAGTGCCACAAGTGATTCTCAACTCCATTTGATTTAGAAAAAGATCGGGACACGGTTTCATCCCAGTCACATCATGGAAAGAGACCACCAGGGTGGTCCTGCAATTGTTGTCGGAGAGGCATTATGCTGAACGGGAGGACTGAGCTCCACATATTATCAGAGGTTCTGTAACTGGAGATCACTATTGCAAAAAGATGATCCTTCCCCATGTGTGTCTGTTCCGAAGTGCTATTTGACTAGCCTTCGTTTTTATGGATGATTATGCACGGCCACACCGGACTTCTGATGTTCAGCAACTACTAGAAAGTGAAGATATCACTCGAATGGATTGGGCAGCATTCTCTCCTAATTTAAATACCATAGAATATGTGTGGGATGCTTTGGGGAGACGCCTTGCGGCATAAAATACATCCTCCGGAGAAAACCCAACTGAAACAGATGCTGACTGAGGAATGGGTACTCTTGCCTCAAGAACTCTTGGGCAATCTGGTGTTGAGTATGGAGAGACGGCGCGAAGCAACCATTGCAGTAGGGGGGCATATTTCATATTAAGTAGCATCTGCTTTATGTTCTTCTTGGACAGACAACCATGTGTAGCGGTACTATGAGCTCATTAAAGCCTTTTTTTGCTTTATTCCATACTATACGCATTGTATTTATTTTTGCGCAATTATGCTTTTGCCATCTTTTAAGTACAAAATACTCATTTCTGAATTTCATGTCTCTCAGATGATTTCTCGTAGATCTATGGCAAAAAAAAAAGAGTTATTGCTTAAGTTTTGCACACCAGTATGTTTGGTTGCATTCTTTTGCAAATGAAAATGACTAAAACTTAATCGCGTTTCATCGCGAGGGAAACTATGTACTGTTACGTAACAATAGGGGTTGTTCAATCATAAATAATTGAGCTTTGTTCGGAAAGTATGTGATTGAATATTTTTTAATCCAAAAATGGAAGAATGAATAATCAGGTTGAAAGAGTTTCATGCTTTATCAAGTTGACTGTACGCTGTCTTAAACTGTGAAGGAAATATCATTCAGCTATAATAAGAAATTTAATATTACATAAGTATTTTTTTTTCCTTTAGGGAAATGTAAAATCTTGCTTCTTGAGATAATTTAATGCTGAAAATAAAATAATGCGTGAATAATATATCTTCTAAAATGCTATTTTTCTCACGTAATAGTGAATATTTAGCTAAATTCTTTTACAAATGATAAAAACTAGAACTTAACCGCTTCTTTTTACTTTGTGTGGAACGATATACTCTCGCCTATCACAGGTGGCTGTTCAATCATAAATAACAGCTCTTCGTTCATAAGTATCACATAGAATATTTTTTTAATCCAAAAGTGTAAGAATGAATAATCAGCCTGAAAGAGCCCCATGCTTCATCTAGTTGAATTTACGCTGTCTTAAACTCTGAAGGAAATATCGTTCAGCTGTAATAAGAAAGTTAATATTACATTACTTTTTCCTTCAGGGAAATGTAAAGTCTGGCTTCTTAAGGTAATTTAATGCAGAAAATAAAGTAATCCGTGCAGAATATTTCTTCTGAAATGGTATCTTCTCCCATGCAGCAGTAAATGTTAAACAAAATTATTTGGCAAAACGTAAAAACTAAGACCTGAATGCCTGATACCACGGGTGAAACTCTGCTGTGAGACCTAACAATAAGCGGCTGCTGACTATAAATAATTGCGCTTTGTTTGTAGGGTAAGGTATGTCATTGAATATATTTTAATCTAAAGGTATAAGAATGAATATTTAGCCTGAAAGAGCTTCATTTGGTTGCCTGTCTGCTGTCCAATTTTGAGGGAAGAATCGTCAGCTATAATAATAACTGATACTTATTATTATAAATAACATAAACATAATTTTTTTCTTTCATTAAATTTTTATTAAAGAATATCGTTGCTTTTAAGAGTAATTTTAAACTAAATTATTATTCATAATGGCGAAGTTATGTAAAATGTGTTCTGTTTATTAAAGTAAGAGGCTGAAAATCTTCGAATTTTGTAGATGCTATGGATTTGATTTTACTTTTCCTTCAAGAAAAGGATATGATGCATTTGTTTATACTTTGGATGTGTTAGTTACTTGTAAGTTTTATTTTAGATCAGATGTGATTATATTTTCCAGAAGAAAAAGTAAAAACAAAGTCTGACTTCTTCAGGTCATTTAATGCAGTAAATATAGTTTCTTAAAGTTTTTCTTTAATAATTCTCAATTCAAGTATCCTTTTGAGACAGATACGTTTTTCTTTCTTTCTTTCTTTCCTATTAATAAAACCATAGAATGATAAGCTACATAAATTATTTTATTTCCTGTGTGATGTCATAAATTTTAAAGAAAGCTTATGATAAAAAATTTTAATGAGTTGGAATTTTTTGGCAGGCATAAAAAATGCCTGCCTCCAAAAGAAAATTTAATAAAGAAAAAAATGCTATTTCTTCAAATTCTTATAAAAGCGTATTTTGTTTTTAAGGGAATTTTAAACTGAATTATTATTCATGATGGAAGAATTTTGTAAAATGTGTTCTGTTTAGTAATGCCAAGGACTGAAACTCTTCAGATTTTATAGACGTGATGGGTTTTACTTTATACAGCAAAAATAGAATTTGGCAATTTTTGTCAAGATAATTAAAAAACTCGAAAGTGCTAGGACTTTGAAAAATGAGATCAATTGGTTAATATATGAATAGATCCGCTTTAAACTTTTAAAAAAAAACTGAAGAAATAATAGCATAAAATAATATTCATAATAATAGCATAAAATAATAAAAATTTTTTTAAAAAACATTCTTTGAAAATTTTATGGAAACACTCATGTCCATAAATTAAATATAATGCAAGTTCAAGAAAAGAAAGAGTCAGAAGCAAAACAAATATGTCTTATTTATAAAGCCTATTTATTAAACAAAAGGTAAAGAGCAAAAAAGATGCTATATGTTTGATATCATTAATAAAAATTGCAATTCTTTGCACCCTGGAGTAAATTAAAAAAAAAATCTATTTACAAAAAGCTAATAATACATGGTTGGTATAATGGTTAATGCATAGTATGTCACCCAGACGATGCAATACAGTCCGTACAACGCCTAGGCATGCTGAGTATCAAATTATCGATCTGATCTTGGGGAATATTACACCACTCATCAAGCACACGCTCTCCTAAGTTCCGGTAGACATGTAGGAGGTGGTGGACGGGCTACAACTCCTCAGCCAAGTATATCTCACACATGCTCTACTGGATTCAAGTCCGGTGAGAATGGTGGCCAGTCCATACAAGTTATATCCTCTGATCGAAGGCATTCGTTTACGATGTTTGCACGGTGATGGGCGTTGTCATCCATAATCACGAATTCTGTGCCCATGGCGCTCCGAAACAAACGTACATGTTGTTCCATAATGACGTCCAGATAGATTTGGCCAGTAATGGTTCCAATTTGAGCATGCAGGTCAGTTCTGGAACCCAGAATAATTCCTCCCCAAACGAGCAATCCTGCACCACTGTAACGGTGTCGTTCAATGACGTTCTCTTTGTGGTAACGAGTGCCTGGCACTCTCCATATGAATGTCCAAGGAGAATGAGACTGCAAAATAAACCTGGACTCGTCGAAAAATATCAAACAAGCCCACTGTTTGCGGTGTCCACAATGCATGCTCTCTTCTCCGGGATAACCGCAGGCAACAGTGAGTTCCAATAAGTGGAGCACATCTGACAGGCCTACGAGCAATCTGCCCTAAACATGACACAGTATGCCTTGAAACTGTCGCACCAATGGCTGAAGAGAGCTGGCGAGATAGGTCTGATGCTGTGCTCTGTCTGTTTCTTTCGGCAGTAACTGCCAAATAATGATCCTCATTCGGCGTTTTAACTCAGGGGCGACCTATGTTGTAACGTCATTACCATCATCTTGGAATCGTTGGAAAAGCCTGGAGATGACACTCTGGACGATTCCAAGTTCTTCGGATACTTCCAGCTGGGTACACCAAACCTGGGTCCTGACGGCTCATAATTCTATCACGTAAAATATCATCCAAATGCATTCTTTGTGTCATAACTATGCAGTTATTGCACTGAAAGGCTTATAAAGCGCTTGCGGAATATTTTACTTCTTTACCTGTATTCCTTATACATCACTCTCTTACACTCTCGTCATTGTGGCATACTATCGGTGTCAGCTGATGGCTTCCTGCAATTTGCATATTATTTTTGAAGATATGTGTAGTCATTTTACGGGTGATATATGTATTTTAGATTTCGATGTTCGCGTGACTCTGAATTTTCCTTAATTTATGGACATGAGTGTAATATGATATGATAAAGAACCTTTGATTACGAATTATTTAAAATCTTTTTCTCTACATTTTGCAAATGAATAGGTTATGAGTAGAAAATTTTATTCAAAAATTTGTTTTCAAATGATTTTTTTAAGCCAAGGGCTAAGAAATCCTGATCAAATAACAATGTTTTTCTACAATTTATTATATTAATAAAATAAAGTTCTTTAAATAATTTTCATTATTCTTAAGGTACGTGGCTACGTTAAAAAGGCGATTTTTTTGCAAAATTAGAATTTTTTTTTGATTTAATATTCTTAATGTTTAAACAAATTTCCTTATAAAACCATCAGAATTTTGTTTCAATTTTATTGAGAAATTACACTGATATTTATATTTGCATTTACATGCGTTTTAATGCTATTTTACATCTTTAGATGGTATTTTTGCAAATTCTTATCTTTGATAGAATTATTTTACGAACAAAACCCTCATAAGAAAAAATCTAATATATATTTTTTAATCAAAATTGGCAAAGTAGTTTTTAAATATGATGTGCAGTTCCTTTACTAAAGAATCAATAATACGTACATTTAGAAAGATTTTATAGTTTTTTTAGGAAAAAAATCGGAAATTTCGAGTTATTTATCAGATGAATCCTAATATTTAAATAATGGATGGAGATACAACTAATTTTTAAATTCGCTAACTAGATAATGCATTTCTTAAACTATATACAAAACGATAAGCAAATCACTTGATAAACCTCTAAGCTAGGAAATTTTTGCTTTATACTTCTTTTTAACCAAAAAGAAAATATTTTCCAATTTTTTTTTTCCATTTAATTGGTAAATATTTGGTTTTTAAAAACGTTTTTTTCATTTTGTTATGCAAATAGTCAAACAGTCTTGAAAATTTTTCAAAAAATTCATGCTGAACATAGTCACATAACTTAAATAATTCGTTTCTTACGAATTACTCACATTCATCTTTTGCTCATGTTTACTTACAATCATCTTTTACTCATGTAATGGATAATAAGACATTCCTTGAAGCAAGCTCAATTCAAAACTACCTTTACTTTTCCAAAAGTGGTTGATCTCAAAACATTTTAATTGCCACCTCTTACATAAACGAACCCTCTCCTTCCCTCGCCTCCCCCCCAAACAAACTCAAAATGAAGTAGCACGTGCCATTCCGTATATATCTGGGCGTGGAACAGGAAACACGCCTCATAGATCAGAGCTCCTTCTTTGCTGCGATCTTTTACAGATGATAACAGATATAAATCTCTTGGCTGTGTCACTGAAATTGATGATGGTGAGCGGAAGATGGAGCGAACTCGCAAAGATCTCAAGGAGGAATGGAAAGTTCATCCGGTGGCGAAAATGCCATTTCCGTAGGTGGAAGAATCGGTTATGAGGCAAAAGACCGCGGACAGTTTGGTCTCTTTGGATAACTGTAGTTTTTCTGGAGCGTCGTATATTTTGTGGCTTCATAAGCATGGTTACTTTGTTTCAAAAAAATTGTTTTTAAAGCTCGTCTGAGGTCTAAAATTTACCAGACCTTTTACATTTCGCATTACCTTTTACGTTACATTACCAGACCTTTTACAAAATACCGCGGACAGTTTGGTCTCTTTGGATAACTGTAGTTTTTCTGAGGCGTCGTATATTTTGTGGTTTCATTTGCATGATTACTTCGTTACTAAAGAATATTGGCTTGTTAGCTCGTCAGAAGCCTAAAATTTACCAGACTTTTTACATTTCTTTTAAATGGACAATATGAATGTTGGATGTTCCCTTAGCAAAACCCGATATTCTAGCTTCTAAAATAATATTTATTACAACTTAATTAACTCTTAAATATATGATTATTTGTTTTTAATTAAAAAATCTTCTATTATAGGAAAATAGTCATAGGTCTTGTAAAAGATGAATTCAAAAAAATCTATATATTAATATATTTGTTTTGAAAAAAAGTTGTATGCTGATTTTGGCAACAATTTCCCAAAAAAATATCTAATATCTATCTAATATGATTTTCAAACGCAACATCAAGCATTGATAGCTTACTTGACAACAGATAAAAAACACTTTTTTAAAAATTAGATAGCTTAGATTACAACAACTGATACATTAGATAACAACACTGCTTTTTAGGAAACTCGGCAATAGAGTTTCACTATCACACTATCTCTTCAGGTAACATACTGAACTTCGTAACCCACCACATTCAAATGAAAGTAAAAAAAAAAATGATGTAAGCTATCAGCCAAAAGTAATGTCAACTTTTTTTCTTTCACATATGATTTATTTTCTATGGTTGTTAGCATACGTTCTGAAACGGACACACTCAGGTTTTTGAATATAATTAAGTATAACTCTATGTAGACTATTGGCAACAGTATACATTTAACGGTTAATGTAGATGGCGTCAACATTTTATTATGGGTTAAAATACCGTGAAACGACTTTTAGAATTTTGCTATGTTTTTTATTTCATATTTGAATAATTAATAAACATTTCATATGTTAATAGCAGTTTAATTTTCACTGTTTTGTAATTCGTCTTTTTTCTCTTGTTTTGTTGTACATTTTCAAATCAATTAATATAATTATAAAAAGGTTTGCGAGTAGATTTTCAATCCTAATTAATATACTTATCGAAAGGATTGCAACTGACTTTTCAAATCTAATTAGTGTAATTATTAAAAGGATTGCAATTGGGTTTTCAAGCCTAAATAATGTAATTATCAAAAGAATTTGAATTACATTTTCAAACCTAATAATTATCAAAAAGATTGCAACTAGATTTTCAAACCTAATTAATATAATCATTAAAAGTATTGCCATTGGTTTTTCAAACCTAATTAATATAATTATCAAAAGTATTGCAGTTAGATTTTCAAGTCTTTTTAATATAATTATCAAAAAGAGTGCACCTGGGTTTTTAAATCTGATATAATTATCAAAAGGATTGCAATCAAAAATTGCTTTGAACTTCCCGACTTGTTTAGATAATTATTTTAAGTAAAAAAATAAATACAAATTATCATTTCTGGTGACCATGCACACTCAAAGAATGCTCAAAATATTGTGCCCATTTATTTAAAGTACAGGTGATTTTCAAAATAATGGGAAAATCTGTGAATAAAAGTGACATTTTGCAATGCTCTTCATAAACATTACAATATAATAACAGCCACCAGTTTTTTTTATAAATAGCAATGCATATATTCTGGTAATATGTATTAGCTTTATTAAAGTTCAGTAATTCTTGGATTTTTTTTCAAAAGCGTGCATTTCTGGACCTCCCAGATTTTCAAAGAGGCCAAATTGGTGTAGGAGCCCGTCTAGCTGGAGCAAATGTGACCAAAACATCTCAAATTTCAGGCGTTTCTAGAGGAACGGTGCCTAAAGTCATGACAGCATACACACAGCGCGGCAAGACAAGCTCGGCAAAGTAAAATAGTGGGCGGAAAGAGATACTGAGTGAAAGAGACCGACGGGTATTGAAACGGATTGTAATGTCTATAAAGCGAACAACTGCAGCAAAAGTGAATTCAGAGCTCAATACCCATCTAGATTCTTCAGTGTCAGTTATTGCAGTTAAAAAGCACCTTCAGAAACAGAACATTTAGCGAGAGCAGAAATTCGCAAGCCACGTGTCACAGACGCTAATGGTAAACGTTGTCTACATTGGTGTCACACTCACAAAACCTAATCGATTGATAAGGAGAAGAAAGTAATATGGTCTGACGAACTGAGTTCCTCACTTTTCCTTAAAACAGCGCGGGTGCCAATTTGGAGGACACCTGCACAAACATATGATCGTGGTTGTCTCCTTCCAACTGTCAAACATGGTGGTGGATCTGTCATGATATGTGCAGCCATGTTGTGGTTTTCTGCTCGACGAATCGTAACTCTGAAAAGAAGGATCACTGGGGAGAAGTATAGAGAAATTTTAGCTGCCCAGTTCCATCCTATAACATAAACTTTGTTTTCTGAAAGAGATGGAATTTTACAAGATTATAATGCATGTATCCGTGCAGCGATATTTGTCCAGTCACAGTTTGATGAACACGAAGATGAAGTTAAACATCAGCCTTGGCCGGCAAAGTCACCCGACCTCAATATAATTGAAGCACTATGGTCTACTTTAGAGTGTTCAATATGGTATCGATATCCTCCACCGGCTCTCTCCAAGAACATTCACAATATCTTCAGTGAGAATGGTATAATATTATTTTAAATACTATTCAACACTTGTATGAAGCGATTCCTAGGCTGTATTACATACCAAAGGTGAACCTACACCATACCAATAAAAGAATTTTTTATAAATCTAAGGTGTTTCCATTATGTTGATAACCACCTGTATCTGACTACGTTTGGGATAAATTTTTTGATAAATGCTGCAAAATTGTAATTTTTTTTTATTTTGTCCATAAAATAGATTGAATAAAAATCAGTGAACCAAAATATCTAACTAAAGGTCAAATACTTTTATTAAAAAATGAGCTTGTTTTGTCTAAAATGGGGTATAATTCAAAAGCCTTCTAGTTTAAATTTGTAACACATGATTTTCTTAAAATCTTGCGGATAGTTTAATAAATATATTTCTTTGGTTCCTGAATAGATAATAGACTTAATTTCTACTTAATGTTTAAATATTAGGATGTGACTGATAAATAACCTGGTATTTTTTGTATCATAAAGAATTAAAACAACTAAAGAGCATTTTTAAATAAACAGAATTTTAATTCTGTTGTTTAATAATTACAGATCATATTGTAAAATTATTGTACCTTGTTTGAAAATAAATATGAATTATATTTTATTTTGCGATGTTTGTTGCAAAGACAGTTCTACCAAAGTTTAGAATTTCAGAAAATTGCATTTTAAAATGCTAAATAACACTAAAGCGTGTATTATGTCAATATAAAATTCAATATAATGTCCCAAATAATAAACTTAGAAACAAAATTGAAAAGGTTTTATGAAGAATATTTTTTAGAAATTGAAAATATTGAATAAAAAAATATCTAATATTTCTCCAAAAAAATCTACTTTCCAACTTAGTCACCTACTTTAAGATAAAAAGAATATCAGATATTATATGGTAAACTAATAAAATAACCAGTTAATTATAAAATGTATCACGTACTTAAGAAAATCATTAAATGTGTCTAAACTGAAAAAAACATTAAAAAAGAGGAAAGAGCATTTAATTTACAGTTCATGTGCTGTTAACCTGAATCAATACTATGTTAATAATAGCATCTATAGAAAAAGGTCGATTAAAAAGGAAAAGTTAATTTACTTATATAAGAAGCGTGACATCTTTAAAGATGCTGATGGAATTATTGGACAAAAAAAGCCATTAGATTTAATCTTTTGATAGTATTTTGCACTTTTTTCATAATTTTATTGGAAAGTTTATCATTTTCTTGTATTTTGTTTAATCAATGAATTTGATTAAAATACCCTTGCAAGTTATTAACAGTAATAATAATAAACTATAATTCTTATAAAATCAAAATGATCAATAAAGGCAAAAATAATCGTTATAATGGAGCTCGGGCGTTTTGCAAGTTCAAGTTTTCAAACCTAAATTCAATGTGAACGGAATGAAAAAGGAATTAACATTTGAATTATGATGAGATTCGCATTGAAATTTACTTATGACCGGGGTAATTTATATAATAACCATTCCGATAACTTAATCGGAATCTTGTTCTTTATTTATTTTTATTGTATGATAAAGCAATATGTAGGATTAAAATAACTTTTTCAGTTAATAAACCAAAACAAAAACTATTTTTATATTAGAGAAAATAAATAAAAAGATGTACTAAACTGAAGAAACCAAGGAATCTCCTCAATAAAAACATGAATAATCTGCAAACTCAATTTTTCAAATGAAAATGTAGCATGAAAGCAATAATTAATAATTAGTAACTTTTAAATTTGATACATTATTTTAGTTTATTTATTCAATTGTTCGCTCGTCAAGCTAATCCAATTGTCTCAGAAAAGGCAACTGACTGCCCGACGACAAATTCTACATCGTTATATTATAAATCGATAATTATCTTTGCCATTCATCGGTTGATACATTTTAGTTAACTTCATATCAAAGATGTCATACAGTAGATAATAGACGTCAAACTACTTGCAGCTGGAATTAGTGGATGTTATGACATAATCAAGTATTGATTTATTCACTGGAGCGTTACAATATGTAGTAGAGACTACCATTCAACTTGACGATTCATACGTTTCATTAAGTTAATTACAATGTCCGTCTCTGAATCGTTTTAATAAAGATAACACGAAGAATAATGATAAGAAAGGTTATAAATATGATTTTCGACAATCCAAAAACAATATTTCAGCTTATGACTTTAAACTTTTTTTTAAATATTTTTTTTTTAGATTTCGTCATTCATAGGAAAATAAAATTGTGTTGGATGTTTTTTTTTTTTTTTTCGAATTCTAGTTGTCAGACTTTTGAAAACTGGAATTATTAAATGATAAAACATACATTATACTTGATGAAAAATATACAGTTACAAAGTTAAACAATTACAAAGTGTTCATCAATTCGTGTAAATTTCAAAAATATATAATAAAAGACGTAATTATCTAAAAATGTTTCTTTTGCGCGAATATTTGGGGCATTGATTTTTTTTCCTTTATAAAAACATTTATTTCAAAAATTACCGAAAAAAAGTGCACACACGCCATACTGAGACGTTCTATGCAAATCAAACAAAAAAAATAAAGCACCTGGTTTTAAATGAATTCTTTATTCGATCCCAATGGCATGCTATCTTTATAAAATTAAACTTTGGTGGTTAAATATTCTACAAAGATAACGAAGCTACAAATATTGCGTTGCAAAAGTTCCACACGGAGAAATGACTGAAGTAGCGAAAAACGCTCCATTTCAGGAATTGAATTTAAGACGATGTTTTATGAAAAGAGGAGTTAACAGTATCATCCATGAAGTTTCTAACCATCTTTAAGCAAAAATCGCGTCCATATTGTAAAAATTGGCAGCCGCGTAATAAACGGGAAATAGCAGGGTTCGCTAAATTTAGAGAATAACTGAGATTCTGAAATATCGTTGATTCGGCATACTCTGCACAGAATCTTTTATGTGTATTCCTACAAGATATAGGCACTTCAGCAGTTATACAGATGAACATATACAGATAAAAGATTAAATTTTGCTATATCAGATCTGGCCCAAATGGAATACGACTTAGTAGTCGCTGAAGGTCATGTGGATGTACGAAGTTCACTTTTCATTATATATTGACATCAATGAAGTCCTCATGAATACTTGACCAAACTACTGAATTCTCTTCGTGTGACTATTTGTTGCAATCTCACCACGTCTTTCGTTCTGCGTCCTTCCTTTAAAAAAAAAGTATTGTTTGTTATTCACCTAGAAAACTACAGTCTCTACAGAGAGGTATGTTCGCTTCTGCGTAACAACGTTGTGCTGCCTTTTAGGAAAGATATTTATTACCTGTCGTCACATTCAGGCAAGATATGCCCCGCTCCACTATGCACTTGAAGTATAGATGTTTTTGTTGGATACTTTCACTAAGAACCAGGAAATAAATCGAGCTTGTAAATTTATATGTTCACTACTATTACCAGAATTGCCCCCGACAGATCTTTTGGTGTAAGGGAATACTTAGTCTCATGTACACCAAAACTTCCCAATCATTTTTATAAAGGTGAATGATACCACTCTATGCACCATCGGTGCCGACGTGCCATGTGTAGTTGTAATAGCCATAGGGACGTACATCACTTGCATAACACCAAGTGATGGATCATTATGAACACCCTTTAATTTAAAATATATGCATAGTGTCTTGTTACTATGATTTAGTTCATTGTCCGTGTTTGATTTGCTTAAAACGCATCAGTATAGCGTATGAGCATCCTCCTTTAGTTATTTATAGAATTAGCAAAAAACAGAAATTTTTTTTGGGCGTAACTTCTTCTATAATAATTTTTAGAAGTGATTACACTTTATTTTTATGACACGTTCTGTATTTATTTTACTATAAAATTTTTATTTTTAAAAATGTTGTTTAAAACAATTATATTAGAGTATTAAAATGCTATATATACGGTTATCCTATAATAAAAGGGGAAACACTTTGGAATTATCTAACAACTTCTGAAGTTCATCGACCTAAACTTATCAGTAGCACCAACAGAAATTATCTAATTTCAGGTCCACCAGAAACAATGCGCAATTGTTTGGTCACCAATCATACAACTGACTCCCTGCTGATTCAGTGCGAACCTGGGTACGATGGTGGATTGCCCCAAACTTTTCATCTAGAGATATACAGTTCAACAAATGAGCATTTGAGAGGAAATATGACATCAGAAGATATCCCTACTTTCTTAGTACAGGACCTCTTAACTGGCACTTCATTTATACTGGTACTCTACGCGGCCAATGCAAAAGGCAGAAGCAATTCGGTGGCTTTGGTTGCTAGTACATTAAGGCCAGCAGAAAGACACACAGGCAAGCTGATTTGATGTTGATGACTGTTTATTGAGGCTTAGTGGTTTTTTCTTCAGAAACACGATTCTTGATTATGGTAATTGATAAGGATCTACAGGTTTATAAAGGCAAAGCAAGGAATAATTATAAATTTCAACGAATTCTTCAAGAAAAATAAGATATTTTAAGATACTTGGCAAAAATAAGATATTTTATGATGCAATGCACTATGAAATGTGATTTCTGAAACATAGTAAGTATGAAGAACATGGAAGACGAAAAGAATTTTTTTTAATACTTTAACTTTTAAGGCCATTTAGCATTCTTTAGACGTTTTGCTTTTCCTAATCAACATAGATATTTTTTTTTTCTGTACTTAAACGATATTATGGTCTGAATGAAATTAATTGTTTTAAACATGAAATATTTCTAATGTTCTTTTTTAAATATTTAATTTTCATTAGAACATTAGAATTTGGATTGGGCAATATAATTGGGTGTACTTAAAGATATTTTCAAGAGATAATCCTTTGTGATGTCAGCATCACAATAACAAGGAATGGAAGGTAATGTTTTAGAATCCAATTGATATAACTTTGATGCTTCAAAAAAATGTCATAGTAATGATGTTATCCAAAATTTTTATATACCTCATATTTTTACGTCAATGTGAAGCATGTAGTGATGATTATTCATCTGGACACGTATTGTTAGTATTCGGGATTACCTCCTTCGCGTACACTGACGAGTCTGACTCGCGCATCAAATTAGTAATTTTTTAAAATTCTGAATCTACAATTACGGAAAATATTAAGTAATTTAAAATGTAAAAATCGCTTAAAAATGCTTTAATATTTCAATTAACATTACATTATTTTAGAAATTAAAATAATAAATATTCCAAATTGGATATAATGTAATTAGAAAATTAAATAAATTCGTAAATCACGGGGTTAAAACAACTCCTAGATCACGGGGTTAAAACAACAATTCCTAAATCATGGGGCTAAAACAACAATTCCTAAATCATGGGGCTAAAACAACAATTCCTAAATCATGGGGCTAAAACAACAATTCCTATATCATGGGGCTAAAACAACAATTCCTAGATCACGGATCTAAAAAAAAAAGTTCCTAGATCACAGAGCTATTTCTCCATACTTATTATGTTGCTGCGTTCACATTTCATTTTCTACTATGCATTATATCATAAAAATTGTGATGTTCCACTGGTTTCTATCGGGTCCTGAAACTTCAGTCCATACCACCTGTTAAAATTCTCTTATTATTTTAACAAATCAATAAATATTTTTCCGAAATAAAAAAACTTTTGCAAATAATTATGAAATAAAAGATTTTTTACAATTTGGAAACAATTTTTTAAATTTTTGTTATTTGCAGTTGAATCAATTTTCTTAATTGGCATTAAAATTGGCATTTCGATCAGCATTAAAATTGGATTTCTTGCATCATAATCTCCGATGACCTCTCTACTACTTTAATATAGAATTCTTGTAAAAGAAATTGTAAGATAATATCAAAAATGTATAATTTATTTATAAAGAATACAATAAATGAAACAACGGTTTCACTGCTGGCGTGTAAGATTCGAAAAAATAGGATTGAGATCTACTGAGATACTGAACGTCATATCAAAAAGCTTTATATAAAATGAATATGCGAAATACTCTCATTGGAATCGAGACGTTTTTGCCATCATTTGATCATACATATGAGAAAGGACTTTATTTAAAAATATATATTCTTAACTTTGAAATCTAATTAAAAGTGGTTATGTATTTGAAAATGTTGAAAATATTTCTATTGGGGAATTATTATACACGCACAAAATGGATTTTAAAAATATTGATAATAATTATTATAAGATTTACTCTCTGAAAATCTGAAAACATATCATCCGCTCCCTGGTGCCACTTACTGACATTCATTTTGGCGAAGTATTCAGTATCTACATAATTGCGAATCATTAGAATATAAACATAAAGAATATACCATATTTCATATGTTTCTATAATAAAGAATAAGTAGAATTTTCAGCATAACATTTATGATTATAAGCAAATATATTAAGCCCAAGAAAATTGATTCATTTAATTAAAATTTGAAAACATCGAAATATATATTATGTATTGAATTTATTGAGTTTTTTCATTAAAATTTTGTCTCGTGTTTTATTTTAGTAATTGAAAACTATTGATATATAAAGAATGCAAATTCAGTAATTCTCTAAACTACCAAACTATAACTTAACAACGTTAATAACGTAACCTAACGTAACGTAACAACGCTAATATCTTAAAAAACAATTAAAAGAATTGCATATAAAAACGTGATAATTAAAAATTATATATAGCCATTCAAACATGTCTACTCCATGTTAATCTTCGTCACTGTATTATCAGAATGTGAAAGTGTATATTTTTTTATGATCATATATGTGTCGATATATTCTACTGATTTTTTTTATATATTTGTATACAATAAATATGGAAAGCTTAAATGTATGTTATAACTATCAGTGTATTATAATAATAAATTCCTAAACAATACCATCATAAAAAAAATTCTGTGTGCAGTCTTAATTATTTTTTAAATATGTAAGTATCATATTTTTTTTCTCGTTATTAAATATTAATAAAGCCTTAATGAAATAATAAAAATAAAGTATCATAGATTTATATTTTAATAATTAAAAAAAAGTTATTGAAGTTTACTTAAAGATTTGACAAGAAATTTTGTTTTTGATTCAACTGAAAATAATGAGCTTGTGAATGTGGTAAACGATTATTTTAAGTTTTTAGATGTAACTAAATTATAGAAAACATTAGTTTTCCTAAAATATATGAATAAGTATGTTAATGAAAATATTTGTGAAGATTGCATAATTTTGCAATACTGAAAATTTTTTCTCTAAACTTTGAAAAAAATGTGTAGTATTCTTTAATGTATGCAATAAAATATAAAGAATGATGTATTTGAAAATGTATTTAAAATATATTTTATGAATAAAATTATTTTCGAGCAATTCTTTGAAATTTTCAAATTAAAATAGTACATATATAAAATTTATTTCTCATTATAATAGTCAAATTCAAATCATTGTTATCAACTCATACACACAAATTTTATAAAATTGCAAAGATAAATATTATAAATTACCTTCAATTAAGGACAAATTAGACTTTCTGTTTGATATTAAGACTTTGAATTGATTGCATGTATTGTTTACTAAAATTAATTTTTGAAATAAATACAATCTTTTTTTAAATTAAAATATATATATATTAAATGAATGATTAGAAGGTTTTATTTAACTAATGGTTCAATAAATACAAGTAATAATAAAATTTATTTGATTCTTAAATGAAATATTTAGTTAATAGATTTATAACGATATTAAATAAATCATAAGTATTGGTTATCATTTATTGTGATTATATGAAATAAATTTAAATATTCAATATCATTTTCATTCATTTTTTTAGATTTATAAAATTTTTCTCAATAGTTTTCAAATAACTTCAAATGTAAAGCAATTTGAGCAATATTATTCGCAATTTGCAACAACAAATACACTTTTGTGTATATGAATAAATTTTTTCTGAAATTCTTTTTTAAAAAAAACAACTAATGATTCTATTAAGCAAGTTTTATTTAAAGAAAAACTTAATTTTTATCTCGTATTTTGAACATTCCTACAAAATGTTATATTTGTTTATTTAGAAATGCGTTATTCAAAAAAATTATTTGCGTCATTACTTAACACTCCTACCGAAATACCTGTAATTGAATAAGTAACGGTATTTAGAATCAATTTGTAAAGCTTAAATTAATCATTTTTTTGTAAAAAATTTGTAAAGAATAAATGAAGAACCGATCATTTTACAAAAACATAACATTGAAAACCTAATGAAGACTTTTGTAAAGCTATTTTTAGTTTCATTTTCAAAAGATACATTTCATTACAAAATATTTCAATAACAAAAAATAACTCTATTTACAAATTCTATGCTTTTTTTATCACCTTATTTAACGCAATTTACTTCCTATTCAGCCATATTAGGCATGTTCAAAATATAGAAACACATTTCGTTCCTGTATATATAATGTTCACTCTAAGTATTCACATTTCTAAATGGAGGTCTGTTTTTTATTTGTTTGTTTATTTTTCTTGGAATCTAAGCATGTAATGGTTGACCTTTCTTCTTTTATACCAGTTTTAAATGGTTATATGTTTATATTTAAACAAGATATTATACTTTGTTGCATGTGAATTAAACTTATTTATGTATGCTTTATTGTGTGTGTTTGTGTATTCTGTTTCATAGCTGTCACGAAACTTTCTGCCTTCAACTGGTTTTAATATAATTATTATGTGTTTGTTACTATGCCACTTTCTCTGTTAAGCATAACTTTTGCATTTTGTGCTTATGTAGCCTAATCTACTCACATAGGGTTACATTCAACATAGCGACTATGTGTTAGAATGCTTAACGTTTTGCATAATTTATATCACTGAGCTAAATAACGATATGCTTTTAGCTTATTTGCATGCTTAGAGTTCTATCTCTCTGTTTTCCTCTCTTTGCTTTCGTTTCAAATTATTTATTTCTCTTTCATATTTTGTGCAGTGCTTCTAGTAGCTTGACAGTCTAAAGAATTCTGCATGTATTGTTCGATCACTGATTTCTTAGAAATCAGTGACGATTCTTTATTTTTAGGAATAAGTGGCATAACCGTGGACTCCATCTATTCTTTGTTTTAAATTGTTAATATATTTTATCAATGATTTAGTTTACAATGTTAAAACATTTCATTAATTTAAAATAAATACTTCTGTGTTTCCGTCATAAAATACAAAACAAAGACTATTGATTTATTTATAAATTTCATTTCTGATTAATATATCAGAAGCGAAAGACAGTAATAAGTGTATGAGATATGAATTTAAAAAAGGCATTTTTATAGCATTTCTTAATAAAAGTTGTAAACTATTAAAAAGAAAAGATGAAATGTTTCCAAAAAATGTTTATAAAGACTTAGATTATCAAATTTTCTATTTACTGCAATACAAGACAAATATATATAAATATATATATATATTTTGTATGTATATATATGAATATAATGTATATTCATATATATATATACAAAATGTTGCAAAAGTATTTTTGAGCCTGAAAATTGAGCATGCTGTTATTGAAGATATTTTAAAGATATTTCTTTATAGTTAATATAAAGCACATGAAGTCATTTCGAAGATTATGGAAATTCTATACGAACAAAAAGGAAAAATAACTATGTAATAAGGAATAAATATAAATATAAAAATAAAAATAAAATTATTAAAAATGTATAATAAAATTCCAGGGGAAATATAAATTATAATAATGAAATTGCAGATTTCTAAAACAATATTAGCTAAGCCTTTTATTTTTCTTAATTTTCTAAATTTTTTCAACTGTTTCTATAGAAAATTTACTATAGAATTTTGCAATAAGAATAAAACAATATTTGAATTATTGTTATTGTATTTTGTTTTATGTATCTTTATTACATAAATTGCAATATGACATTCTTCTAACTTCGAAACTTTAAAAATAAAAATTAATTATATCCAAGTGTCTAAATATTATGCTTTAAATATGTTACATGTTCTAAAAATAATGTTTAAGATTGGTAATAAATTTCTTGGAACATTTTTTTTTTGTGATTGCTTAAAGAATTTTTTGAGATTTTTAAATAATTATGTATACAAAGTAAATTTGTTTGGTAATATAAAAATACTAAACGCTTTCACATTCTGATATGTTTGCATCGTGTTTCTGAAGAAATGTATTCTCTACTCAATAGAATGTTAAATCTTGGACCATTAAGGAATGTTTTTAATAACAATGTTTTCGTTTTTTTTGCTTGAAAATGAAATTTGTGTTATTATTTTTCAGCCGAAGAAGATGAATCAATATTAAGTCCAATGATAGGTATCTTAATAGGAATCGTTGCCGCATTCGTTATATTATCGATTGTCATTGCTATCATTGTTCGACTGAGGACTCACGATAAACATAAAGGTTTGTACTTTTTTTTATTTATGAATATTTTAATATAAGATGTTATTTAATGGTATTTAATTTAAATTCAGTTCATATTTTCAGATATAATACATGTATTTTAAATGCTGTCTTTATCGTCAAATAAATTTGTATTTTGAAATAATACTTTATATAAAATTTTCACACAATTAATTTTAGAATTTGGATAGGATATTTGTATGAATTCAATTAGGTATTTGCTATAAGAATTGCATTTCCTTCATAATTTGTATCACGTTTCAATGCTAAGAACGTAAGGATAATTTTATACAACTTAGAATATATATTTGATTCTATAAATGTGGATCAAATTTCAGATCTAAAAAATATGCAATTGTAAGGTAAATCTCAAAGAATTTTATAAATATTGCTACTTCCAAATTCAAATCATTTAAACATAAATTAGAAACGACATTGCTGTGTTCTATTTGTGGAAACTTAAAGCTGATTTGATTCCTTATTTTCAGTGAATATAAATCCTCCTTTAATATTGTTCCACTGAAAATGTTGATATATTTTATAAATACATTGATGCTGATGTATGACTTTGGTTCTTGTTTCACTTCATATTTTGCATTTAATATAAACACATTATAAAGAAAAAAATGCTAAATTTATTAACATTATTATAAGTAACTTTAGTGTCAAATTTTAGTCTATATACTCAAGCTTCTAAATAATCACTGCAGAACGATACTGGGTACTATAAAGATAAGCAGCAAAAACGAATATTGTCTTTCACAATAGGTGCTAATTGTGCTTCCATTTATGAACTAAATTTATGTCTGAAAGTGCACTGAATTAGTTGGTATGAGTTCAAAAGATTTCTTTATTTCAATACCTTTTGAAATTCTTATGACATCAACAAAAATTTCGACACCTTAAAATAGCTTATCTAGGATGAGCTATAGATTTCAGCTAGTGTGTGTCATTAGGAATTAAATGATGTAATTGAGTCAAGTCCTAAATGAATAAAATGTTAAAATCAGTAGTAGTAGATCTGACAGGATGATGAATTTGTTTGTATAGTTTTTAGACTGAGATTATCCGCCATTCATGGGATATTTTATATTCTAAAAATTTCAAGATTTGAGAGTATTTCAATTTCTCAAATCTATATTTTATAGAACCGAACTTCAACTTTTGCGGTAGGCTAGTGGTAAAGTCTCAGTTTCGAGACCGGAGGATTCCAGGTTCGAAACTTGAGTTCACCGAAGAACCTCCGTGTAAGTGGGTCTAGAGTACGTTAAATCCGTCTCGGGACAAATATCCTTCCACTGGAGTGGTAGGGAAATTTAGGAGAGGAGTGTCAACTCAGGTGGTGGACCATGCCATTTGACTACGGGTCTAAATTACTAGGTCCATTGTAAAATAGCCATAGTGTTGCTTTAAAACGTGACGTAAATATAATGAAACTAGGGAAAATGTTTGCATTTCTGTCAGAATATATAAAAAAAATTACTGAATAGACTTACTTGTTGTTACTAATATATGATGCTTCGATATTAATTCATATCCATTTATAGCTGTCTCGGCATCTTTGTTACTTCTTCTGAGCGCACATTTCTACAAAAGGAATTTCTTCAATGGAATGAGTTTCTTCATTAAAATATAACAAAAATAATTTCAAAAATTCCTTTTAAATACAAAATTGCAAAATATTGGAGTTTAGAAAATCGCATAGTATAAAAGATCTAGTTCATCTGAAATTTCAAATGTAGATTTTAGGATATATATATATATATATATATATATATATAATATGATTTTAGTATACTGAACTAAGTAAAATACCTACATTACTATTAGAATATGAAAAATTAATAAATAGTCTTTTTTACTATTATTGATATTTGGTGTTTGGATATTTTTCATATCCATTCATGGCTTTCTTAGTATACTTTGTATACTTCATCTTTAAGCACTTTTCTGCACAAAGGAGTTACTTCAATGAAATGATTTTTTTCATTAAAATATAAAAAAAATAAATTTTAAAAATCTTTTTAAATGCAAAATTGCAAAATATTAAAGTTTAGAGAATTGCATAGAAAGGTATCTAGTTCCTTCTAGCTTTTCAAATGTAGATTTCAGTATGTATATATTTTGTGTATGTATCAGAAATGACTAAAGAAATAAGTTTCACTTAGAAATCTCGATTACCTTGTCTGTAAATCCTTTAATGTATCCATTTCTTTTGTCATTTGCATATTCTCTGTGTCCTTTATCAATAGCTCTGAGCTACCATTTCATCACATGCATTCTGAAGAAATAAATAATAACATTCAAATTCTAATTTTAAGAAAATTCTTTTTAAGTGCATTATATTAACATTTTTGTTAGATATTTAAATCAAAATATTTAAGCTTCCAGAAAAAATGACTAAAAGCGCACTTTAAAAGTGATTGATAAAATAAGAAAAGGGTTTTGAGACATTTTTCATAAAAGTTTTTGCCTTTATAGATTGCACATTTTTGAGTTTTGCTCTTTAATGTCCAATCTCAAATGGCAAACAGTCATTCCTATAATCTATGCTCAACAATGTGAATTTGAATTTCTGGTATATCTGTTTTCCGTCAGAGGCGGGAAATCATAAAAATTAATGCTTTCATAACTTAAGGTTAGGAGGTATTTCTTTCTATCATATATATAGATCCATATCATAATTGTCTTTGTCAAGGATTTTTTTAAATTAACTACTACCCACAATATAGTTTAAGAAATAAATGCATCATTTCTGTTTAGAAACGCACGTTTTTATTCTTCCTACGAGCTCATCATAACAGTAAAATTATAAAACTCTGATATATTAATGTAATAAAATATTTAAAAAGAAACTCGCATTTATCATTATACTAGCCGCCTTTGGCGACCAGCTGATTCGCCAGTATGGTAGCTAAATCTTTCAATTAAATATATTTTGTAACTTGGTATCTTAATAGTTTTTTTTTTCTGCAAAATATTTTTAAGCTTCATATTTTGATAGTTACATTTTTCAGTCATACTATTATGTAGGCCTTAAACAGTTCTGTTCATTGTACTACTTATCCCTCTCTTCAATTTTCTTCAAGAGTCCATAAAATTTCAACTATAAATTAAAGGGAAAATGTTAAACTGCAACTAATATAAAAACATTTTTTACTGAAACCAACCATGTCTTTTTTTTAAATATGAACATTTAAAGCAGACTCGTTCGGCTTTTAGGTTGTATGTGCACTGCAGAATAATTTTCGAAATTTATATAATATTTTAAAGAATTATTAAACAAAAATTTCTCTGATTCATCGTAAAATTCAGTTTTTAGTTTTGCTTTCAAAATATTTAAATGATGTAAATAAGAATATTTTATCTTATTTTAGTTAATTAATGTGTTTATGAAAAAATTATGAAGTTTAAATTTTACACAGTCATTTGGTCCTAAGGAAACATATTCTGAGAAATACTGTTTACACTTCAACTTATAAATAAACTAATAAACATTTCTATAATCAAAGGCCAATCACTGCTGAGAAAACCTGGTAGAATATTGGCATATCTTCTTTGAGACGGCCGATGAGGTGGTCTAAAATCACCAGTTTTTTGTAGAAGAGTGATATTCAAATTTTGTAAATTAGTCAGTTTTAGTAATTGCCCTAGAGATTCCAAGTTCGGGGATATTCTGTGGCGAAAGAAAAAAAAAGTTTTAGTAATTGAATTAGTTTATTGGACAATTTTTATTTAAAATATTGGTGTCTCAAGAATATTTTGTTAAATATGATGCAAAGGGTAGATGACCTAGATAAAAATTTAAAATTCGTAATTCATCGGAGCATATATTGACTCAAGTTAGATAAAATATTATTTAATTCATTTAGATCATTTTGTTAGCAGATGTTTGCCCCAAATTAGCTTATGGACTCTGATCAGAGTGATTATCCTAAATATATTAAATCATGTTTGTCATAAATTAAACTTTTATTTAATTAATAATATAGATATTGTAAAAGATCATAGAAAATTATTTCTCCGATTACTTTTTAGAAAATATCATATTTCAATTTGTTTTCATTTTATACAGACACGTGCTGAAAATTACACTTTTTATATATTTAAGATGCAATAATAGTTTATTTTTTTAATTTCAACTTCTGTTAATATGATGGCGTTGATAAAAGCTAATTTTTCCCATTGATATGCTCGTGCAGATTAAATTTTATTTTTATTTTTTTGAGAAATATATGGTTGTAAAAGTATGATTAAAATATGTCTTTAAAAATTCGTAAAAAATAGAAACTTAATTTATAGGTTAAAGCATTGGTATTATTAAAAAGAATAATTTTTTGAGCTTTAACTTGATGCAAAAATAAATTTTTTGCTGTAATATTTACGGAAGTTATAGCAGAAAAACTCGAAATTTCGCTTATTTTTTAATTAATTAAATTTATAATTAAAAATTTTTAAAAAATCGCTCCAAGGTGCACATTTTTAACCTCCAAGGTACACATGCCAAATTTGTTAGCTGTCGGTAGAATTGTCTCGCCTGTAGAGCGTATGTGTGACACACACACACACGTTTAACTTTATTATAAGTATAGATCAAACAACAGTAATTTTTATTTTGATTATTTTCTACTGTTTAATTATTAACAATTCGTTATTATAAACATACCATTAATAGCAAGTATTAATATATTTTAGAAAAATATTTTGTTTAAGTCGTGCTAGACATGTGGAATCAAAATTTAATTGCTCTATATATTAATAATAGAGTTCTGGAAATATTAAAATAATGAATTATCATTGGGAACATGCAAATGTGCAAAATTTCAAAGCTACTATATCAAAAAATGAATGAAAAAATTCGATAATCAATGTTTAAGAAAAATTTAAATTTTTATATTTAATGTTTAAATTTGCGATATTAAGCCTATGAAAGCCGATATTAAGCCTATAGAATAGTTAATCGATAATCATTTCAGCTCACAAATTAAAGCATAAAATATATAAAAACGGTGAATTTAATTGAATCTTTTTAATACAAAGCATTTGAATATACTTGATAAAATTCATGATATTATATTTTAAGATACTAAATTAAAAATATAAAGTTTCTTAATCTTTTGCATTGTAGTGCGCAAAACATTCGTAGCTCAACAATTACTGATTATATTTTGCCATTGAGTTATCTTTCTAATTTAAAAGATGGCATTTAATAATTTAAAAGAATATTTCGTTGACACCACTTTTTCTACGAAAATAACATTTTATCATAATGATTATAATAATCTTTTACCCAATATAAACATTGAATACTAATTATATATTGCTCATGAATTATCCCTCAGTCTTAAGTTGAAAAAATAACATTTAAGAAATTTAAAAGAAAAATATTTCATTGCCATTATTTTTTTTCAAAGAAATAAAAATTTATTAATTTTAAATAAAATAAAATAAAAATTTATATCTGGAAAATTTAACAATAAAATAAATGAAACAAAATAAACGTATACGATAAAGTAAAAAGATGCTAAATTGTTTGTAATTATTTCATTTTAATAACGAGTTCGTTTGCCCATTGAACCTCATTTTCAAATACTACCGCTAAGATGGAATTCACGAATTTAAAATCTATCATTAATGGCTGCTTGAATTCGTTTGAAGCTTAATCTTTGCAAACACATAAGCATGGAACGACCATAGAAGTTGCATATGATAGCAGAGGGCTAATCACAAATTTCAAAGCAGCCAACAGCAGAAACACTTGTGAGCCGAGTTAATTGATTGTAGAGACGAGACCCGTCCCCAGAAGCCTAATGCAATTAGCCATTGAATTGGACACTGGACGACACGAGTTTGCTGTTAGGACAGGTTGATGCTCCTAAGCAGAAATTCCAATGTCTGCTGCATCTAATCCTGATTTCCATAATGAAATGAATAGTTTCGGACATTCTCTCCTGGCCCCAAGACAAAATGGCCATTGATAGCTAGATAACAGAATATTGAGTATTTTGCTTGATAATGCAATTCCAAGAATTTCTGATAGCGATAACAGTGTGTTTAGTGTTTATATTGCGTAGAATATTATATTCATGATGATAACATTTCGCTTTCGGGGGAAAAATAGTGGTAATGGCATGTTTATTTTTTAAAAAAATTAAATGTTATTTCTTAAGACCGAAGGCTAATTCAGTTGTAATATATAATAAGTATTTATAGTTTATGTTGAATAAAAATATTATTACATTCATGATGATAACATTTTGTTTTTGTTGAAAAAGTGGTGGCAATGAAATGTTTTTAAAAAATTCTTTAAATGTTATTTTTTAACTTAAGACATGCTCAATACAATATGTAATTAGCTTTTAGTGTTTATGTTGCATAAAATATTATTACATTTATGATGATGAAATTTTGTTTTCAAGGAAAAAGTGGTGGTATTGGCATGTTTTACTTTTAAGTTTTCAAATGTTATTTTTTAACATAAGACGGAGATAATTCAGTAGTGATATCAAATGAGTATTTAGTGTTTATAACACGTAAAACATTACATTCATGATGTTAAATTTTTATATCCATGGAAAAAATGGTGGCAATGAAATGTTTATCATTTAAATTTTTAAATGTTATTTTTCAATAATTTTAAATACATTTTATTATTTATTATATAATTTTTTATTATACTTTCTCCACGTTTTATATTACCCAGAATTTAAAAAAAAACGTATTTGGAAATGTCCGACCGTTTGTCCGTGACAAAGATAACTCAAAAAATCATTGAGCTGGATGGATGAAATTTGACATACGGTTTTTATACCAAATTTGCAAATTTCTAACAAATTTGGAGCAAAATTCGTTCAAAGAAAATATGCCACTCCGGCTGTTTGATTTTAATTTAGTACTGTGACTACAAAATGAAAAAATCTAGATACGATAAAGATTATAGCTTGACTGATGTCATAATAAGGCATTCATCCCCCATAATTCTCTATCATGATTAAAGGTTTAATTTATTATGATAACAATGGTCCATATTTTCTTAATTTCGTATCTATTAACATTTTTAATCCCGCTTTATTCGTTTTTACTTCCTTGCATACGAAATATAGAGAAAGTATTGTAGTCGTCAAAAAATTCAAACTCACCAAAAAAAATTCCATGTTTCTGACCTTCCTGATATATAAAAACACATTTTTAGCTTTGTGTGTGTGTGTGAACACGATAACTGAACAACGCATTGTACTAAATGACTGAAATTTGGTATATGGAATTACGACTTCTATCTAATTTTGAACGAAATACTTTCAGAGTAAAACTAATAAAAGAAAAAACAATAACTAAGAAATGGAGAGAGCTAGATAGATAAAACTCTACACGCAGATTTAACATCTATATAGTAGACAGATATAAAAGTTTAAGCTGAATCTAACGAGAAGTACGTCTGCCAGTTTGTACTTTCTTAAGCAAGCAAGCATTGTAACTCAAAAACACATTGACTTAAATATAGCAAATTTATTTTGTGATTTTGTGACTGAAAATGTAGTTTTGTGTCGAATTTTCGTTTCAATCGATTGGGAAAAACTCATTTGCAATAAAAATTAACATTTATTGCAGAATATCCTAGAACATTTTGGGTAGACCCCTCTTTCTGTTTTTTATCATGTGTATTCTTCAAAAGAGCGAACCTTTGGGAATGACAAAGAATTAAAAAAGTGGGAATCGAAACGAAGCTGCATTCACATAGAATTTGTCGTGATATATTGCATACAAGCGAAAGAAATATTATAATCCGTTATTGTTTCCTCTCTCGCTGTAAGTTCTTTAAAAACACTGCTCTAAAAGTATTTTAATTCTAAAAAAATCTAAATTGATAGTAACTGGTTAAAGATTAAGATTGGCTAAAACCATTTACTGTAAGCAGAATTTCTCTAAAAATTCGAATGTTGATTTTTCTTCGCTATGATCCTTTCTTGAATTCTAACTCCTCGGATTTAGATGAGATGTAATGTGGACTGTGGTTAACGTCTGGAGAATTCTGATGCATTAGCTTATGTGAAAATTTAGCAATGCTTTGAGGCATTTAATATTAATTTACAAAATAAAGAAGATATCAAATTTATTTAAATTTTATTTTATTCTTTTTATTGGTTTTTTTTTTCGCATTTTATGGTTCAAAGTTTTGGATCACAATTATTTGAAGCAAACTTGTATTCTTGATGTCAATATATTTGTGACCTCCCCTCCCTTTTGAAATGTTATTGAATCCGAAGTGATATTTAATTTTCAATATAAACGCTGATTTTAAGTGTATATTCTAAATAATTATAAAACATTGTTTATTACATTTAAGCTCTGAATGTTTAAATGTCCTAGCGTTCTCTTATTGCTTCATACAAAGTCTGAATTTTAAATGTTATTTAAGTATTAGTTTAACAGCCTAACTAAGTTTTAAAATTTATAAAAACAAAAATATCTCGTGATATTTTATTCAAATGCTATAAATTTATTGTATTTAATTCAATCATTTATTTTTAATAATTTATATAATTGAAACTAAAGAGAAGTATTATTATTAAATTAAAGCAGTGTATTTGCCCATTTTTTATACAAGGTTTGAGGTAGTGGTCGTCATTTTTTAAAACATTAAAATGAAGTATTTCACCTATAATACAGGGTGATTATAATTAAAGTGACCTACTCTGACCAATAAAGAACGCGTTTTGACTGATGTACTTCTTTGAAATGAAACTTGGTATATACGTTTTATGGGCCATAGGGAAAGAAAACTGCAAAAAATAATAGTTTAAATATTGATCACGAGATGGCATCTTTCATGGAATGTAGAAAAGTCACTAAGCAATATAGAAACGCTTAATAAACCAATAATTAGTGCCGTAAAATCATTCTTCACTTCCTGATTGATTCCTTTTCAATAGTCTAGAATCCATCATTATTCAGAAATCGGCATAGAAGTAATTTCCCCACTCGCAATTACTCCTCTGAAGAATAGCATTCCTATAGATATAAAATGAATTCACCCCTCCACCTTCTCCCAGATTTTCGCCTTTCTTTAGCACAACTAGAAAATTGTTCGGGAAAACTTATTTCTGAAACAAAATATGGAATAAATAAATAGTCAGAATTTAGCAAAACAGTATGTATCACAGTTTACTGAAAACAAATATTTGACTATATTTTTCAATTTTCAAATTCAGTTCATCATTTAAAAAACGATGTGGAATTTCGAATGAAAGAATTTTATACCAAATAAAAGTATTGTGGATGAGTTTCATTTTAGATAGACAAAGAAAATTTTCCTTAATTCCTTTCATTCGCTTTTGGTCTTCATAATTCATAGAATGGCAAATTTCAATCGATTATTGTAAAAACCTGAAAGGAAAAAAATTCTAAGAATTCTATTTAAAATCCCGTCTTATAATAATGCCAAAGTAGTCAGCTGACTGATGAAGAAATGTAAACACGAAAAAGTAAGGAAAAATGCATATTAATAAAAAGTATTTAAATTCCAAATATTATAGAACAAAGCTAAAACTCAACAAATAATATTAAAATGAAAATCTTGAAAGCAGGCTTGCGACTCTATGGAAAGCTGAATACTAAATATTAAAAGGCAGAGTCCATTTACAAAATTACGAGATCGTGAGAAATAGTTTATAGCTATAGAATATTTCTTCTCTATCTGGAATACACTCATTATATTAAAAGCTCCGATCCTCTTGAGTAAGACTTTGGAGATCTTACGACAGAAAGTAAATAGTCATACTCCCAAATGATTACATAAACAAAAGGGAATAAATTTATTGTTATCATTTGCTTATAACAGAGAAGATCAAAATGCACTCCCTTCAATTTTCTCTTTTCATATACCTGTGTATTTTTCATATACTGTTTTATGAACATCTATCCATTTTGACGTAGACAAATTTATTTATTAAAATTTCATTGAATACATTAGCATTCATTGTTTCCGACGTCGACTGCATTTTATATGAGGTATTCTTGAATAAATATAAACGTTTACATAATTCAGCGAAACATTATTTATAAATAATGTAAATGTAATAGGATGTCGTATGTAACAGAAAATTAAATTCGTTTTCATTAATCTAATGTCATATAACCAGCAGAATAGTATGGAACCATTGATGTGTTTTCTATGCTTTATCATGCTGAAAAGAAATCTTTCAGAAGACTTTTTAAATGATTTATTGTTTTAAGCCAAAAAAAATCATGAAAACATATTATAAAGTGTATTACATGTAGTAATAAAATTGAAACTATTTATCTTACATTATTATTCAAAATTTTTGAGTTATAATTTCTTTTATAGAGGCATGAAGTTTTTTTTTTTTTTTTTTTTCGAAAACTGAAAATTACTAAATTGCAATATTGTGTACAAATTGTTTTAAAAATATAAAAATCCTAAGAATGCATTCAAAATTGCAATTAATTATTATGTATTTAATGGTTAAAACTGGTTTTATATTAAGCGAGATAAGCACAAAGAGTAGCAGATAACTATATGGAAAATTTCATACATTTACACACCAAAACTAGAAGCTTTTTGTATTTACTGTTTTATTATAAATTCACCCATAAAGGATGAAAATTTACTTAATGATCATATTTTTCAAACCTCCATTAAAATAGTTTATTATACATTGGATGATTCATAAAAAAAATATTGCATAATGACAAAGCAATATTTAAATTTGAAAGTCAAGTCCAAAGCTCTAAAATGAAGAAGACAAAATTTTCTTTCTTACCCCTCTTGAATAAATGATAAATTGAAGTTTTTTTGTATTATTATTTATACACATTTATATTAAGATATCCTCTAATTTTTGTTTGGTCCTCTAAAATTGGCACAGAGTAATAATACCCGAGGAGGGGGGGGTAGTAATAACGATTTCAATACGCCAAAAAGGGTGAAATATGTATTAATAAATAAAAAATAAAGTAATTTCTCATGATAAATGGCTCTATTAGCCATGAGCCTGTTGCAGTTCGAAGAGTTGACATGATATCCATCACATTAAATTGCCTTTTTTAAATGTCTATAATGCTTTGAAAATGTCTCAGTTTGAAAGTAATTGCATGAGAGACACTTTTATTTCTACCTTGCTGGTTCAGTTTTATGTTATGCTACTAAATGCTTTTGAATCAAATCTGTTAACTCTTTATGAAAATTTATACTAAGAAAATAAATAGTAATCCCACATTTCATGATTTCTAGATTCTAATATTTTAATCGATTCAATAACTATCTTTCCAGTAGATAGAGATAAGATAATATTGAATTTAATTAAAAATTTGTGTGCGAATATCTAAATGCATAGATTCTTATCATATAACATTTACAAAAAAAATGATTTAGTAACATGTTCACAATCAAAGTATTAAACATATTCCATTATATTTAAGAAAAGCACCATTATCCGCAAACAAATTTAAGATTATACTGTTATTATGGCGTTTGTCTCATATTTACCTTATCTTAGTATTGAAAAGAATTTCAGAACTGGTCTCGAATCTAATAGGCAACATTATAAACCGGCAAAATGCAAGTCTTGCCTTCACTTAGCTTTAATCGATAATTGACTTTCCATTAAATGATTAAATATATATTTATATGTTAAAATTCGCATTCAATAAATCTGGTTAAGTTTAATTTTTTTTAACAATAGTGAAGAAAAAAACTACAAGTGATTAAAGATAAATAGATTAAAACTAGTGATTAAAGATATTGTACCAGTATTAGAAATGCACTGATTACGGATCCAATAGATTCAAATTAAGTAATTTGTTACAGTGTTTCAAGGCGAGACTTTGACAAAATATTTACAAAATATTCTATCTCTTTTTATATTAACTAAATTAAATTGAACTCCTTATACCAATGGCTTCCCAAAGCTTTAATTAAAGGCAATTTGAATGTAGTAAATAAAATAGTTACGTTGACTCCTTCTCCTCTCCCTTCATTCTCAAAATATTGCCGCCTTTGATGGCCTTAATGTTGGGTTAGTTTGACTTTTTTATTATTAGTCAATCTATTGTTATGGAATACTTCTCAAAACGGGACTAAAAAATGGGAATTTAAATGAATCAGTCTATTACAAAGCTGTATATACTAAAAATAAAACAGAAAATGTAACTCCTATTTCCGTTCAGTTAATTTCTGAAGAAAGAAATTCTTTTTTTGTTTCAGTTTGAATACTGATAAAAGCAAGCGACTGATAATTTGATAGTCTATTTGAATTTTATCTTAATATTAGAAATATTGATTCAGATTATGTAAAAAAAATTTTAGAATTTTTTTTTTTTTTGAAAATAAAAAAATTGAACAAAAAAGAACCTGGTATTATTATTATTTTGAGATTTAAGGTAATGCAAACCAGTTTTGTGAGATAATGGTTTTAGACGATATGAATATCAATTACCATAGGGAAGTCATAGAGATAATCTAGAAAGATAAATATGTTCCCTGACATTACTCGCACCTGAAAATTGGTTTATATATCTAATTAAGTGACCCCTTCTCTATTAAAATTGAGAAGAGTTCATCCAAACAGGAAATGATTCGGTATAGAACTGGAGAACAACGCGAAAATCAACGTCAATAAGTGCATTTTTGCGCTCAATTAAATTTTTTGTTTGCCCTTATTTCTATAATCTTGATTTCTTTCCTGCTTAAGCGAAGCGTTGAATTACGTGCAGTTACAAAAACATTCCATGAAACAGTATCGAATGTTTTTACAACGTCTGTTTACATTTGATGTGTTGCCATTCGAAAATAGGTAATAAAAGCCATTTCTGTCCCATGTACTTTAGCATTATATATAATATTGTTCTGTACCTCTTCACTGTATACCAGCTGCAGAGATAACCTGCTAATACGTAAACTGTTCAAATTGCTCAAAGTTACGAAAGAAGGGAGTTCTGATTCTTAGTCTTTAATGATGGGTAAGAGCGTTGTAATTCAAAGAGGAAAGTAACATATGGTCTTCAAACAATTGCCACAATAGTATATTTACATTGTCTCGGTAAACGTTATCCATGGGGTATGCATTTCATAGGGTTCAGCTTTTTTATTATTTGTAATATAGTGAGGAGGCGTAATATTATGAAAGTAATGTTTTTGACTTTCCAAATGACTATAAAAATTAGTCCAAATGACTGTAAAAAAGATATGTATAGAGACTGAAATTAATTTATTATACAAACCTATGTAAATCATGAACACTTTTTGATATTATCGCAGTGAGGATTCAAGCATTTCTCATTGCGGTGTAATCTTGAAGATGGAGGGCATGTTGATATGGATAATTGTGTAGTAACCATAAGACTAAACTTCCTGCCATGTAAAAATACCTTAAAAATTAAGATATTAGACCTCAGTCGATATCAACAGACACTGAGAGTGACTCAAGAAAGGCCGCATTAACAAGAGTTCATACATGGTGCCTTCACAAGAATGCAAGCTCCATCAACGGTGATGGGGTCATTATTTGCTTACTCGTATCACAGCTTTCTAAGTCTGTCACTAGATATTATTGTTCTTTTTGTATGAAGCAATTCGTAATAGTCGAAAATTATCATCCCGAGCATGTAAATAAACAAAATGCTGAATATAATAACATAGTTATAAAAATCAATGGGAAGCAAACTCCAACTTAGAGATTTCCCTGCGTGGTGCTATCACAAGAAGGTGCATCTCGTTTTCGATGAAACTGGCTGTTAACCAGCAGTGTCACGCGGCAATTTCTTATTATCTCTCTCGAGTTTGTTCCCTAAGTGAGAAGAATATGCAGTATATGTCAATAAAATAATAAATTTTTTACTTTTTCCAAAAGTTAACTAATCAAATTATGCATGCATTATTATACCATCATTAATTTACTTCAGAAACTGCATAAATTTACTATAGCATTGATACCAATAATTTGTTTTTTCATATTCCATTCATTTTAATCGGTCTGTCCTCCATTTTATGGATGTTAAATATCAGGATACCCCTGACTGAAATTCGTTAATAATAAAGATAAAGGCTGAATTTTTCTTATCACGAAATCAACGTAAACAGACAGGTGATATAACAATGGATAGCAACACAAATGATAAGAATCAGATTAAATGGGCCCCCAATTCTGGAATCTCGCACGAAGATCATTCGGGAATCCTTCACAGACTTCAGTAATGGGAGGTGGAGTTGTTAAGAAGGTACAATACCATTATTTTGCCCTTAAGAAACCACAGCTAGTCGAAAAGCAAGGTGTAATAAAATTAAGTTGACTACAATTACTGATAAATTCCATTAAAATATAAAACATTACTGATGCCAGATTTTTATTTAAGAAGAGTTTAAGGTAAAATACAGATACTTCACGAATAGCTGTATCAAAACTATCATAAACTACTTCAATGAATGCATCAACTTCGAATATGACAATACACGAGCAATTTCAATCTTTTAATATTCCTCTCCATTTAAATAATTTCATCCTCAAATGGGAACCATGACTTTTAAGGTAACGGGACAATCGAGATTGATATCTAAAGATGTCAAAAATAAAGGCAGAAATATTTTTTTTCCTTTCTTGCAATTGTGGAATGAGAGTGTCTGCTTTCCTTTCTAAGATAATGTAACGAATAGCTACGTGTAGCTAGTTCCCTTTTTTAAAACAGGTTTTATTTTTCTACCATAAGCTGTGTGTTCGGTATCATCAAATTAAACGCAATAAAGTACATTTACAGTATCAAGACATGTAACACATTCCATCAAATTTTTAATTCACATTCACATGCTATTTGAAATAAAGGATAAAGATCGGAAATTGCCAATTTATATCTGTCAAGATGATGAAAATTGTATTGTCAGGACATGCGACACACACCATCAAATTTTAAATTCGCATGCACATTCTACTTGAAATAAAGACAGGATATTGCCAAATTGTATGTGCCTTAGATGATGAAAATAACTATGTCATGATATGTGACACACACTATGAAATTTGTCCACATACACATTTTATTTGAAATAAAATATAAAGAACAGATATCCTCAAATTGTATGTGCCTTAGACGATAACGGTGTCAGGATTTATGACACACGCCATCAAATTTTGAATCCACACACACATCCTATTTGAAATAAGGGATAAAGAGCAGATATCGCCAAGTTGTATGCGCTTTAGCTGATGAAAACAACAATCCATATGCTACTGAAGCTCTCCTGGTTTCTATAATATACTAGTAACAAAGTATGAGACCATTGGCTTCAGACTTAGAGATTCAAGCTCAGAAACGCATCCTGTTAGGAATAAATTATTAAATTTTGATATTCTGATTGTGCAATAGAAATGCTAACACCAAAAAGAAATAATGATGTTTCAGTTTGAAAATATAATAGCCAACTTCATCAAAAAACCCATTAAGTAATAAAAAGTTTTCATAAACAACAAGTAATGATAAATGTTTGTAAAATAGAAAAATTGTGATCCTTTTTAACATCAAAAATCTCGAATAAGTAAAGTATACGGCATAAAAATATAGCACTACCATTAAATTACTTCAAACACCACAAGAACTGTGAGTATTACTTTTGCCAACAGCAATTTAAATCTTACTATATCCCACCCTATTTCAATCACTTCATTGTATCCCATCCTCGAATGAGAACAATGACATGGACGGTAACAGGATAAACGCGACTGGGATCCACAGAGGATAAAAAATAAAGGAAACAAAAAGGATTTTTTTTTCCTTGCGAGAGAGAAGCTGGATTAGAGTACTTGTCAAACCACTTGCTTCGCTTCCTAAGATAGCGAAAAGAATCCCCACACGCACCTCCCTTTACTAAAGGGATTTTATTTTGAGTTTCTACTTTAAGCTGCGTGTTCGGAACCATCAAATGGGATTTTGGAGTGTATGTAGTGTCTTTCAATGTTAGAGAGTTTATTCTTTTGCTCCTTATTTCATTGTTAGGATGGCTGAAGCAAAAAACTTCATTACACGTGGACGAGGGGTAGAATTTATAACGGCGGGGTGTCTCCTTTGTATTGCGTTTTTATTAGGTCACGTAGAAGTATTTACGGATAAAATCAGAAAGATGTGTAACCCTGTAAAATCCGGGTTATTATTTTGCAGGTCTTTTTTTTCGCGTTATGATTATCAGGCTACTTTGTTTTGAAGATAATAGACCAAATGGAGTGATAGACGTGATACTAGAATGTGTGCTTGAGAAATATAAATTGAATTTATCTCTCAACTTTTAACTGATTTTTTATGGCTAACTATATTACTCTTTTTTTTTCTTTGGCGATTTGTATCATTGTATTTTTTCACTAGCTGCTTTTGGCGACAAGCTTAATCATTCAGATTATGTCTTTATGTCCTGATAAATACAGGGTGTTTATAATTAAACTTCCCCTATAAACAACATCCTACAATGCTAACGGGTGAACGGATTGCAATGAAATTTGGCATATAGACTATACACGAAATGCGCTAACGGAATTTTGGAAAAAAAAATTTAGTTTCAAAGTGTTTATCCTCAATAAATTTTCATCTAGTACCTCGATCAAGTCCTTCTCCAGGACATATTAACTTCAATAGAATTCCTCTGCTCATACTCTCCACCAAATACTCCCTTTATCATCATAATATTATATATAGTTACTTTTTCTGTGTAACGTATATAAACTTAATGTTTTTTCTTAGTAAATAATTTCACTTATATCCTTTCAACCGACTGGAAATCCTAGAGATTCCATGTTCGGTGATATTCTGTGGCGAAAGAAAGAAGAAAGAGGGCGCCGTTTCATGAAAAACATTAAATTTAACACAATAAACGACCAAAACGGAATACAGAAACAATATTAACATTTATTGACTCGTTTCTGGTCACCTTGTTATTGGACCACATTAAGTAAAGGTAAGGAAAAAATAACAGTACGCTGTTTGAAGAAAAAAAAAACTGTTCAGTTTACTTAAAAAGTCTGGTGTATCGTGGAGATGTGTTGCAACGTTGAATGACTTAAAAAACTCCATAACGCTTCATGTGCGAAGCATCACCACTGATGAGTTACGATCTACTGTTCATCAACTTGAAATTTTGCAGCCGACTGAGGGTGGTCGCATGGAGCACCTTTCAGAACATCGTCCTGGACATGATTAACAACTGCTCGTGCAATTTCAGCCTAATCTGTTCTTGTTTCTGCAAACTGAGCTGTTTTTCTCAAACGCGTACTGTTATGTTTTCCTCACCTTTATTGAACGTGGTTCGAAGACAAGGTGATCAGAAACTAGTCAATAAATGCTAATATCGTTTCTATATTCCATTTTGATCGTTTATTGTGTAAAATTTAATGTTTCCCAGGAAAAGATGTCCTCTGATGAACATTTTGGAACTTTTTTTTTTTTTTTTCGAAATTCCGTGAGTGCATCTCGTGTATAGCATATATACTAAAGTTCGATGCAATCCGTTCATAATCCGCTTGCATTGTAGAATGTTGTTTATAGGAGAAGTTTTATTATAAACACCCTGTATTAACGTGGAATACTTAATTTTTTTTAAAAAACTAAGTCGCCTTTTTATTTGATAAAACCGAAAAACATAAATCAATTGAATAAATCAAAATAAATTGTATTGCATGTGAATTAAAAAGTATATAATATACTTTGAAACCAAAGCGTAAGTAAAAAAAAAAAAAAAAAAAAAAAAAAAAAAAAAAAAAAAAAATCTAAAATATGGATGCTCAAAGAAAGCATTTTTAAAAAAGTTTATTTATACATTGGCAAAAACGCGCGATTAAAAGTCTTGATGGATGCGTTTGAATATCATAAAATTAAAAATCGTGACAAATCTCGTATTAAAAATTATTAAAAGCAAAGAAGTTATTGTGCAAAAATGAAATTGATATAATTAAAAGGGCAATTTTTTGAGTTTTAAATGATACAAAAACGCATTTTTGTGAGAAAATAGTTTCAGTATAATATGATCATCAATTACCATTGATAAGTCATTACGATTATCCGTCCGGTAAAGGTTAAGCCTGTTATCGTGACCTTTATACTTTGTTTGGCATCTATTTCTTGATATCGTTTATATCTTCTTTCTTCTGAGGGAATTGACTTTTCGGTGAGCCTTATCCAGAGCATTTCTTAATATTATTTTTCGATTCATCAATTAGCGAAATGTTAAAGTAAATGCAGCTGTGGAAGTTCAATTAATTCTGCTGCAAAATTCATACAGTGACTTATTTATATTTGGCTGTCACCATTCGACAATGTGTAATAAGAACTATCTGTGGCGCGTACGTTAGAATTTTATATATTCATGTAGCGTGACTTTAATTATCTGTAACTGTATCTCTCATGTTTTTGTGTAAATTTGGTCATTTTCAAATTATTCTCGTTTTGATCTTGTATGCTGCATTTTTTTGAGTCTCTTTACATGTAGGATTTTCGAATAAAGGTTGCTATATATTTTTTTAAAAAATTGTGTTACATACAGATTATTTTAAAAAATGGGTTTTATTTACTGATAAATATTTGCATGAGTATTCGATGAAAATATGATAGAGTAAATAGGGCTGAATACAATATACTGAAATTCGGATCTGAAAAAAATTAAATTTGAAAATAATCTTATTATTCGAATTTATTTGGGAAACTGGATTACTATATTGTTAATCCCTCCCTGCTGGTTTTAAAATTGCTTTGCTAATCTACTGTGATTTCCACAAAACTTTAACCTAACATAAAATACTCATTTTCGTCCACTAAGTGCAACAATAGAAGCTGACATAATATCATTTAACCCTTTTCTGCCTTCAACCTTTTAGAACATTTGGCGTATCAGAACGTCATGTGATTGTTTGAATTTATTTCATTTTTAGTTATAATAATTTCCTTAGGTTATCTTAGCATCATATAGGAGCATATATCATGAATAATATGAAATGAATGAATATCACTTTTACAACAGCAGATTTTATGAAAGAATGCCCATGAAACTAAATCTGCATAAAATGCAATTATTTAGAAAATTAAATGTGTACTAAATCGGATTAATAACATAAAACAGCTTCAGTGTAATTTTCCTTCCAATATGTTATTCTTTATTTTATGGACACTAATGCTCTTTTTATTTTTTGGAGGGGGAGGGGGTGAAAGTTGCTGTAAATATGGTAATAAGTACGATGGAATGAAATGAATTATTATAAATATTTCTCTGAAATGATTGATAAATTCATAAATGTAACTATAAATCTATTTAACCCTTTAAAAGGTCATCTTTTTCTAGTCATATTATGTTAAAATATTTTTAGACTTGAAATTAGAATAAGAAAATGGATTCATTTAGCTTATTAGATAAATTTAATTTCATTAATTAATTAATTTGGTTAATAATTAAGTAACAAATCAAGACACATCATTTTGTCTGAGATAAAGAACTGAAGCATCTAAGTTTCTGACTTACTAAAAAAATTTGTCGTAACTTATGCCAACCTACATATTTCATACAAAGATTGATAAATTTGGTGGGAAGCATACTTCCCACAACCCTAGAAAGGGTTAAAAAAAAGAAAATCTTAAACGGAAAAGGAATTTTTTACTTAGCTTATTAATAGCATATTTCTAATAAAATAACATTTAATTTGGCAGCATATTTTTGGTGACATAATAATAAAATAATGCCTCTAATTCAAAGATTTCTTCAAAAAAAAAAAAAAAAACCTTTAAAAACTTTAGAAAATCAGATGTAACCTACTTCAAAATTATTAGAAATTCAACGCGACAAATAACAAGATTTATCATCATTTTAAGTATTTTCTTTATTGGATAATTTATTAATAATATTATTTATGGTTTTAAAATTCAAGGATCTTAATATCTAACATCCTAATGGTTTTATTATCTAGTTTCCAATCAAATGATTATTAAATTAACTGTTGAATTTGGAAAATCTTAAATTGCTGTGAAAAAATTCCAAAATAAAACATTGTAAACTCTAAATATTTTTAATTAGTCACTAAGAATTTATACTTTAGATTCACAATTAAATAAATTTCTTATTATTCAATAATTTTTATAAGAAAGATTGATAAAATTATTTCAATTGATTATTGTTCTGCTAATACTTCTTTGGAATTTTCTTTCAGTTGGCTAAAAATATATAAAATTAAAGATTTTGAGAGCTCTAAAAAATATACATTTAACTCGAAATTATACTTTTTGAATTTAATGAAATTACTATCCCTAAAATCCCTTTAAAATACCTAAATAAACTCTTAATACATTAAAGCTGTATTTAAACTAGCAACTTATCTTAAAATGCTCATATTTATTTATTACTAAGGAAGTCAGAGTCACGGAAGAAAGACTGGAAATCAATATTTGTTCCCAACAGTCGCTAGATATATTAGTTTTAAAATATTTGATATTAATTCCAGTTTACTTATTTTGCATCCAAGTTACTTTTTCTTACAATTTATAGCTATTCGTTTGTAAATTCCTCCGTTTATGATAACTCTTAAAGTCAACAATAAATGGCGAAATATTTCATTTTAGATAAAGTGCTCCGGGCTTCCATAATTGCTCAGCAATGAATGAATACTTATGCGCATGAATGCGTTCGAAAAATTTTTGTAATTGAGTTTACTGAGTGTTATTTCGTTAAGAGCGCTCGTCTGTTAGTTCTTTTTCAGTTACACTAACGTCATCTTCCACTTCATGCTAAAGGCAACATGTCAATTTTTCTAAAGAATCCGCGGGCAAGAGTATCTTTTCGCAAAGGAAGTGGAATGTCTGTCAATTTAGGAGATAATAAATGGTTGGTCGGTTTATTATGAAAAGTCATTTACGAATCACTAATGGTATGTCTTATGATAAAGTGCATGAAACGGGGAAATAAATTGCAGCTTAACTGAAAGTTGATTTTAGAATTATCATTAATGCAAGGAAATACTTACTTTCAAGTGCAGATGCTACAATGTAGGGAATTAAGTGCTTAAAAGTTAGGTAAATTTTTTAAAAGCTAACTAGAATAGAATTCCATTATTGGGAATTACTTTTCATTATCTCCTTCCATATTATTAATAGAAATCTTTTCAGAATTCTGGTTTCTTTAAATGATTTTCAATTTTATAGCATTTATTAGAAAGTTAAGTAAAGGCAAAATGTAAAAATAGTGGAATGAATAATTGATATTACCTTTTGAAGTACTCAAATTGATAAAGTATTTTTTTTCTTTTAAATTGAAATGACTTGATTTTGCTTTTGCCTAATATTTCAAATGAATCATTAAAATGTTGGAATATGGTAGTCTTATTTTCATTAAATATGTATTCAAAAATAAATTTGAATAAAACTACTTTATAAATATATATAAGCAGAAAAAATATATCTGAATTTCAAATAGGATTTTTATATGTATAAGTTAATTTTGTGGGTGAGATTGAATAGGAATAATTTCCACTAGTAATAAAAACAAATATATATTTATTTATTTTTATTTTTTTTATCTTTAAGATAGGCAGTTAGGCCTAGATGTATTAAATTATTAAATAGGAAACGAGAGAATAAGCACTTCAAAGCATTTTTTTTTCTGAGATTTTGTCTAGACTTCTAATTAATTAAAAATTAAATAAAATGATAGAATTTTTGTTTAATAACAATCAAAATATTATCGTTTTAACTTTTTTGACCCCAACTAGTAATTAAACGAACTATTTTTCCAACTATACCAGTTTAGTTATTCTGTAAATGTTTTCCTTACTTTTACATAAATGGCAATCATTTTTTTCTCATCACTGTAATGAAACACTAACAGTTTTAATTCTTCCGACAAATATTTAATTATGTATTTCTTCCATTTTTACTTTTTGGTATAGAAATCGTAAAAAAAAATTCGAATTCGAAATTTTATTTTAATCTGAATTCGAAAAACAATTTTTGGAATGAAATCAGTCTGTCTGTGACAAAAGTAACTCAAAAACGCTTTGAGGTACACAGTTAAAATTAATTAAAATAAAAAAAATGAGAAATAGAAATTAAAAGTTCACGCAAAACGCTCATCTTTCAGATTTAGAATAACAAGTCAGATAACATCGTGAATACTTAAAATTATCATTGGCATTTTTTTCAATGTATTCTAGATAATTAATGAATCATAAAACATTTAAACAAAATTTAGAAGAATTATTAAATTGTTATGAACTGTAAAGCAATAAATATGGAGGAATCTCTAAGCCTCTTTATCATAAAATTTAGCAATTTTTTTAGTTTCTTCTTTATAACTATATGTTAGAAGTAATGATATTATAAATAGCTTAACGAACAATATTTTTCTACATTTTTTTAAAAACATCTTGAAGACAGAAGCTAAAAGTTAAAAAAAAGCACGATAAGAATCTAAATTTTTATTAATGTGTGACACCTGGTTTTTTTTAGAAAATTATAGTGCATTAAACTTATGTAGAGAGTCGAATAACAAAATAATAACTTCGCCATAAAAATTGAGTTACAATTTTTTTCTTTCACAAATGGCAACAAAGTTGCCTAAATTACTTAGAAAGATATCCATTAATATAATTTTTGAGATATTAAAAAACAACATTAAATTTAAGAACCATAAATGTACAGTTTCCAGAACAGTCAATTTAAATTCAAGCCATTATATAATTAAATTATTCATTTCAAACCTTAGATAATTCCTTCGTTTCATATTGCATCACCAATTACTGATAATTAAAAACAACTTTTGTTTCATCGCTTTCGAAAACTTTTGAAGGTTTCAGATAGCGCACATTATATAATTGATTATTTTTTTTAAAAAAAAGAAATGTTTGAAAAGAAAGTGCAATTAGAGGCAAATGATTTATTAGAAGTTCATGTTTAAAAAATGAATTGTTCATTAAAATCATTATGATAATTGCTTATTCTCTGAAAATAGATTGTATTTATGTATGGTATAAAAATAATATTTTTATCTATGCAATTATATTCAAAAAAGAATAAAATTTTGAATAAAGAATTACTATTTTCTCTTTTGATATCTTCTTTTATAACAACGTTTTGATAAGAATAATGGATTATTTATTTATAAGAAAATAAGATTTCTTTACATACCTTGTTCTGAAGTATCCTCTATTAGAAATAAGAAAAATATAAAAAACTAGACATCAAGTAATTAGGAAAAACTTTAATCAATTTATATTAAAGTGAAAAATCGATGAAGACATGTAATAACCCTGAAAAATTTCCCTTTCCAGAAAGAATGAAAAATGCATTCATTTAGTTTCTTTCTTTCCTTATTTTTTTCGCAAATAAAATAAATATTTGAAAAATCGGTTCAAAAAGATTCGAAGATTTTCATTTTTCTTCAATTTTATATATTCCTGAATTTGTCTATTATATCTGAATTATATCTATTCGTGAAAACGGTAACATACAAACAGAGTTCATTATACAAAAGAAAGTTGACAAGTGATCTATGCTCAAAAAATGTAGAAACGTAACTGTAGACATAATTCTTCGAATTCATTTATCTTTCTGCCTGTCTGTCTGTCTCTGAACAAAAAATTACGTAATCCACACACGCCATGAGCCTGATAAATGAAATATAATACTCTGTATAATAATGGCAATTGTAGTTTAGAAGTGTTGGAACAATTCTTGCAATGGTTTGTCTATTTATGTCTACATGCAAAAGATAATTTTACAAACCTTACAAGTTAGATAAATGGGACTCGATATACAGTCTTGCCTAAATTAAAAGGTGCAATTTTTTACTATCTCGTATTCGAAGCATAAAAAAATAATTTAGTCGTCAAAAAATTCGAATTCGAGATTTTAGACATTGGTTGTAGACATGAGTGATTTCGTAGAATACATTTTTTGGAAAATGTATGTCTGATAAAGATAATTTAAAAACGCTTTGAGTTAGATGGATAAAGTTTGATATATGATCTTTACACAAAATTTGTTGATATCTCAAATTTTGAGCAAAATCTCTTCAGAGGAAGTCTGTGAGGCTGTTCGAATATTAATAAACTCAATAACTACAAAGCGAAGAGAACTAGATGAATAAAATTCACACAAATTTAACATTTATATTGTAGGCATTTGTCAAATTTTGAACCAAATCTAACGATGGATTCAACGTGTTTCAGTCTGGACTTTCAGAATCATATAAAAGCAATGATTTAAATATACCAAATTTGGGATGGGATTTTGTGATTGCAATTGTAATTCTGCGTCAAATTTTATTTTCAATTGGTTGAGAATAAATGCGTTTAAAGTGCAAATTTACCTTTATGAAAGAGTTCAAGAAATTTTGAGATCATTCCCGCTAGTCATTTAATATATATGAAGGGGAAGTTGTTTCAAAATATATCAGATAAAATTAAGATTATGAATATATAAATACTACTCTAAAATTAAAACATCCCAATTTGTTCGATTTTGATAGAGGTTACGCTGTGAAAACAAAAATATTTCGGAAATTTCATAAAAGCATTAAGTATTTTATAATTTAATTTTAAGGATTTTTTAAATTTTAAATTTATCACAATCTTTTTTGAACAGAACAATTGTATTTTCTTCACCTGCGAAAAATGCATTTCTTCATACAATTTTATTCTTATGTATTCTTTTTTCATGTCTGATATCTATTTTCTTCCAACTATTTAGAATCTGTGAGGGACAGTAGATATTTCATCATTTTAAATAAATAGAAATTCCATAATGCTTAGAACAAAATTCTGTAAAACTCGCTGAAATCATTGAAAACATAGAAAAAAATATATAACATTTATTTATTGTTATGCCTTTGCCTCGACATTTAATTCTGTACTTTGTTTCAATTCTGCTCGTTTCATCTCTGAATATTTGGAATTTTTTATCATAAGATATGATTAATAATCATTTTAAAATCATTCTTTTAATTAATCTTGCTGCTACTTGCTTGGAGTTTTTTACATTCGAATTTAAATTGAAATTTTCAGATTTTGTTACATTTTTAAGCATGTGATTAATTTAATTATTCATTGGGCACAGCACGACGGAACCTAGCTCTTCAGCAATAAACTAAAAAAAATCAAACTGCGTTTATCGTCAGACTCATCTAAATGACGCAACAACCTATATAAGTCCAACCAATCAAAAGCGACAGCCATATCACAAGGCCTTCGTTAGTCTGCGAGACCAATCGAAGGCTAATTTTCACCACCCTAGCGATTTCTTTGAATTAAACCCACCTCTAAAAGGGTAGGACCAGAGAGAGGAATTCATCTCTTCTCATTAGAGGAGTAATCCCTCCGATGCCTTCCACCAACGATTATTTTTATGGCTCCACCCCTTACAACCCTCACCCCACAAAAGATTTAACCATTCCCACTCTGTTCGGTCGCCTGATTAGTCGTCTTGTGGTCAGAGTAGTTGAGGGACGTTCGGTCAAGCGTACTAATTAAATTGATGTTGCTAAGATCCCCCTTTCCGCTCTCTCCAATTTAGTGGGGCTTTTGCAAGACACCAAAGGTTAAGGGTCTGCCTGCCCGTTTTATTTTATCGGACTTTAGTTGGATAAGAGAATGGGGGGAGCTGTTCGATTTCACGATAATTAATTTGGGGAATTTGATGGTTATTTTGCGAGATGCAGCCAGGTGATAAAAAATTAATCGTCAAATGACATTTATTTTAAAAAAACCAAAGTGAAAAGGGATTTAGAGATCAAGTTTCGTTACCACATTTTGACTCAAAGCATAATTAAAAATATTCTGAATCTGATAAATAGTTTTAAAAATCGGCGGTTTTCTTCCTCCTTAATTCCATAAAAAATAAACCATCAAATTCTGGGTTTGAAAAATGGAAATTAATCTTAAGTTTTTTGTGGCATCGGTAAGGGGTATTTAGTATAGAGTTCTCGTTAATATTTAATATTGTTGCAGATTGGTTGAAATAATATATATTACGGTAAATGTAATAAATTGGTGACTATGTATTATTAATGGTGATTATTCTTAATCACTAGAGACGATTATCCATCATCATCAATACATTTAGCAATGATTATTAATAATCTTAATTATATATAATCACCGAATTAAGTACATTTATCGTAACATATATAATTTGAATGTCATCAGTCTGTTTAATTTCTATAAAATATACCCCTATTCAAAAAGTACACTTTTATCATCGCAATTTTTATAGGTCCTAAAACGAATGAGTTATTGGATTAAAAAATAAAAATAAAGATCAACAATTTTTATTACAAAAATTGAGCTATGTGATAACTTCCATTCAATATGATGCAAACTGTGACATTCCTCGAATAAAAGATAGTTTACGATTGGTTGTTCAGGGGCCCGGTATGAAGATCTGCCAATCCAAATCCACTGACAATCGCTTACCTCTCTTTCGATAAAAATCTCTAGATTCTACAGTGAAACTGAGGATGAATTAAATATTTAGCTTTTTGTCTGGCAGCGTGCAAATTTATCTGGTATATACAGTGGAATCTCGCTTTACAAGAATTATTATTCCCAAATTTTGCTCGGAAATCAAAACACTTGTTAAATGAAACAATTTTTTACATAAGAAATCATGTAGAATAGAACAATGCATTTCATTCCGAAAAAAATACTTAAATTTATTATATATAATTCGTGAGTTTTTTTAACACGAAAATTTTCTTAAGACAAATTTTTGGCTACGCTTCAAATATTTGGCGATATTGAAACAAGGCATTAATGAATTTATATCGCGCATAGTTAGGACCTTATCTTATGATGCTTTTCAATATAAGATGCAATAATTTCCCATGAATTCAGCATCTCCCTTATTTCATTAGAAAGGGGTACTCTGTTATTTCTATTTTTCTTCCTCTCCTGACCAAATATCCTAGCAGTTACTATTTTTCCATACTCTTGACGAGAAACAAAATATCGTCCATTAATACTTCTCAAGCACTTGCTCAAATAACTCGGAATTGAGTAGACAATGTGTCGCATCAGAACTTCTTCTATTAAGATACTAGCCACCTTGGCAATCAGCTAATTCGCCAGCATTCATTTCAACTTTAAAGTAGGGTGGATATGTTAAACTGCAATTAATATATAAATATTTCAAATATGAAAATTGAAAGCAGAGTCGCTCTGCATTGAAGTTATATGTGCTCTGCAGAATAATTTTCATAATTTTATAATAACTTAAATAATTTTATAATATCTTAATTTATATAATATCTTCAAAGCATTTCTCTGATTCATCATAAAATTCAGTTTTTACTTTCAGTTTCAAAATATTTAAATGATTTAAATAAAAATATTTTATTTCAGTCAGTTAAATGCACTTATGAAGTATAAAATTTATACAGTTTATTTCACAATTTCATGAAGTATAATATTTATTTCACAATTTTATGAAGTATAAAATTTATACAGTTTATTTCGTCCTAAGAAATCATATTCTGTGAAATAATCTTGACACTTCTAATTTTGTGTAAATAAATAAACGTTTTATCTTCTGCGAACAAATCTGACCGATTTATGAAGTTTTTATATCCCTGATTTAAAATATATCAATTCATTTATCAGTAACCAATCTGTAGTAAGAAATAGTTTGAAAACGAATCTAAAATGAAAACGAAACAAAACAGTTTCGAAAGGAATCATTATTAGACTAATGTCTGCATTTCCTTCACAGAAAAAATCCCTTTCTTTGAATCCCTGTCTGAGGGTGAACCTTGAAAAAGTCTTCAGGCCGGATTCTTTTTTATATTTTTTTTGGTTTAATTTTTATTTATTTATTTTTATTTTATTTTCCTATTAACTTGATTTTAATACTTTTGTATCAATTTAATTATATATATATATATAATTTCAACATTTTCATAATTATTGGCCAATCACTGTTGGGAAACCTTGGCAGAAGATTGGCATATCTCCTTTAAGAAATTCGATGAAGTCGTCTAAAACCATCAGTTTTTTTTTTAGAAGAGTGGTATTCAAATTTCATAAATTAGTCAATTTTAGTGATTGATTTAGTTGATTGGAATTCAACAATTTTTATTTAAAATATTGGTGTCTCAAAAATATTTTGTTTAATAGGATTCATAGGGCCGAGGACCTATGTAAAAATTTAAAATTCGTAATTCATCGGCTCATTTATTGATTCAAGTTACATAAAATATAACTATTTTCTTAGCAGATATATTCCCCAAATTAGCTGGTGGGCGCTGATTAGAGTGGTTATCCTACATATATTAAACCATGTTTGCCTAAAATTAAACTGCTTTATTAAATTAATTATATAGATGTAAGAAATCATAATAAAAACTTTTCTTCGATTTACTTTTTATAAAACATTTTTTTTTTTCTCTTCATACAAACCTGTGCTGAAAATTATACTTTAATGTATTTAATTTGCAATAATAGTTGATTTTTTAATTTGAATTTCTGTTAATGTGATGGCAACAAGTTGATAAAGGCTAATTTTTTTCCCATTGACATGCGCATGCAGATAAAATTTTATTTTTATTTTGTGCGAAATATGTTGTTGAAAAATATGATTAAAATATTTCTTTGAAAAATCATTAAAAATCGAAACTTAATTTTTAAGTTAAATTATTGATATCCTTAAAAAGATAATTTTTAAGCTTTAATTCGATGCAAAAATAATTTTTTTTTTCTGTAATATTTTCGGAAGTTATATCGGAAAAACGCCAAAATTTCGCTTATTTTTTAATTAATTAAAATTATATTTAAAAATTCAAAAAAATCTCTAAAAGGTGCACATTTCCAGCCTCCAAGGTATAAACATGCCAAATTTAGTAGCTGTAGGTCAAATGAACTGGTCTGTAAAGCGCCAACACACACACACATTGAGCTTTATTATAAGTATAGATATAGATAAGGGTTCTCTTAAAACAAATGCTCATCACATACTCAAAATATAGGTAGGTTTACACTTAGCCAGCTACAAACCATCAAGCAAGACCACGCATGCACAGAAATTGGACATAGTAAGTACTTATCCCATCAAGACAAGAACTTGTTATTGTCCGCTCTCTTAGCGAATGCTTTATCTCCCTTCTGCGCATGCGTATCTTATTGGAATCTTATGACTGTCCGAGTGTAAACCCATCTTAAGGGTCAGTTCTGCATGTGACGTCACGATGTCTTCTCATGACTCGTTCTGCGAACATCGCATTAAACGAGTAACTTTTTTACATTTTTTTTTTGTTTGTTTGTTTGTTTTTGTTCTTTGTGTGTTTCACTCGTTATGTGATATGCTGGGTAAGCGAGGTTTCACGGTATTACAGAAAAAACGATGTACTGATTGATTTTTCCCGGTTATGAAATGTAAACAGGAAAAAGGACATCAATAGTCAGAAATTTAACTTGCTGAATTAAAGTTTAAAATTCTCCAAAATTTTTTAAAATATATATATTTAAAAACAAAAGAAATATTTTAAGGATCATTCTGTTAATTAATTTTAACTTGCCTTTTTTTTTCTAATTATATGCATGCGCACATCCAGTTTGAAAAGACAGATGGTTGAATTTCTCTATTTTTCATTGTACGAATGTAGATGTATACTTGATTTCTATTCAAGTACTTGCTTGATATATCTTCAATTTACTAATTACTTGTCATATCGAACAGTATTTAGAAGAAGAAAAAAACTCACTTTTTTTTAACCCTTAACTGGAGATGGGAGTCAAAATGACTCAGCGTTGTTCATTAGCTCTGATGTCTTTTTTTTTATCTAATTATATGCATGCGTACATCCAGTTCGAAAAGACAAATGGTTGAATTTCTTTATATTATCATTGTAGAAATATACTTGAATTCGATCTAAGCACTTATTAAATTTTCTTCTATTTAATAATTACTCGACATATCGAACCATATTTAAAAAGAAAAAAAAAGAGTTGCTCCAATGATTAATTTATTTTTTACCTGCACACTATAATCGTTAAAATTAAGTTATTAAAATTTTAGAAACTGGTTTACTACAACAAAACTTTATTAGTAAAATAAAATATTTTTTTTTTATATTTTGAGACTATAAAAAAATACCTAAAAGCACCAGGTACACTCAGAGTAAATAGGGAGTCTTTTGATATTTATAGTCACTTGTTTTCCTTATTTTTTCAATAATTCTCATTTTGAAATTTTTGTTTTTATCTTAGGATTATTGAAAAAAACAATGCTATATTTTATTAGTTTGTTTTTAGCCTTTAAATAGATCATCGCAGTGATTTTTTTAACTCCAGAATCGAGTAAAGGGCGAAATTTGAAATCCATAGCAATCTTTTCAGAATGTTATTTTGATGGCTGACCATCGAATATTTTTTCGTTGTCCAACACAATCATTTCGTTAGTTTACGGGTGCCAGAACACACACACCCACGAACTAATCTCAAGAACTCGTTTCACCTTCTATCCGGTCCCCCAGCACTGAAAATCCAGCTGGTTTATAATTCAGCTTTTAATGACCGCCTCTGTCCCTGGCCATCGGAATCAGCAGGGCTCTCACGTACAAATGCCCGGGCTGGGAAGTCAGCGAATTTATTGCTTTTCAAGAAATTAGAAGGGGGGTTTGTACAATATTTTCAGAAACCCGGGTTACAACAGGAGCACGTGATTCGATTCCCGAATGCAGGAATTAAAATGGATGTCGCCACTAAGCCCTGCTTAAGCGATGAATTATGTATTGAGTTCCGTTTTTATAATTTGATTTCACTAGGTCTCAGTGCTGGGCGCTCGCAAAAGACGGAGATTCCTCGTAGAACAAATGAGATCCGGAGTTATTTGCACACTCTTTTGCATGGAATGACTTCTGGGTTTGTCGGAATTGGTTTTCTGATGGCTGCCGGTACTGTTTTAGGAGTAGTGATGCAAGTCAGTGGTTGTTTTGTAGTGCTTTTCTGATCACACTCGAAGGGAGGACATCGATTACGGCGAAATCTAAAGTCATTTGTTTAAAGTATTAACTCTCCTGCAGGATTTTTTTTTCTTTATACAGCATTAAACAGAGACAGAAATGTGTCTGTTTGCGTATAATTCTGCTGGCAATGCAAATGAAATTTAAAATAGGGTTTGAAGTCAAAACTGTGGAATTATTTCAAATTTTAAACCATATCATCGGTGTAAACTGTCTACCTCTACGATCGTTTGAATTTGACCGTAATAACTCAAGAAGGCAGCATGCTGAATGAATGAAATTGGACAAGTGAAATTTTGTTTGGAGTTCCATTTTTATATTTGCTATGTCTCGGTACTAGGATTCGTAGATGACGGAGTTTCTTGGCTTATCTCAGGGCGTTAATTAAATTCAAATTTATTTGCATAGAATGATTCTTTGTTTATTGAAAAAAAAGTGTTCTTTTATGAATGCGGGTATTGCTAAACGTTGTGGGATAAATTAGTGGTTGTTTTGGAGTGGTTTTTTTTTATTATTATACACAAAAGAAAGATATAGATTGCGGTTGAATGTAACTGTAATTGTTAAGAGAACTGGGAACCTCTGCACTTTCAAAAAATTGATTTTTAGTTTTAGTCTAATAAAATAGGGAGCACTTGATTGATTACACAAATGTATAATTTACAAACTTGTGAAATGTCTAGTTTATAATATTTTAATAATGAATTTAACATGAGTTTCGATGATAGAGAGGTTTTTTTTTCTTTTTGCTTCTCTCTTGAAACATTTTTTCAAAATATTTTTGAATATATTTACAATAATACTTTCCATTGTATTAATGAGTGGATTTCTACTCACATACTTGGCATATAGTTTTTGTGTACACGTTATCGTTGTTTTATGAATTAAAGTAATTTTTTTTAAAAAAATAAAGACGAATGAAGCCAAAAAAATATTCATACTTCGATATTTCTGACAAAAGACTGTAAAAACTTTAAAGACTTTACTTTTTTTTTTAATAATTTGCTCGGTATTTGAGACATTTATGGATTCTAAATATTTTTTTATATCAAATAATTAAGGCCATGAATAATTTTAGTTTTATTTTATAAATTTTAAACGATTGTATGTAGTGAAAGAATAAAGAACTCACGGGTCATAAAAGGAAAAAAAAAAATTAATAAAATATTATTTCCATTTCTTATTCTTATTATAATCCGTTCAATAATCAGATGACTATGAAACAAAAATGATATCCTTCCCTAAAACATCATAAATAGGCTTTCACATACTCTTTACTAAGGGTGTTATCACGAAGGACGTTTTGCATGGCATTGTCATACAATAGTTACGAAATATTAATTTTTGGCATGAATTAAGCATTTTTACTAAATCTACTGTGTGATCCTTGGCGAGGTTTTTGGCGATTCATTTTTGGCGTGTGGTTAATAGTGTCCGGAAATCGAATTTGTGTTTTCGACACAATTTTTCCTAACCGACTGAAAAAAAAATTGTCTCAGAGCTGCACTTGTAGTCACAAAATCCTATACCAAATTTGGTATATTTAAGTTATTGCGTTTTTCAATTGTCGCATTGACATTTTTCCAAAAGTATAAACCGGTAATTGCTCGACTTCTTTTTGAATTTAGCTCAACATTTATTAGGTGTATGCATTACAGATGTTAGGTCTCTTAACCGGATTTTAACCGTCCAAACTCACTTCGTTTTGTAATTATCATATTAGCTAGTATTCGAACAGCCAAACAGACAGACTTTCCTATGAATGATTTTGATAGAAATCTACAAAAACTGAATACCAAATTTCATTCGTCTAGCCCGATGATTTTTTGAATTATACATATACATATTATCACAGACATATTGACGGACAAACATACATAATGTCAAAGAATGTTTTTTTTTTTAAACTCAGGAGGTTTAAAATGGGGAAATCCATCAAAATCTCGACTTCGAATTTTTTGACGATCACGATACTTTTTCTATACAAGAAAGTAGAAACATTAAATTCTCCAATATTATCCTATTTTGTGCCAGGCACGGCTGCCTGTCATTGCTGTCCAAGTCTCTGACTTTCTTCAAATAGAGACCCCATTTTTATGGGTGCCCAGTAAACGTTTAATGTGTTCACACATATCACCCCAAACTGTCTGATTTACGTATACGGGACCGTTTCCTGGCAGTCATAAACAACAGAGGTTTACGGCTGCGGGGGCCGTAAACAAAAACATTCCTCCCATACCAATACTAGTTTATCTATCGAGCGTAAAAGATTTTTATTCTTTATGAGCCAAAATATCGACAAGCCAAGATACCACAGCGTTGCAAAAAAGAGTTGGATGTATAACTTGGATCGAGGACGGGGTGGGGCAGGGAATTTAATGGTATTGACATATCATTGTGAGAATGGTTCTCCTACGTGTGAATGGTACGTGTTTTTGAGACTGGATATATTTATCTCCTGTTTCTTTATGTGATCAGTTGATTGTTCAGTGTGGCTGCCCTTTTTAGTAAGAGTTTTCTGGAGTCAAGACTTGTAGTTACAGTGCATTTGTAGAATATATAATGCATGGCTGAGTTTTCTTTTAGATACGGATTCAGAGGGGTGAACTTCGGTGTGGTATTCGATTTCTGTTGTCAATAGAAGTCTTCAAAATTTCGATAATGCGTTTGTAGATTAGCTTGTAAATTATTTTTTAACTAGCCTGATTTAGATTCTTTGATGTAGTTTAATAATGTAATTTAAAATTTAATTTGCAAGTATGAAAGCGAATGGAAAATACGAACCTCTTTTTACGGAATAACTTTCATATATATACATTAATGTTCTTTTACTTGATAAATGATATTATTTCCTATGTGCATCAAAATTTGAAATTAATAATGATAGTACCAACTAAACGTTCAAATATAGCAAACAAATGAATTAGCATTAAGCAGAACCATTAAATCTAGATTTTTGTATAAAAGAGCAACTTGTCCGCTGTTTTAAACCTACTAATTATATAGGATAATTACCCCTTCTCATACAATGACGAGGCTAACTCGCGTATCGAATTACTGAAGTTTAAATTTTAAATTTTGTATTAGGGGAAAATATTAAGTAATTTGAAATATAAAAATCACTAAAAAATACTCCAATATCCCAAATTCCCTTGTTTTTATAGAAAATAAAATGATTAGAAGAAATGTCCCAAATAGAAATTGTTAAAAGAATCCCTTTGCCAAATGGTGAATATACAAATATACTATTATATAACATTACTGTTAATAAACCAAAAATGAGCTCTTATTTATCTGGAAGAAAATGTTCACTCAAATTTAGCTTTATGGAGCAAGAATATCATTTTTTTTTTTTTTTGTCACACAAGAGTTTTAGATTTCTGATATGCAAGTTATATATAAAATAAAATAATATAATATCCTGGACGTTTAGAGATGATTAATAATTTGATTTTGCCTTATTCAATGTGATGATCAATCATAAATTTTAATCATTAAATTAACTTAATAATTTTCATAAATAATTGTAATAATCGTACAATATTGTAACGAAATATATTTTTGACCGTAAATGAATGAATGAATGTACCTTAACCCGTAACTGGATATATGAATTCCTCACGCGGTCAGAAACATGGAGTCAAAATGTCTCTATAATTATTTTTCTTTTTTGTCTTTTGTAAACAGCTTTGGAATTTATTTTGGAAACACAATACATTCTGGAAATCCTGTAATACCAAAAATATTAAAAATGTTAAATGTTATAATATTAAATGTTGGAAAGATGTTAGAAGAAAAAAACCTAAACAATCCTTTAATAAATATTTACTTTGGTTAGATATTAAGGAATTACACTAATGTTGTTAGAATTTAACAAACAAAAATACAGAATATAATATTTTAAAATATTATTTTAAGAATATTTCTTTATTCTTTTTGTATTATTCCAATTAAAAGCAGTTACAGAGACATGGTGTCAATGACTCCATATATAGCAACAAACACTTTGAATAAGAATTACTCGTTTATACGCACGTGTTCCTACTCAGAGTTTTGCCAACATACTGCTGAAAGAACAAATTGAAGGTACTGAGAAGATGATTGTGTTCAAGAACAAAATACCACGCGATAATCAAAGCTAATGAACAATGTGGAGTCATTTTGAATCAAATCTCCAGTTGCGGGTTAAATGTTATTTTCATTACACTTTGTACATTGATTCAATTTTCTACATTTATTTTTCTGCAAAACGTATTATTCATATTAATCATGCGCATGATACTTATGATATAATCTATGAAGATACGATGAATTAGAAATGTAGTGTAATGTGCATTTGCTGGCAACTTCGCGATGATGTGTAATATGTTATCTTATTTTAATGTGATTAAAATAAATTAATATCAGTAATGATATTACACTTTGTACATTGATTCAATTTTCTACATTTTTTTTCTGCAAAACGTATTATTCATATTAATCATGCGCATGATACTTATGATATAATCTATGAAGATACGATGAATTAGAAATGTAGTTTAATGTGCATTTTCTGACAACTTCGCGATGATGTGTAATATGTTATCTTATTTTAATGTGATTAAAATAAATTAATATCAGTAATGATATTACACTTTGTACATTGATTCAATTTTTTACATTTATTTTTCTGCAAAACGTATTATTCATATTAATCATGCGCATGATACTTATGATATAATCTATGAAGATACGATGAATTAGAAATGTAGTTTAATGTGCATTTGCTGACAACTTCGCGATGATGTGTAATATGTTATCTTATTTTAATGTGATTAAAATAAATTAATATCAGTAATGAGTCAAAGCAAATATTTTTATTTTCTATAAGAAAAAAAGTATCTGACGAAATGATGCAGAAGTTTTCCAGTACTTAAAAATAAAATCTCTGTTAGTAGTGAATCTTTTAATTTCTCATTGCTAGACGCCGAATCAAATAGAATCTGGTTAACTTATGCAGCTTATTTTAATTTTAATGTTGAAAGCGAAATAGTAAATTTTATAGTTTAGTTTAAAATATTTCTATTCATTATGAAACAAGGAATCCAGTATCCACATTTAGGACATCTACATGTATAAGTTCTTATGGTTAGATATATAATGTTCCAATATCCACATTTAGTTAATTTTGAACTATGATCCACATTTAGTTTAAGATATTTCTCTTCATTATGAAACAAAACCCAAACTTATAACCCGAGCTCAGCTCGTAGGAGGGGGAAGAAATGGTGAAGGATTAATCATAAAGAAAATAAGGTATAAGAATTTTAATGGTATAGGCAGCCATATCACTGTTATTTTGCCGTTGCTTTCTGCTTACAGTACGTGTTTATGAGTTATAAACATAAACAATTGTATTTCTATCATTTCTTTTTATATAACTGAATCATCTTTGTACGATTTATATTAAACAACTCATGAAATACATTTTCGGAATCATGATGAAATTTTACCTAAATAAAACCTGCACAAGTGAAGAAAAATGCGGCGGCGGATCAATACTTCGGATAAACTGTAATTTATCTATATAAAATTTTTATACATAAAACTAAGTATTGATTTATATATCTTTTATATAGAAATACTACTACCATTGATAATCTTAAATATTGCTTTTTCGATTTAATAATCTTAACAGGATGTAAGTTTCTTTAACAATACGGAAATAAAATAAATCCCATTTTTTTAATATGAAAGGTTATTGATAAAAGCGTACAAAATAGATAACTGTACACAACAAACGGTATTGGCATATAATTTTTATAATTTTATTTCTACAAATGCTAAATGATTTTGTAATCTGTTGATTAAATTATAGCAGATTTTGAAATGAGAGGAGAGAGATGTTTTTTTAAGGACGTTAAAATTCTTTTTCTCTGTCTAACAATCTTTAAATCCTATGTGTTTAATGTATCTTAGAATCTCGGACTCATTGCGGACTCATTTCGAAATTCAGATAATGCCATAATGATCCCATGAACTTCTGATTTCATGGATGTCTTGAATGATTCCCCAATCATTCATAGTTTTATTGAATAAATTGCTTGATGTAAGTTTAATGTATTTTTAAAAGATCAATAAGGACTAAGGAATAAAATTCTCTTTTACGTTCGCTTTCGGTAAAATAATATTATTATGAATTTCTAATATTGCATTTTCGAAACCAAGCAATATTAAGAATTTGTAATATTGTTTGGTTTTATGTTATGTAGAAGAATTTTACAGATAGTTCAAACGGATGTTGAAAGGATTTTAAGTTAATAATATCTGGTCTTCGCGATTGTTTTGAAACGCTAAAGACAAAAATAAAGGATTCGGAGTATTCGGGAATCCAGGCGATATTTAATTTGTGTCTGAGTTCCGATGTATGTTCCAAAACATTCGATGTCCAATCAGGTCGTTATAAAAAGTGGAGACGCATGGATGAATCAATAGTAGAGTTAATTCTTTATTTAAATAGTTGATCTTAGTGAGATTTTTTTGCACTCTTTGTGCCGTTGGATTGTTTAATAGTGATTTGCTGCTTGCTTGATGCTTTTTATTTAAGTATTGATCTTGTATGTTTTTGTATGTTGTCTTATATGTTGATCTTGTATGTTTTTGTATGTTGTCTTATATGTTGATCTTGATGTTTCGGCTATGTTTTGTTACTATTTTTCGTACCTTCGATTCCGTACCTTAGTATCAAGCGCCAATTTTCCTTATTGAACCTGCTGGACATTTTTACCACACACCCATTAGACGTCTTTTTCCCAGCAATATTTTACACACGAATAGAATCATTGTACTAAATATTATCATTAATTCAAATCTAAATTTCTGCTATATTTGAATAATTTTTAGCTGACTATAAACATCTCATCCATTAAAATCAAATTCAGTCTAAGTTTCACATTTAAAATGAAAACCATGAAAAGAGACATTAACAATAAGGCAAATCAATATAACAAAAAGAATCGTGCTGTATAAGTTAAGTTTGCAAGATCATTAAATTTTTCAAAGTAAAAACTATGACGCAGACGCATATAACAATTTTGGCACTATGATATATTGAAATCATATGAGAATGACTTATAATATGAAGCTTTTTACTACTTTATTAAATAAAAATATCTTCATTTGTTAAAATTCTATCTCATATTATTGATAGAAAAACAGTTTCTGCAGAGTAACACTTAATTACACAAAGATCATTTGCATCTCTAAACTACTACAAACAAACAAACAAACAAACTCACTTTTTCAAAGTCTAGGTAATAAAATGATCGTCAATAACCCTCATAAAAAAGTAATTACGATTCGTCTCCGAGTCCAACCTCAATCGAGTTCATGATGACTTCAATGCAATTCTACCCATCACATTAAGAAAAACTCGCTGAGTTTGTTGCCTCATCATTTCGGTATAATGCACCAACCAATAACGATTTTATCATTTGGAAAGGGTCGCTTGAACTAATGAAGAAAAAACACAGGTGGGCCATAGCAATAAAGAAAACACTATAACCTAATAAAGAAAAGAGAGTCCCAGTGGGAAAAGAAACAAAGGAAAGAAAGTGAGAAAGAGACTGGCCCGTTGTTTGGACGCAAGACAGGTTCGGCAGCATTTAGGCGTTACGCTTCCAATTTGTCTCAGGGGTGGTGTTAGCACGTAACCTGCTTGCCTGTTTCTACGTGTTGCTATAAGGGTGTAATTACAGCACTCTGTCTCCCCCTTGTGCTGATCCATGACGTTCTGCTCTGGAATTTGAGCAATTTGTTTCTTGATTAGCTAAGCAATACGCATGAAGGAATTCTTGTTCTGTTTGTATTTAACCGCTAACACGAAACAAAATACAATTAAATTATTGGCATGTTAAATTACAATCTGTGTATTTAGAAGTATTAAAAAATCATTTTTGCCGATTATCAATTAAAATGTAAAAATAATTTTCCAAATTTTCTCAACAAGGATTTGACATGTTTATAAAAGGTACTTTTAAAATGCCATTGCAACTTCAGGAAATTGCCTGCCTTCATTAACCTTTTGTAGAAATATGGCATCAATATAAGAGTTTAAAGGTTTTAGCTTATATTCCTATTAGTAGAAGACATAGCTTTGCATCTATAATTACAGCAAATTAGGTTGTATTTTGTTTTATTCTGCTAATGGATTAAATATTTTGGATGAAATATAATATTAATAAGATTATGACAGACTAAGAATTAAATCGTTAAGATTGCAATGTACATATATATGTAATCATATTTCTTAATCTAATTAATTTCCTATTTCTTATCTTAAAATAACATATATATCACTTTATTCTAAATAGTCTATTTCCCGATCCAAATCCCATTTGTTTATTTAATTATTTCTAGCATTTGCTTTAAAATATTTCTGACTCTGTAATTCGTACACTGCAAACGAAGGAATAATAATAGCTAGCGTTCAACGCTTAAATATGGAAAATACCTAAGATTCCCTTTCCTAAATCGATAGGGTCAATGAAATCTTTATAAGAACCTCATTATAAAACCACTAAGTGGAAGAAACCTCTCACTTTTATTCTGATGCGAACAGACGTACCCCGTCTTTGTCCTATATTATTCAAGCTCTCCCGTGGAAAAATAAATCGAAGTAAATTCAGTCTGTCTTCTTACCGGCCACTTATGTATAAAACTATTATATATTATAATATAAAGATATACAACTCTGTTTTCGCGTTTTTCGATAGATTGCTGCAGCAGTAAGTACTGTTTAAAATAAGCAGATGAAAGAATTTACATTTTCCAGCCGAATTCCCGCCATTTTCTGGAAGGTTTTTTAATATACTTCCATTTCACAAACTATTTTCTAATTATCTACTTCCATTTATTATCTATTTCCATTCCGGAACAATTACTATCAAGTCCTTAAGGAGAGTCTTCTCTTGGAGAAAGTTTAAATCGTGAGTGGTTACAACGCTTCAGACCGATGTGTTACGGTGCCAGGATTATGCGCTGCATTTGGGGAGATCAGCTCAGTGTGATATATTATGAGCTGGTTAAACCGAGTTAAACCATCACATGGCATCGATACTGAAAGCTGTTGCTGCACTTAATACATATATTAAAGGAGGAACAGGGACAATACATGGAGACAAGTTCTCCCTCGGCATGGCAATGTTCTGTCATATGCCTCGAGGTCGGTCAAGAGATACTTGGAAGTACTAAATTGGGAAGTCTTACCCCACCCACCATATTCTCCGGACATTGCTCCTTCTGCTACCATTTTTTCAATTTATGGCCTACAGCTAAACTGATCAGCATTTTCTCTCTGATGGAAAATTCCGAGGATGGTTTGACTCATGGATCTTTTCAAAAGACACGTCATATTTCTAGATGGTATCCGGCAATAACCAAGAAAGATGGGAAAAAGTTGTAGTAAGCACCTAGCAGTACTTTGAATCACTATAGGTAATCACTTTTTAAGAATAAAGTCACAATTTGTTTGGGAAAAAAAACTGTTGAAACTAAGTATATAATGTAGCACATGGATTTGGGAAATACATTTTTTTGAAAATTGCAGCACCGGAATTGATTGGTTACCTCCATAAGGAAAGTCATTTTGAAGAAGAAATTTATTAGGTGTTTAAGGATTTACAGTTACTGATAACTAAAGCTTTTATTAACATTATTATTCGCTATAATGCAAATATTAACATTAACAAGATATTATGTTTTGCTATTATGCATAATATTGCTGAAATAAATTATCAAAAGCTTTTCATTTAATGGTATTAAAATAAAATGGAAACATGTGTGCCCGTTACATTCTCCCTCATCGCCGAAAAAAACTCCGATATTTTCTAAAATAACATATGTATGATTCTTATTTAACAATTTTAGTTTAAACTGTTGGTTTTTGTAATTTTAGTAATGGTTTATCGTTATTTTAATGTTTGGAAACAGATGGCCGAATGCCCAATTAAAATATTTATCTATATAGTATAAGTAGAAATATTTGAAGAAAAAAGATCCAACTGTGAAGAAAATACAAGAAATTAGAAACAAGTAAAAGAAAATACAACAAATACAGAAGCAATTAAAAGAAAATACAACAAATTCAGAATCAAATAAAAATTGCAACAAATTCAAAAACAAGTAAAAGAAAATACAATAAATTCAAAAACAAGTAAAAGAAAATACAACAAATTCAGAAACAAGCAAAAGAAAATACGGAAACCAAACATTTTGTTTTCATTGAAGAGAGATTCTCCATTATCTTGGCATTGCGCTCCAATTTATTGTCCCAGTTTTTTTTCGTTTTTTTTTTACTTTGATACTTGAAACTGAGGAAGTGATTACTGATGTAGAAATTTCACTTGGAAGACGAACGCACAATAAGAGAAAGCTTCACAGAAAAGTTTTACATTAAAATACTTATAGCAGTTATTATTTCGAATTCTTTACAAAATACACGTTTGAAAAATAACTCTTTTTTTAGCAGGAAAATGTTCTCTGGGTTCAATGAGCTTTAATGTTGCATGTTAAGAAGAAAAATGTTCCCCGGGATAATATTTACTGGCTTTAATGTTGCACGTTTACAAAATAATTATTATTTCATAATAATATTTTCTGTAATAAATTAAAATGATTGAAAGTTATACTTTAAACTAGTTAAATATAGTTTGCATTGAGCCAAAAAAATATTGGTTGGATGTACTAGTCAGTATCCATACATAATTAAATGTGCTAGTTTCCCTCGATTCAGATTGTTTATTTGAAACTAAAACTACATATAAATCAGATTTTAGTTTTTATAAATTTTTTATATAATACTTATAAATCCAAAATGATAGTGTGGAGAATCAATTTATTTAACATTAATCATGGATTATGAAAAACGTTTTTGGTAATGAAGAAAATTCACACTGAAGTGCATTTTTAGTCTGAGAAATAAATTTTTGGATGGATGTTCTAGTTGGTACATATACGTGATTAAAGGTTGTACTAGTTTTACTCAATTCAGAATTTTCCAACTGTTTATTTAAAACTAAAACATTCTAAATTTTCATATTAATCATATTTTGATTTTTATATATTTTGTTTATATAATACTTATAAACACTTCTAAATTCAAAAAGAAGACGTGAAGGACCGATTTATTTAATATCAGTCATGATTTTAATTTTAAAACTTTTTGGAGATGAAGGAAATTCGCACGAAAGTGTATTTAATCTGAGAAAAAAAAAATCTTAGTTGGATGTACTAGTTGGTACCCAAACATAATTAAAGGTTGTACTAGTTTTCCTCACATCAGAATTTTTTGATTGTGTAGTAAAACTAAAACCACAAATAAATCCGAATTTGATATGTATACATTTTATTTCTATAATACTTACAAGAACTTATAAATCCAAAATAAAGATGTGAAGAACCTATTTATTAAATACCAATGATGGATTTATTTTGAAAACTTTTTTGAGGCAAAGAAAATTTCGAAAGTGTACTTTTAGTCTGAGAAATACCTTCTGCACATTTAATAATGCAGTGATTCCCTACTTCTTCGCTGCAACGAGGCACAGCTCGAATGAAGCTAAAAATAACAAGAAAAATGAAACGATAAATTCACCAGATGCACCACGTGCTTCAAGGCAATTTTCTTGCCAGCGAAACTTTCTCAATTTCGGGACTACCAACGCAGTCCTTGCGTAAGGATATACAACCGCACTGAAGGATTGTTAAAGTTTATAACCGTGCACATGTTCACTTTGTGCAGAGAGGCGACTTTATTTTTAGATTTAAAAGATTTTCAGAGGTCTTGTTATTTATGCATATTCTTGCACCACTTCACACCACGTAAGTATCTCTAGGGGATCATATCTAAGGAGAAATGATACCAAAATAAGAAATTCTCACCCCATATCATTTCGAAGTACCTTTTTTTGTGTGTGTATGTCTTGGTTCTTCCTTTTTATTTTATACAAACGAGAGAGGTTTACTTTCACAAAATTTTTAAGGTTCTCCGACCACATATTGTTTTTGAGGGTTGTTCTTTTTCCCTTTTACTTTTTGCTTTTAGTAGTAGTGGTGGAGTGAATGGAAAGAAAATTGCTTTAGATTGAAAAATCGCGAAAAGAGTTTCATGGTAGTAATTTTTTTTTTTGTTGTTGTTGCTCTTTTTTTATATGAACTCCGAATATGGCTAGAAAAATTTCCAACATAAGAAATCAATGTCAAAAGTAAAAAGTAAAGAATATATATTTTAAAGTTGGAACTATATATACAAGCCTGACACTTTTCCCTAAAAATATGGGTTTCAGCATTTCCTGAATCAAATTTTATTCTTCAAACCGATTCGTTTTCTTTCATTTAATAATTCGACAATATTTTTAATATTTCGAACATTTGTTATATAAATTTATTCATTTTCCAGTCCTGTCAGTCATATTTATTTTACTTCTCAATATTTACATTTGGGTACGACTCATTTTTTATGAGTTTTTATATGTTTTTTCTTCATACCTGTGTCATATCTCTATATAATATCAAATAATGAGCATACTTCATATAAATAATTTTACTAAGAAAATCAATTATGTATATTCAATATAAATTGTATCTAATAACATAAATTAAAACCTAAAACTTTATACGAGATGATCTTTCTAATCATAACTCAAAAGTTAATTTATAAACTGATAGAAATAGATTTATGATAAGAAATGTGTCTTGAATGAAATAAAGAATTATATCTTATGCTATTTGAATCAAAAAATAATTTCTAAATATGCTTAAAAACATTATGAAATATTAATTTATATAACGCGTCACGATCCTATTAGTTATACATAAAAGTACGCATTGAGGCACTAATATTTTACACTCAAAAGTTTATTATTATTCTGTGATTAAAACTAACGGAGTTATTAAGTTTGAGATGCCATAAATTTAGTAAATTTCAATGGTCTTTTAGAATAAGTCTAGAACTTAATTAAAAGAGTGATATAAAAAGCTTCATAACTCCATGCATTTTAATTGCAGAACTCTGGAGCCTTTTTAGTTTAAAATGATAGCGAATGAATTAATATTTCTTTAAATATGACTGATAGAATCGGGGATACATAGACCTTAAGTGCTCATATGTGCACTTACTGATTCAATCAACATAAAATTCAGTAAATGGCTTTTACTTCTCAAGAACAAGCAATAATAATGAGAAGTGAAATTCTAGATAAGAATTTAAAGAAACGAGAAAGATTTCTTGATTTCCATAATGAAAATTGTGCTTGCATATTTATTTACTATATAAATTTTTTAACAATTTATATAGTTTTCGTAAATATGTTTAGTAGCAAAGTAATTCTAGCCCCTTTAAAAACTTATTTTTCTTTAAAGCTTCTATAAATTATAATGTACTTTAAAACTGTTCATTCCCTTTGTTTGTTTGTTTTTCATTTCTGTGTAAATTAAAATTTCCTCTTTTATTTATAGAATTATTTTTCAAAATTAATCGGGATTACGTTATTGTTTGTAAGAAATAAACCAAAGGAAAATAAGTTTAAGAACGAATAAATTTTTTTTGCTAACAATAAACAATTAATAAAAATACATTACAACAATAATAAAAATATTTTTCAATGTGTAGCTCTCGCACTAGAACATTTAAACAATCCACTCCATTGCCAAGCCATAGAATTCACTAATATTGTTTAGTTCCTCGGCTATTATAGTAAGATATAATGAGTGAATTATTATTTCAATTAATTAGAGTTTATCGTTGGGTTGCTTCTTTGCAACATGTTCTTTAGGCACCTCCATAGATTTTAGATTGGGTTACAGTATTGGCTATTTTCAGTTTATTCCAGTAGTGCAATCTGACGGTCTTAAAGCCAGTTTCTACATAAAATGGAGATGAATTCTGTTGAAATATATATCCTTCATTATTTGAGAAAAGTTCATGTATACTTTAGGAATAAGTACTTCATTTATGTTTTTAGCTTTTATATTCTCTTTTGCTGTCATACAACACAAGATCATACACTTATCGGATGTTTAATAGTAAATGTATTGTAATTTGAATGGAAATCTTCCTCTTACATTTTTTATGCCATTGCTACCTAAAAATGAGATTTCCGTCTCATCAGCCCAACTCATACTTCTCCATTTTTCTGTTGAGCAGATATCATGGAATTTTACTCAGTGTAATTTTTTATAACTTTTGTTTCTTATTTAAAAATGACTCCGTTGTATCGAATTTTTCCATTTATATCTGATTCGTGCAATCTGCGCCGAGTGGTCTTCGTATTCAACTTCACATAGCATTGCGCCATTTTTTTACATACTCTCGGATGATTCTATTCTATGAAGTAGACATAGCTTTTTAATTATTCAATACTCAGTGTTGTGCATCGCTTAACCAATTCCGTTTTCTAGCAACTTATTTTCCTTGCACCTCATTGAAAATTTTGAAATGTCCCCCTTTTTTGTGGTTTCCATCATTTTTTTTTCTTATTTCATTATGACTAAAGTCTTGTTTGTGCAATATTAAAACTTTGAAGATACTATTTAAACTTTAATATGTTTTGAATGATCAATGAACTCTTTGAGCCTTTTCTTTTATTTTACGCAGATAATCTCACAAATTTTAAGATTACAAAAAATATTACCAGCTTGATGGCAATCGCAAAAAACACTAAAATACGATCACCTCTGAATTCCAAAATATGGCATCAGTTGCAGAATTCTTCTCATAAAAAGATGCCACCTTATTGATGCGTAAACAATCATATCCATTGGATACATTTAATAGCATATCCCTAATTACTATATACCATAACTACAACAGCATACTACTACATACCATAACTACTACAGTATGCCCCTAATTACTACATACCATAACTACAACAGCATGACCCTGACTACTACAGCATACCATAACTACTATAGCATACCATAACTACTATAGCATACCATAACTACTATAGCATACCATAACTGCAACAGCATGACCCTGACTACTACAGCATGACCCTGACTACTACAGCATGACCCTGACTACTACAGCATACCATAACTACTACAGCATACCATAACTTCTCTAGCATACCCTGACTACTACTTACCATAACTACAACAGCATGCCCCTGACTACTACATACCATAACTACTATAGCATACCCTGAATACTTCTTACCATAAATACTACAGCATACCTTAAACTACTACAGCATACACTGACTATTACATACTATAACTACAACAACATACTACTACTACATAACATAAATACTACTACATAACATAAATACTACTACATAACATAAATACTACAACATAACCCTAACTACTACATAGCATAACTACTACAGCATTGCCTACTTTTGCTACTTATTTATTTATAACTTTTTAAATGTATTGATAATTAAGCATAATTTAATGCATTACATTCTTGGTTAAATTATTTTTTAAGGATATACAGTTTCATGGTATCACTGCAAATACTATTGCGGTTATGAGGCGTTAAATCTCCAAAATGCACTTTTTCCTAAAAGATTCTGTAATGGTCACTACTGTATAACTATTCTTTGATTGATGGAAATATAATCAAACTAGTTGTAAGATAATTATAGTTTGTGCCAAATTTCATATACTGTTGCATTCATTGATAAATCTATCTACAATTGTTAATGTATTCACAAAGAAGAAAAAAATATGTGAACCTGTCTAAAACAAAATATGCTTTGTATTTTATAATTAAAATAAATTGCCAGAATATTTCTTATATTTTTATTTAATTGGATTATTGTTTATTTTGGAATAGTTAAAAGGTATTGAAAGTGCTCCTTATAATAACGAAATCTCGTTAGATCAAGATCAGAATTTGATCTGGGATTACATCCATCGTCATAAAAAAAAATGTCCATTTCATCCTCTTTCGGATTAACCTTGTCGGATAAAAGAATATTAAAACTCAAGGGAGATCGTTCCTTTGTATCACTATTATATTTTTGAGTTAATGAATTATAAATTTTTGTATAGACTTTGTCATTAATATATTTTCGAGTTCATTAACTGTAAATGTTTATATAGACTATAGTATTCTTATTAAAAGGATAGGTTTTTACTGTTAAAAAAATAAAATAAAAGCATTTGCGATTAGAATTGCCTATTATATTAATAGCTGTATGCTTTAAGAGAGAGAAAATAAGATAATTTAATAACAGAAAAAAAAACTTGAATGAATATTATCCTATTAATTTAATACGAATCAACTATACCCATTTAATAAGAGCTTTGGAATTTGCATTTATTTAATAAAAGAGGATATATTTTAATATTATAAAAAAGCATGTTTAATTCTTTATGTCATAATTATTTTTTTCTAATATTCAAAAGAACCCATTGTTATTCCTTTCATTGCGATGTTTTTTGTACATTTCCTTCATAAAAAATTGTCTCAGAAAGCATTAAGGCTTTTCAACCCTCTTTTTAATAAATCTCAAATGAAAAAAAAAATAACAGAAATAAAATAAATTGTCATTTCTTCTAAGATCATTTTCATAATGTTCGCCGAATTTAATGCACAACAGTATTATTATCTTAAAAAGTAATTTGCACTTTCTGAGATGCAAAATATTTTTTATTAATATTATCAAAACATTGGTTTACACAAAATAATTGATTAACCGAAAGAAAAATTAAGAATTTTCACGGCCTTACATAAGTTCCTTGCGAGAAATATTTTAATGTTTGCTTTCCCTATTAAATGAGCCTAATTCGGAGCATTCTATGATTGCAGTTTTGAATTAACGACGTTTGACATTTCAAAGAGAATCCATTAATTAATCTCCTTTATTGGAATTGAAATTCCTGGTTTTAATTTGGGCCAAAACGAATTAGTTATCGATTGTGACTCAAGGTTATGAAGGCGGAAAATTTCCCTTGATTGTTGTTTCCCTTTGATGGCATCTCGAATCTTGTTTTGGTGCTGCTTTGAAATGAACACATTTATCCAGGAGATCGTGAAATCAGGTAATTGGACTGCCTAGTGTAAGAATATTCTATGGAGACAGAAGGACTGCTTTGATCTCAAAGCTGATAGATTAGTGCAAATGCGATTATTTCAGTTTTGGTAATCCAAATAACATTAAAAGAGATTAAAAAATTATTACCCCTCTCCATTCTGAATCTAGAAGGGTAATTTGAAGTTTCTAGGAGTTAGCATTTTTGGATCCAAGAGTCTTTTTATTAACATAGCCATTTATTCCTTCTTACGCATAGTATATCAAGAATGCATTAAAAGATAGATTTAGAAATGGGCCTTAACTAAGAACTGGAATATATGTTTGGTATATATATGCTATTAAATCCTATTAATACCTAAAAGTGGAAAAAATCTAATTATAGGTTAAGTCTAAATAATATATATATCATCTTTAGTTGTTAAATGAGCTGAATAATTAGTTCCTTAATCCGTATACTTATTTCTTGGCTACTTCATCTGTCCAGAATTTGTATCTTTAAGGCATTTTTACATTTCTTTGTCAAGCCAAGAATTTCAGTAATACATTCAAATCGCAGACAGTGAAACAAAAGAAAACATAAGAATGCGTTCAAAATATTTATATGTTGTTTACGGCAAATTTATTGTTGTTACCAAAATATAGCTGTGCAAATATTTCTTGTGTGGCTGTGATTTTGAAGTGCTATGGTAGCTCAACGTAATAAAATCTTAACGTAAGAACTTTAGAAATTAGAGTTTGAGAAGAGGGGAAAAAATTCAGAAGTATGATCAATTTAAAAGTTAAAGTTTTTCTAGTTTTTTTTGTCATTTAAATGTATTAAATGTCTATAAATATCATTTTAAACTCTCATGAATTTGAGTGCCGTGGTAGCCTGGTGGTAAGATATCTGCTTCGAAACCGGAGGGCTTCAGGTTCGAAACCCAAATCCACATAAAAACTGTGTAAGCGTGTCTGGTGCACGCTAAGTCCTTCGGGGCTAAACACCCTCCTGCTGGTGTGGTGAGGTAATTTTGAAGAGAAAGTGCCAGCTCAGGTGTCGTCCTCGTCATGTGAACATGGTTCAAAATTACGAGGTCCATCCCAAAACATCTCTTGTGTTGCTTTAATACGGGACGTTAATATAACTAAACTAAGCCCCCCTCCCCCACCTTATGGAATAAATCGAAGTTTTAAACATGAGTTTAGTTTTTTTAAACTAAACTTGTGAATTTGTTTTAAGTGTGTGTATGTGTTTTGTACAAGCAGATGCAACTATATAACAAATAAAAGTATGTAACTCGTAACGTTCCGTTATAAAACGGAATTAATATGCATTATGGTTAAAGATCTGATTAGTATGAATAATTGCTTATTCCTATTAACCTTTATTAGTATCATAAATTTAAATGCAGCATTAAAAATTAATATTTTTAATTATGTATTAATGACAATTGGTTAAAAATGGCAGTTAGTATTAACTGCCGTGAAACTTTATATTAACGATTGTTATAAATAATAATCTATCCATCGCATTTACTATAGCATTTACATTATCTGATTTCTCTGCTAATAGATTTACTGCTGATCTGTACCTGAGTGTCCGTTATATATTCACAAATTTCATTATTATTGTTCAAGAACAAGCAAAAATAAATCGAACAATAATCGATTACGAAAAGAATTGCAAATCTTGTTTTTCGATGACAGAAAAAGGAGGGAATAAATATTTTTTTGTCCCAAAATCGTCATTTTTAATTTAATTTATTTGTCTGCATTTTAAAGACACATAAATTATTTCTTATTAAATTTTATACTCCATGCTTCTGTACAAATCTCGATAATGTTTATAAATGAAAGCAGAAATGTTTGCCAGTGTTTCTTATTTTTAATCAAGAAAAACACTTTAGAAATCTTAATTTGAATTAAATAATACGCAGTGATGAAAATATAAGTTGACTAAATCGTTTGAATTGTTTTGTTAACTTTAGTTGGATTTATGTCTTATTTTAAGGCCATATGGGGACTATTTTGGGATTATGCTGCAATTTTGAACTTTGGTCAAATAGAATTCTAAGTCCCACACCAGCCACAGGACGTCCAAAGTTAATGTATCAGATGATGGCACCGCTGTTCAGCGAAAATGGTTTCTGAGATTGAGACTCTGCCACCTAGGCCCAATGACCTTGTTTGGATATTAAATATCATTTATTCTTGAATTCGGAATCCCTCCTAACTTTTGCACATGCGCTGAGAGGTGTTTATTTAATCAAAAAAAGAGTGAGAGGATATTTACATTTAGCAGTAGGATGAATTCAAATTATCCTCGGGATTAAGAGGCGTAATAACTGCTATCTTTCAGCGTACCATCCCTCAGCAAAGTACAATCATCGTAAAGCTCTAGTCTTGGGATCTTGAAATAAACAGTAATTACGAATTGGTCACTTAATTTCTAAAACTTGCGAACTTACATGATGAGGTGGTATTGTTTTTCTCATATTTGTAAATATTTCTTTTAATGCTAATTTATTTTTTTCTATATGGCATAAGCAACATTTAACTTTAAACAAAACTTAAAAAGAAATATGAAACATAATTGAATTTCATAAAGCATTATTATTATATTTAGCGCAAACTGAGTAAAACAACTTTAAAAATGCAAAAAAAAAAAAAAATCTTACATATTTTTTTTTTCATTTTTTTTTACGTGGTATGGTTAGATGGTATTACTTTTTCCTTTTTTTTGTCAATCCTGCTTTTAATTCTAATCTATTTATTCTATCTGGCATAAGTATTTTTAAATTTAAAAAAAATTGAAAGAAATAAGAAATTTAATTAAATTTCATAAAGCATTATGATTATCTTTAGCGCAAAGTGAATAAAAACAACTCAAAAATGCAAAAAAAGAAAAATTAAAAAAAAAATTAATTTCTTTTTAATTTAAAAAAAACTTTTACAAAACAGTAGTTAAATCTATTTTAAATTATTTTTTATGATGCAAACTTTGTTATATTTCAAAAAAAAAAATACATGGTAAAGTTTCAGTGTCTAAAACCGATCCAAATTTCTATGAAAAATATTATCAACATAACAGAGAAGATGAACAAATGGTTTATTTTCTGAAATTTCTGCTTTGAAACCTTATACTCATAAACCTCCGCACAAAGATAAGCAGTTTTTCTAAAGCAATGCAAAAGTTTTATCTTTTCTCTGATTTAAATTTTTTTGCCATAAAAGAAGTTCCAGGAAAACTAAATTCCCAGAAAATGAATAAAAAAATAGACATTACAAAGTAACAAATTTATATTTCCGTTCTGAATAAAACAGGATCGATGGATATATAAAAGTCTAGAATTCCTCCGAATCTGCATCGAACATTTTCCGGATTCCGTGATAAGACGTGGAAGTTTCTGAAAATTCTCCAAGGTACTGGCAAAACATCCAACACAACTTCAATTTCATATTCAAAAAAGGGAAACGTGTATGTGCTTGATTTTTTTTCTTCCACCTAAACTTCTGATCGATGTGGTTTCAGACGACAGAAAAAAGGCATGGAAAAATTTTTTTGCGCTAGAAAAAGGCGGTTACAAATTGCACTTCATCGCAAAAAACTGTTGTTGCAAATATGAAACCCATTTTATTGGATACACACACAGCAGCTCCATCCAACATATGCATAACAAGTTCTTGCTTTTTTTTTTTTCGCAAGCTCCCGTGCTGGCTTGGATATATGAATATTGTATTGTTAGTCTGCTGTCATTATGGGGTCGTGTTGTCTATAAAGTAAAGGAGAAACATTTGGCTGACTAAAAAAACAGGCGGTATTTTTACTAAAGGGGCTAGGTAAAAATCTCCCGAATAATACTGGAAATAAGTTTGTTTGCAATTGCAAAATGTTTGTTAGAACTAACGGATGTAGTTAAATATGGATATGTTAAGTTTAACATGGCTATTAGCGTATTAACACATTCATCGTCGTTATCGTATTGATTATATTTCGCAAAATTCAGTTTATTTTCTAGCAGCTTTTCTTCTTATTTTCAGTATATAATGCATAGAAATGGGGGGGGGGAGGCTTGGCATGTTCATTGTACTTGATCGAAAAAAAGGGAACTTACCAAGATACTCTAAACATGTCATAATAAAATGCGTCGTGGCACGCGCGTCTTGGAAAATGGGAAAAAAATATATCATAGCCGAAATTGTTGGATTATATTTCTCATTATCGTTTAATCCTGCGTGATGGGCTGTCCTAATGATTTTTTTCTTAAGATATCCATATATCCATCCATTGATATGTTTCATTACCAGTTTTAACATAGCAAATGCTGCAAGCAGAGCGTCATCGGCTAAAGTATATTGTATTTTGGAAATTTTAATTCTCCATCCAATATGGCATTGGCCTTGAAATATTCTACGGGCCTCTGTCGGCTGGTAGTAAGGTCTCGGCTTCGGAACCAGAGGGTTTCAGGTTCGAGACTCGATTCCCTCAAATAATCGTCGTGCAAGCGAGTATAGTTCGCGTTAAATCCATCGGGACCAAACGTCCACCCACTGGTGTGGTATGGAAATTTGGAGAGAGGGTTTCTCGTTATCTGACATCAGTTCAAAATTACATGGTCTATCTCTAAATAGCCTTAGTATTGCTTTTAAAAGGGACACTAATGTAACTGATTTAAACTAAACTTTACATATTCTACAGGTAGCTGGAATATATTTATTTCTTTTTAACATGAAACTATATACTGGTCGATTTAAATCTCGCATGATGTAATTGCACTTCCATTGCATGAAATAAGTGATCATGTAATAAAAATGGATCTTTCTAGGATATTACTATTGAAAAGATTATTGTTTTAAATCTTCTAATCTGTTCATTATGAATTAATGTCGACTAATTGCATTATTCCCAAATTGAACACAACGAAATGTTCTGCCGGACTTCGTGGGGCTGCAATATGGAACTGTACCATATCCAAAGTCGTTTGACAAACATTTTTTAATATAACATTTTTGTGACAGAATTATCTTTAAACATTTCATGTTAATCGCTAAAGACACTAACTTCAATCGATTTTGTTGGCTTTAAGGATACTTGAAATCCAAGTCATAATGTACATTTTGTCTAATTTGAAAGATGTTATTGAATGTGGGATTCAAGAGACCCAGCTCTTATAGCTGCATTATTGTGCACAATCTGCTGCAGATAAAGTGTCGCCGTGTCTTTAGGCGGATACGTTAAAAATTTGTAAAAGACTTGCTTCACTATCATTTCTGTATATTTTTAATGAGAATTTTGGCTTTGTTCTTCGTCTTTGCACACAACCACTATTTTTTTCTGTTTAATTTTTTTTAACTACGCGGAAGAATTGAAGAAAAAAAATGTAGAAATTCATGAAGAAAAAAGATGTAGAAATTCATGAAGAAAAAAGATGTAGAAATTCATGAAGAAAAAAGATGTAGAAATTTATAAAGAAAAAAGATGTAGAAATTCGTGAAGGCAAAAAATGTAGAAATTCATGAAGAAAAAAGATGTAGAAATTTATAAAGAAAAAAGATGTAGAAATTCGTGAAGGCAAAAAATGTATAAATTCGTGAAGGAAAAAAATGTAGAAATTCGTGAAGGAAAAAGATGCAGAAATTGGTGAAGAAAAAAAATGTAGAAATTCGTGAAGGAAAAAGATGCAGAAATTCGTGAAGGAAAAAGATGCAGAAATTGGTGAAGAAAAAAAATGTAGAAATTCGTAAAGAAAAAAAATGTAGACATTTATGTTTGTAATTGTAAATGCCAGGGCTATTTTTCAGATTGTTCTTGAATATATTCCATAAAATACTTATTTTTAAACTGCTTCTGCTGCAAAGTCTGTATTGTCGTTTTTTAACTAAGTCTCTCAAACCGTGATGTTAAGAAGTCCTTTATTAAAGACTTTCCTTATACCTGCAAAAATCATAGAATTTGAAGATCCATTACAAATTACTGACCTTGAGGCCTAAAATTGGCTTGTTCTATCTACACATGGGGTGAAGGTCGAATTGAATCGCCTCCGTATAGGTCACATTCGTTTCACACATAAACATCTTTTTTGGCGAAAGGGCGCCAATCTGCCTAACATGCGAAATCGATTTTAAAATAAAACACATTTTAGTTGAATGTCCTAATTTCAACTCACATAATCTCGATATTTTACATACTTCATCATTAACTTCGACGCATTTAGTAAGTGAGAAAAAACACCCAAATAATTTTAACTTTTTAAAATCCATTTATTGTTTATCTTGCATTTTTTTTTCACCAGTTCTTTCTGTTTGTTTTATATAATTTGAAATCGTTTTAAATCATTGTTTTCACATTTTACTTATAATTTTAATCAATGCTTTATTGTTTTAAATTGGAAAATTTTATAAATTCATGATTGTTGCGCCATATTCTATGTAATTTTTATCACCTTTTTTTGGGCAAGTGTATTTTTACTAATTAATAATTTTCCTTTTACATTTTGCTTGGCGCAGTACAGCCAAATATTTGCTCTGGTACGATAAAAGCCCATAAATACTGTAATTAATAACTGAATTGGAAACTGTTTATTATCCAAAACATCAAAAAATAGTGGTAACTTTTGGATAATTTGCCTTTCTTTTTTGCAAATATGATATTTTGATGCAAATAACTGCATTGTCTTTTATTGAAATTTTTATGACACTATTTGTCTGGTTATGGATTGGAATGAATTTAGCATTTCGTCCTCAGAAATATTTTAGTTTTTATAAAACGAGATAAAATAAAATTTCTAAAACTTATTGTATAAATTGATTAGAAGATAAAATAATTTTTTATGTCGAAGTATTAATTTCAAAACAGTATAAATCTTTAAATCTGTCTTGGTCAAACGTCCTCCCATTGGTATGGTGCGGAAGTTTGGAGAGCAGGGTCCAACTCATGCATCGTTCTCGTTATCTGTAGGTGGTTTGAAATCATTAGATCCGTCCAAAATAACCCTAATTTTGGTTCATAATGGGATATTAATATATCTCAATTAAACGTAAGACCGTATATTCATTTTTTTAAACTTTTAGTTGGAATAAAAAGCAAAAATATATATATAACTTCATTTTATTTTAATAGAATTATTTGGAATCAAATTCGAAACTAAAATAAAATTATTACTCTTTGTCTAAAATTCCATAAACTGATCTGGTATTCCGCAGGATATTCAGACATCCCGAAGTCTCAATTACATTCACCATTGAGAACTATTTTTCAGGATTATCAATTATCCTTTCTGTATTCTTTTATCTCATTGCCCCCTTTGGTATCTATTGGAATGGTTGGCATTATTATCGTTTCTTGGAATTTACGGGGCAATAAAATGTGGGGTATCTGCGTCCCGTACGGCCGTTAGAGCTCCATTCTTTTCAGCTTTCACTCAATTGAGTATTTTAGATTTATTCTTTAGAATTAGCTTAAATTGGCGTAAAACGATTTAATGATTGGATTACAAAGAAGAATAAAGATTTAATTCTTTTGGCAGCGTTGCGTCTTCAATTTTTTGGTTTTATCACCATAACTCTAGTAATATTGTACATTATCGTATCTTGTATCTGATAATACTGTACATTTGGTCTGAAGAATTCTGTTGAATTTCTTCAGACTGGACAGATTAATATTCCTTTTATGTTGAAGTAGATTATATAGAATTATATATATATATAGTAAGATCATTTTAAGTCGTATATTCTTTCAAGTGACGAATTTGTGCTGTATCAAAAATATAACTTTGAAATATATCCATTCGATAAATTCAGAACTACGTTAACCCTTTAAAGGGCCATTTTTTTTTCTAGTCATATTATGTTTAAATATTTTTAGGCCTGAAATTAGAATAAGAAAATGGCTCCATTTAGCTTATTAGATAAATTTAATTTGACTAATTTGGTTAATTAATAATTAAGTAGCAAATCAAGACACATCATTTTGTCTGAGATAAAGAACTGAAGCATCTAAGTTTCTGACTTACTAAAAAAATTTGTCAGAACTGATGCCAACTTACATAATTTCTTATAAAGATTGATACATTTGGTGGGAAGCATACTTCCCACTGCCCTAGAAAGGGTTAATATGAAGAGTATTATCTCTCTGTTTGGTTTTTGATAATCAATGATTGAATATAGAGCATTTTTTTTAATGTCATTGCATCTTATAATGTATTGTAGTTTTTAATTTTATATTTATGCATTAATTTGGAATGAAAACAGTAGCCATTATTCCATAAATATAATGCCATATGTTTATTTATTTTGGCATTTTTACTATCTAAAAATAAATGGATTGGCATTTTATCTTGAAAATATGTGAGTAATTTTTTGGTGCCATGGTTATTTTGAAATATGGTGAATAATAGTTCACGGATCAATCAGTTCTGATAGGTAAAACTATTATATTTGCATAATGTTTGCTTTTGAAAATTAGATTATGGAATAAATATAAAGTTTATGGAATAAATATTAAATTGAATGCATTTTTGAGTGAAATCCTAACTTGTAACTAAGATTTATCTGTTTATTTAACCCTTTGCACTCAAATGGGGATTCTCACTCAACATTCAAGATGGTGTATCATTTTGATGTTTATTTCTTTATTTTTCAATTTTCATTGTTAAAAATACCTACAGAATGGCAAAAAAAGGTAGATTAATTTTTCGGGGCAATTCAACTTAAAACCATTATATATATATATATATATATATATATATATATATATATAAACATTATTTTGGTTGAAGCAGAATAAAGGTTTGAAGCATTGAGGAGAAATTTCACATTTTTAATTTCGTTTTAATTTCTCTTTAATATCCATCTCGGGAGAGCAATTTATTTACAAGCAGACGCAGCACGGCACAAAAGCAGAAGTAAGAAAGAAGGGAAAAGGGACGAAACCAATGATCCCTAGCTTTATATAACATAGGATTTCCGGCCATGCGCCAATTGAATATATATTCTGACCTCTGACAAGGGCAACTGAGGTATCACTTTCATTTGAAACGTAGTTCTGATGGCACATTATTTTTACAAAATAATTAATTAAACCGAAAGTGGAAAGTGGAAAAGAGAATTTTTTAGAATGAAGTTACGATGGGCTAAATTGAAATAAAGTTTTGGAAATTAATTTAGATTAAATTAAGAGTTTAAAATATCATTATATATATTTATATAATATTAAGAACAATAAACAAACTCTTGTATTAAGTAAATAATTATGCATCGAATTACTTTTCTGAGTGCAAAGGGTTAATATATCTTAATTATAATCTCATGAAAAAAAATCTAAAAAGAGAAGTAAAAAAAAAAAAAAAAAACGCATTTAAAGTGATTCAAATGGGAATATCATTTACCCCACATCCTTTAAGATAGAAATAAAAATATTATTACAAAACAATCTTGGAGTAAAAAAAACATTACTTGGATACATTACTTTTTGACAGAATGTTTATTATTATTATTATTACCGTCTGCTAACATCGCATTTTTCCTAAATTCCTGCACTCGACATATATCCCAATTTCAAACAAATTCTTTTATCTTTATCGCTTTTGTTACATTACTTCACAAAAATTATTCAAACTACAGCAAAATGCAAACAACGGCCTTATTATCGGAACAAACGATAATAACTAGGAAAAAAATCATTCTAAGCTCCTTTGATACAAATCGTAGAGCTTCGCAAACATTTGTTTTCCTTATAACCAGATTTTATTCGGAAATTGCATTTTAAAAGAAATTGAATATCCTTCGGTTTCGTCACTCTGACTTTTATCGCTGTAAAAAAGCTCTGCTTAACTCTAAGAAATGAGTATGTAGGATCATTCGTTTATTTGTGAAAAGAAAGTTGTGAAAGAATTCTTAATGTCATATCCTTGCTTTTATATTGTTTTGTATATTTTAGTTTTCATCGAGTGTTTTATGCACCTAAATAAGGTTGTGCTTTTTGAGCTATAAATACATGAAATTTAATCATTTTTTATAAGATAATTTTTCTTAATGCACTAGTATTTTCTGAAATATACTTGTAGGCTACTGTCGACCAATACAGGATATATACATTGAAAATAAAATTAGTAAATAACGAATATTATAGGGAATATTTATAGGAAATATGTTAATGTTCTTTAAAATAATATAATTTTTTTTAATTAAATTTTATATCATTTTATCAAATGATTTGTTATGTAAGTAACTTATAATGTTTTATATTAATTGTTTTAATATATTGTAATATTTGGAGTAACCGATGTTGTTTGAATTTTAAAACTTCATAAAACTCCAAGAAAATAAATTTCTTCTGATATTGAAAGTTAGTAAAACAATATTACCTAATATTATTACCTGATTTGCGCGATATTATAACTTCACTTTTTTATTTGTCTTGTAAACTAAATAGATAAGAAACTTAATTCTTATATTTTAAGTTAAAAAAATCAAAAAAATCATGGGATTAAATATTTGATAAAACACAGTAGCAGTTTACATATAAATTTTTATTTCTGATGTAATATGGTTTTTTCTCATAATAAATGTAGAAAATCTGATATTAAGTTAATAAAACAACATGTAGAAATGTTTCAAAGCTCTTGCAATTTACAAAATAGAAAACTGTGTCCAGTCGCAACAAGCAACCAACTGCTTTTTTCCCAGAAATATTTGTTATAATTGTTTTCAGATAATTTGTTTAACTATAGATTCATGTCCATGATTCTGTCAAATTATTGATTTTAATGCCATGTTATTTGGATTCTCTTACTTATTCTATGTATTGTGTGCATGAGCCGCTTTAATGGTGTCAATCTTATAACATTGTAGCGCTATTAAAAATATGCCTTCTAAATTTCGAGATATTTTTAATTTCACTTTGCTATATGCTTCATAAACTTGGCAGAAATTGAACAAAATCCATCTTGAACTTTCAACAATTAAAAAACTCTTGTTATCAGATAGTTGATGAAACAGTGAAAACGGTTTTAATTTCAAGTCAAAAAATTATTTAAAAAAAAATTGGCGAAATTCAGCAAAAATTTGCATTAATATTAAATTGGCGTATTTAAAAAAGACATTTTTTTAAAATTTTGAAATGGTGTAAAAATTATTTTGGTACAATATTTTCAGTCGTTATAACAGAAAATGCCAAAATTTCGCCAAATTTTTAATTAAAATTTTTAAAATATAGCTCCAAGATGCATATTTCCATCCTCTAAATCCTTCTTCCATCCAATGTCTCAGGTTCGGTAGCTCAAGGTCAAACAGTATGGCCTGTAGATCGCCAATACACACATTCATCTTTATTATTAGTGTATAGATTACATGTCAATTGAGTCGCAAACTGTTTAACCCTTTTATATAAATATCTCTAAAATTTAATTACACTGCATGCCAAATTATGAGTTAAAATATAGAATTATCGAGTTATGATTGTTTACATTTTGATGTCGAAAATATTTTTAAAATGTTAAATTAAAATCAGATTAAATTAGGAATTTGCTTTATGTAATTATCTATCGTATCGTAAATACATTAATATGAATGCTAATATGTTTTCATCAAATAGGGACTATTCTTTTCATTATATGTAATAAAAAAATCAGCATAAAACTCAAAAATGTCGAGCTGACTGAGAAATAAAAAGGGAACGAAAAGATACTACACAAATAGATCTTTCATTAATTCACGTTCAAATTTTGCAGATGAGCTATGTATTTATTTCTTCAATGGTTTGGGTTTATCTTGTAATTTTGTAAACATTTTCTTGGAAATTTTTACTCCATTTTGACTGGTTCATTAGAGATATAAAAATAAAGAGATAACATATTTAGTTAATATCTCATTTTATCTTTTAAATTAGCGGCATATGTAAGCTTTTATAGATAATTAAAAGCTAGGAGAGCTCTTTATAATGATCTATAAAAGTCATTAACAGCTATTCAACCTCTGTATTTTTTATAACACTTAATTAATTTTCTTTTTATATCGCAGTAGAGCTTGAGAAAATGTTATATTAACATTTTTACTTTCCATTTTTGTTTTCGGCATACGATATGTGTTTGCATTCTCCAACTTGTTATTCAGCATTTCTTCTCTCATTTGAGAAAGATAATTACTTTAAATGACAATAAAACTAAAAAATATGTATTTTAAAACTTTATGCATATAGATTTTAATTTGCTAGCATAATATATTATCTGGGTAAAAAAACGTATATGTTTAGAATCTTGGTTTGTTTCAAAGTACATTAAATTCAATTATGCCCTAGCTATTTAAATGAATGTACATCTTTTTTTAATTTTGTAAAGAAATTTTCGCTTCCTTGAACTGGTTTTAGAAAAAAGACAACAACGCCCATTTTACACTTATTGCCATAATGTTTATTTTAATGGTAATTTAAAATTTTTTTTTAAATAATAAACACATATTCTGTGTGTGAGTTATTCAGAGGTATTTTTCTATTACTGCTTAGAATTAATGACAGTTCCTAAATTGCTTTTTTTTTTCGTAGTGAGAATTAAATGACGAGAATAGAGTATTTATCATAACTATATTTCATTTTTTTAAAGTTTTCTCTTTTCTTTCAAACTAAAGTTTTTATTTTTATATTTTTCTTTCAGATTCAGAGGAAACAAAACAAGAAAAGTAAGTGAATTACCACTATTTTAATTATTCTTCAAATATTTATTTTTTCTTTTTTGTATCTTTGGTGTGAAACAATGTGATACATATTTTTTATAACACAGTACACTCCTGAGTATCCGACTCGTTACTATCCGGCCTAGTTTTCCTTTATCGTAATTAAATAAGAGAGGCAAGGCGATCCATTGGCAACATTGCCTCGGCATTAGAAGTGGGCGCCTGTTACGATCCCCTACGTGTCGTGTGCAAAATACAAGTTGGGACAGGAAACGAGCAGTGTTCTGCTCGTTGTTCATTGTTTCATCAATGTGTAACAATTGTTGCCGCTGTTCCCGATGATAACTGCACGGGATTTGTAAATTGTTCTTGGGGTATGCTTAATGTTTTCTAAATTATAACACAGTGAAGTGTACTGAATTCATGTTGAAATGTGAACAGTTTATATTTTTTAACTTACTTTTTCTCTAATACATTTTTGCACTGCTGTATATAAATTACCAGTATAGAGCCTTCTATTTTAACTCGACATGTTACCGGCAAGTACTTTTATGTTTCACCGAGCCGCGGCCGAGTTCACATTCAGATAAATGGAGGGCTTAGTACTCAATAAGAAGTGAAGAAATTCATATTATAACAGTCAGTTATAAATTTTCATCTGTCAGGTATCAAATTTTTGTCCTCTGGTATTGGTAGGCAAAGAAATGAGTTCATAGAACCCCGGCTTATCTGGGTTTTTTATTATTGTTGTTGTTATCCGTCCTGTCCTTCCACCACATTAGGCCGAATACTCGAGAGTGTACTGTATTTGCTAAAAAATATAAGTTAATCGCATGATAAAATCTACAATATGTATTCATTATGTTTTGAATATATAAAGTATGAGTGGCCGTTATTTTTTTAACATTTAAAATGCAAATCGTGTATGCTAAAATCGTAGAAAACAATCTTATTGCATACAGTGCTATTTGAAAGTAATTGCTTCAGGTAAAAGCAGTAAATTATATTAAATGATTTATTTATATTTATAAAATTTATTACTTCGTAGAATTGCTTTAAAATTGACTTAAATGTAATTTAAAAGAATATTTTTCTGTAGAAAATTATGAGTTTAAGTGACAAAACAAAACATAACCTCTCTTTAATTAAATAACAAATTCTGGTTCAGGATTTTTTTTTTTTTTTTTTTTCGTTCAATAAAGATTCCCTAAAATATTTGTGACAGGAATGCACATAATTCAACAACTTATAGCATTCTGAATGATTTATTTTTTATTCATAAATTCTTCAAAACGCAATAATTCTGCTCAGTTATTAAATACGGACATTTAAATAAGGACATGACATTTATTTACTTTACAGTCAACATTACTCATACATTTTATTTTTTTATTGTAAAAATTCCAGTAGCGCCACAAATTGCATATTATTCCTATTTTTGAATATATGGACTGGTTAAAATTGATGTAAAAAAGAAAAAGGAAAAATGGTTTTGAACTGGAAAAAGTGATATAGTATTTCAATTATTTCTCAGAAGTTAATGTATCGTAAAAAGTAATTTAGGAAATAAATGAAGTAGTGTGATAATTTAAGGAGACTCCTAAATCTAAATTAGTAAAGGGATTTAATTGAATTAAGCTTATGCAATGGTTAAAATTTTAAATTTAACAATTTGTTAAAGTGACTTACGCCACTATTACTTTAACAGATTCAAATAAGAAATAATTCTAAAAATGATAAATATTTATATTTAAATAATTCTAGCGTATCATACTGAAAATGACAACAAATTTATACTAAATATAAGTGAATTGTATTAGTTTATAGCAAATAACAATGCTTTGTGAATTTCCAAATTACAGACGATATTTTTCTATACAAAGAACAAAAACAACATCGATGGAATCATTTGAATTACGAATCGTTTAAGCTGATTTTTATTAATATGCTAAGAAGTATATTAATAAAAATATTATTTATATTTTCAAATTCGCTACCGGCTGTCTGGAAACAAATTTAATAAAATCATTTATTAAATTTTAATATACTTCAGAAAATATTATATATAGTATAATAATATAAATAGTATATTAGGTATCCTAAAGGAATGAGCTAAAAATGATTTTTATAATAAATCGGTATTGCATTTCTTACAAATAATTCCCATAGATAAATCAGTTTTTGAATTATAAGTTGTTACATTAAGATATTTCCCTTTCCATTTCTAATAAGAATAAAGCACAATATTACATTGTCATTATATTGTGGAAAGGGAAAATATGATTTATATGACTTGTTATTACGAAAACCTTTATTAATGCATTTCTATAGGAACATTAATAAAGAGCATGCCTTAGTTCTCTTTAATAAGATATCATTACATTACATTGTATCATTTTCTTGAAGAAAACATCAACCTTTTACTTTATCTGTATTTTTCTGCTCAAAGAAACATGTAGAGAGTTTTTCTTCATTACCATTGCAGGTGCGAACTCCCAATACAGAATTATAAAGAAGAATCCATTGATTCAACAATAGAAAGTCCAGATGTCATTCCAGCAGACAGTCAAGGTAAAAAATCAATTTCCTTTCTACCATCTCTTCCTCATCAAGCAATGCTACCGCCATCTGGTGTCGGGAATAGACTAACGGAGATTCTTCTTCAAAACTCGTTTATTTCGTAAATGATGAAATAAACATAGAAGAATGTAATTTTAACCTTTGATAAAAAAAAAAAAAAAGGTTTATTGAAAGGAGAATTATTTTAGGGTGTTTTTCATTTCATTTTTATATTCGATAGTTCAAACCATTTTGATGCAAGACAATACTCGTCTCTTATACTTTGTATAATTCGATATCTGAACAAACAAATGCAATCAGTTTATTTTTTGCGATATATATATATATATATTAGAAATTCTGATTTTTTATATATGTAATGAAGTATATCGTCCGGAAAAGAATAGAAGATGTACCGAAAAGAAAGAAAAAACTGTATTGTTTTTAATATTTATCTAGGGGGATAAATGGTATATTTAACTATTTAAATTTGAATAATATAAAATTTCTAATCTCGTTTTGTAGAAACTTGCATCATTTCAAAATCTATTTTACTTTGCCAAGTCTATTTTTCAAGCTTCAAATTTATTTCAATATTTGGATTATAAATTTATTAGCATATATATAATATATATATATTTATGATTGCTCATTTTACAGGTCTTTTACTTTTGAATTAAACATAACGTTAGAGTTAATTGATATGAAAGTGATTTTACATAGTGATAAAAAAATAGCTGTTTGATTTTGTTTCAATTTACAGGATTTTTTTTATGCGCCACATAACATAAATATTAAATTTTTAAAAAAATTATTCGTAAATTTTGTATTTTTAAAATTAATTTTCTAAATAAGAGCGTGATATTTCCTGATATCGGATAAATTCCAATTAAAATATATTCAGCGTAACATACTAAAACCGTTAATAAGAAATGTTAAATTCTTTATCAAAAATATAATTAAAAAATCATCCATAGTGCTACATTTAAAATAAATTATTACGAGGTTCAATATTTGCTGTTTAGGTGTAAAAAAAATTGAACTATCTTAGCAGTTACTATATGTTGATGCCAATAAAAGTCAATATGCTACAAAGAAATTATTAATAACCAAATACAATTTATAAGTCTCTCTAGAGATAATATATTTGTATTTTTAAAAAAAAATACGTTCATCATTTGGAGATAAAAATCCGATTTATTTAAAAAATAAATAAACCGAAAATAATGTATTAAAAATGATCATTTTTCATTTTTGTCAGCTAATTAAATCCTTTAATGATGAAAATAATTAAGTTAATAATCCTTATTTACTTTCATTTCTAAAATTCATGGATAATGATGATTAGCAAGTAAATATTTTTTTTTCTATTTTATTTTAACAAGGAGAATCTTTTCAAAAACATGTGCAAAACGATAGTCTTTCCAAATAATTAATATTTTTCTCTAAAAGTTCCATTAATGTTTTTTTAGCTAAATTTCTATACGAAAATATTTGAGACTGATAAATGTTTTGTTTTTAATTCGTTTCATCTTATCTTTGAGAAAAAAGAAAACTAATTATAAATTTTTATACTTTTAATTATAATTAATTATGTATTAATCTTTAAAGTATTTAAGAAGTGCATTTATATTTTGAAGTAATAAAATTGAAGTTTCGAAACATGTGAAAATAAAAATAAATGGTTCTTCTAGAATAGAAAGTTTTGAGAAAATTACTTATTTTATGTATTTGAATATTTTTAAAAATAACAAAATGTTTAGTTGAAAATCTAAACATATAACACAAAAACAAAAAAAAGCTCAAAACCATTAGATTATTTTTTAATTTTTGATATAATTAATTATTCTTATATGAGACAACGAGAAAAAATCATATAATGTGGAAACATTTAAATTTTTGTACATTAAAATTATCTTAAAATTTAATGAAATTTTAACTTTATTTTCTTTAATATTAAAAAGAGGATTATACATATCTATATACTTATAATAAAGCTCAATGTGTGTGTGTGTGTGTGTGTGTGTGTGTGTGTGTGTGTTGGCGCTCTACAGGCCAGGTCATTTGACATACAGCTATCAAATTTGGTACATGTATACCTTAGAGGTCGGGAATGTGCACCTGGGGTCCCTTTTTTTGAAATTTTAATTAGAATTTTAATTATTAATTAAAAACTAACTTTTTTGTAATTAAAATGTATTTATGTTAGTTATATATTTTTTGTATATGCTTATAGTTTTAAGTACATCGTTTTTTAAGTAGTTTTTTTTAAACCTGTTTTAAACCGTCTATTTTAAACGATTCGCTTCATTTTCTTAGTGTTTGATGCATTTAAAAGTAAACATTGTTAATGAATCGATCTGCTCATGATGAATCTAAGAAAATTTTGTTGACAAATTCTTGAGATAATACGTAAATTGAAAAGGATATTCTTTAGTGCCCATAAAGTTTAAACGCTGAGTGACTCTATTTTCATTAATCAGATTATAAAAAAATTCTTTGTTTCAGTAAAAAATATTATTATATTAATTGCAGATTAATTCTTTCCACTTTAATTTAAAACATAAATTCTACGGGTGCTAACAGAAAATTAGAAAGATACATATTACGTTATGACTGAAGGCCTTTATAATATTATGAGTGACTTATATGACTATCAAAATTTGAAGTTTTAAAATATTTTGATGAAGAAGCTATTAAAGTAGGAATTGCATAAAATATTTAAATATAAAAATTTTAACGAGCATTAAGATTGGCAAACTGGTTGGTCGACAAATTCTTGAGATATTACATAAATTAAGATATTTTTTAGTTCCCATAAGGTTTAAATGCTCAGTGACTCTGTTTTCGTTAATCATGTTATTAAAAAAATTAACATTTAATGACGAACACGAACACACTGATATTCACCGTTACTCTGATTAGATATTATAAAATCTGAATAGATAAACATAAACGTGTAAACAGCTGTGCGCCGGTTTCTATGGCAACACAGCTGGAAAGGGAAAAGAAGTTTCCGAAGAAAATTCACGCATGCGCATTGTTCTGATTGTTGTCATGACAACCATTTTCAACAGACGATTTAAATTATTTTTAGGTGAGTTACATGCTTTTGTAAGTAAATTGTATTTATGTTAGTTATATATTTTTTGTATATGCTTATAGTTTTAAGTACATCGTTTTTTAAGTAGTTTTTTTTAAAACCTGTTTTCAATGATTTAAATTATTTTTAGGTTAGTTGCATGCTTTTGTAATTAAATTGTATTTATGTTAGTTATATTTTTGTATATGCTTATAGTTTTAAGTACATCGTTTTTAAGTAGTTTTTTTAAACCTGTTTTAGACCGATTATTTTAAACGATTCATTTTATTTTCTTAGTGTTTAATGCATTTAAAATGAAATATTGTTCATTAATCGATCTGTTCATGATAAATCTGCGAAAATTTTGTTGACAAATTCTTGAGATATTACATAAATTAAGAAAGATATTCTTTAATGCCCATAAAGTTTAAACGCTCAGTGACTCTATTATCAGTAATCATATTATTAAAAAAAAATACTTTGTTTCAGTAAAAAATATTATTATATTAATTGCAGATGAATCATTTACACTTTAATTTAAAGCATAAATTCTACGAGGGGTAACAGAAAATGAGAGAGATACATATCACGTTATGACTGAAGGCCTTTATAATATTATGAGTAAATTATATGACTATCAAAATTTGAAGTTTTAAAATATTTTGCTGAAGAATCTATTAAAGTTGGTATTGCATAAAATATTTAATTATTAAAATTTTAACGAACATTAAGATTGGCGAACCGGCTGGTCGCCAAAGGCGGCTAGTACTTATAATAAAGCTCAATGTGTGTGTGTGTGTGTGTGTTGGCGCTCTACAGGCCAGAGGTTGGGAATGTGCACCTGGGGTTTCTTTTTTCGAATTTTTAATTAGAATTTTAATTATTAATTAAAAACTAACTTTCCCGCCAAAAAAATCTTCCATTTTCCCCACCGCCAACTTTTCCGCCAAAAAAATCTTCCATTATCCCCAGCGCCAAACGAGAAAGGCTTCAGTTTTTTTTTTCTCCCAACAGTAATGAGGCTAGGCTTAAAATTTTTCGGCGGATTATTTCAATCGGTTCTGTTTATTTTCTTAATGTTTGATGCATTTAAAATTAAACATTGTTAATGAATCAATCTTTCAGATTCATTCTGAAGTACTTTTGAATTAAAATAAAACAGAATAAAGGAAATTAAAAATTTCTAATCCGCATAGCGTTACCCCAACTGGCGTAGAAAAAAATCACGTATTTGCGTTACGTAACCGGCGAAGAAAATTCACGCATGCGCATTCTGTTCTGATTGTTGCCATGACAACGTGATCAATGGATAATTTAAATTATTTTTGGGTTAGTTGCATGCTTTTGTAAATAAATTGTATTTATGTTAGTTATATATTTTTTGTATATGCTTATAGTTTTAAGTACATCGTTTTTTAAGTAGTTTTTTTAAAACCTGTTTTCAACCGTTTGTTTTAAACGATTCGTTTAATTTTCTTAGTGTTGGATGCATTTAAATTTAAACATTGTTAATGAATCGATCTGCTCATAATGAATCTAAGAAAATTTTGTTGACCAACTCTTGAGATATTACATAAATTAAAAAAGATATTCTTTAGTGCCCATAAAGTTTAAACGCTGAGTGACTTTATTTTCAGTAATCAGATTATAAAAAAATGCTTTGTTTCAGTAAAAAATATTATATATTAATTGAAGATAAATTCTTTCCACTTTAATTTAAAGCATAAATTCTACCGTTTTCAACCGTTTATTTTAAACGATCCGTTTTGTTTTCTTAGTGTTTGATGCATTTAAATTTAAAAATTGTTAATTAATCGATCTGCTCATAATGAATCTAAGAAAATTTTGTTGGCCAACTCTTGAGATATTACATAAATTTAAAAAGATATTCTTTAGTGCCCATAAAGTTTAAACGCTGAGTGACTCTATTTTCAGTAATCAGATTATAAAAAAATGCTTTGTTTCAGTAAAAAATATTATTATATTAATTGAAGATAAATTCTTTCCACTTTAATTTAAAGCATAAATTCTACGGGTGCTAACAGAAAATGAGAGAGATACATATTACGTTATGACTGAAGGCCTTTATAATATTATGAATGAATTATATGATAATCAAAATTTGAAGTTTTAAAATATTTTGATGAAGAAGCTATTAAAGTAGAAATTGCATAAAATATTTAATTATTAAAATTTTAACGAACATTAAGATTGGCGAACCGGCTGGTCGCCAAAGGCGGCTAGTATTTAATAAAAGAACTTAACCTTTTGTGGATATCATTTTGATAATTGCTGATATTCAAAAGCCAATTTGAAGTAAACAAAAGTCAATAACTGTGCCAGAATTCATATTATTGACTTTTTTCTAATTTCGTTATATATTTTTAAAATTTAGAATATAAAAATGTAAATTCAAGGGCAAACTAAAGGAAATAAATGTATAAGAAAAACAAATCAATATTTTTTTCAAAAATGCACACTGAATTTAAGAGTCAGCTAACCTTATGATTTAAATTTAAAATTAATGATGTCATTACTTAAATTTTTGATGGCATCTCCTTGATATGGAACATTATGATAAGATAAACTTGGTAGTAATCTTATTTTATTTTTCAAACAAAATCATAGCTTATGTAATTCAATTTCCATTTTGAAATATTTCCATATTTATTGAAAATGGTGTATTTGCTTGAACATTTTTATGCCTTTATGAATGTATAACAAAATATTGTTGATATTTCCATTTTTCTTTTTGAACTCACAATTGCCTATGTTGAATTATTACATAAAGCAGTTATTGAAAGCACTAACAAATTTCTTCAAAACATAACTTGTGGTTGAAATGCAAAATTGTTTCACGAAATTGGATAAAAGTTGAGTGAAAATTCTAAAAATACAAAAGAGTAATTTAGGAGCATGAAAAACTATTGTTATTTGTTTCTTACAAAAGTTGAGAATTTTCCCTAAATATTTTTGCTATAAACTTAAGAAAATTTAAATTGTGTATTCTGTACAACAATTAAAAAAATAGTAATAAGCTTTTATTGTAAAATAAATTTAATTAAATTTTTTTAATTAAATTCCTTTTTTAAATCCAATTAATTATTTCAATTCTTTATTTGTTGCTGTAAGAAAATCGTGATTTATTTATTTTTCTTACTGTCTGATTTAAAATATCAAATTAAAAAAAAGGGAACATTGTTAATGGTTATTTTTCACGTGTTTCATTACAACATTAATATTAAACGCTATGCTATTCTTTATGAATTTCGTTGCATTATAGCGGACGTAAAGCTTTAAACAACCTGAAATGAGAATCTGCAAGGAAAATTTAATATTGATAATAAAATTCATTCATTTCAAAATAAAGTGAGCAAAGGATGAAGATAATGACTCATGCACTTCTTGAAAACAATTGAAATGCATACTTAAGTATATTTAAGCAGAAATTCAATTACCGCACCGGAAACAATGTTAATACAGCTTTTTGAACGAATCATTTCACATAACTATTTTATAAATCATCTGACTGCATCATTAAATTGCATTTAACTAAAACATTCATTTAGAACTCATTAAACTTCAACAGTCAAACCTTTATAACACATATTAACAAAGCAGAAGTTAATGACAACAATATTTTCAGTTTAAAACTAACAGTATTCAAAGCAATAATGTAGATAAACAAAAATATGTATTATCAAAAACGTTTTAATTTTCCGGAATTTCAAATTTCTTCAAAAATAAGTAATAATAGGTCGCATAAAAACTTATTGTAAAAATGGATTTTAATAATACTTTCACTTTCCCGTATGAAGGAAATATTGCAATAGTCAAAAAGTTCAAACTCGAGATTTTTGAAGAATTTTTTTACATTTTAGATCTTCCTGCGCTTGAAAAAACATATTTTTGGCATTATGTCCTTCTATCTATGAAAAAGATAAATAAAAAGCACTTTGTGCCTGACGGCTTAAATTTGATATATTGTCTTTTCACCGAACCTGTAGATTTCTAACTAAATTAGAACAAACTCCATTCAGAGAAAGTCTGTCTGTCCAGCTATTCGATTACAATTTTAAACAATAACCATAAAATGAAGAGAGCTAGATACATTCACAGATTTACAGTACTAATACACAGATTTAAAATCTATAATGTATACTTCCTTCAAATTTGGTATCAAATCCAGCAAGAAGTTGACTGTCTTTCAGAAACCTTTAACGTGATAAAAACGTATTAATTTAAATGTATTCATAAACCACATACCGAATTGAATATAATTCAGTAGTTTATAATTCGGTAGTTTTCGGTAATAAATTTAGTTCTTTGTCAAATTTTGGTTTCAATCGTTTGGGAAAAACGCGTCTTTAACAAAAATTTGATTTTCGAGCCAAGAATTAATCGCCAAAACAGTCGCACAGTTACAGCCAAGAGACACTCGAAAAATTCAGTACAAATGCTGAATTCGCACCCATGGTAATATTTCGTGACTTTTGTACGCCAATGTCATGCTAAGCTCTGAATGACACAGTTATTAAAAAATGTGCGAGAAATTTTTTGGGAGGGACCCTTTCCGTTTAATTTAACTATGGTCCATGTTATAATTTGCAAGTTGTAATTAACTAAATCAAATCCAACCAGAAAATGTATAATCTGCTAGTGAATAATTCTGAGCGCAATGCAGAAAATTCTCAGAAAATCGGTAGCAACATCAAGAACTCAATTCTCAGCGATTCTCAGTATTTATCTATCCTCAAATAGCAAATAAAAACTGATGGTGATTTGAAAAATGCTGAAGAGTCAAAATTTATTTTCCTATATTTTTCTTATATTTCCTATTTAGTCCTATATTTTCAGCAATACTATTTCTACTCCAAGACCAAATCTCCTCTACGGCATATTGCTGTAACATAGAATACAGCTCCATAACGCGTTTCTGTACTTGTGGCTATGCCCTTCTAATAACAAATCGATATCCTTCCCATCCACTTCTAGCCCCATACTCTTATACAGTGACAAAATCTCGTCAATTAAGGTTAGACAGGTTCTTCTCATCTTGACCTAGGAGTTGCGTTCGGCAACGCTATCCGGCAAAAACTTCTTCTATGTACATATAAGAATTCTGTTCAAACAAGAGCTCCATACAAACTGATACAGGCCATTTCAGCGTGTGATATCATAACTTCTCGCCACTCGCTCTGCGGAACATCGTTCGTTAAGCGATTTACTTGTTTGCATTTTGTTTTACTAGACAGTTGTGAATCGCTCTATAAGCGAGAATTGGCTTTAATTTAATGAAATAATTCATGGCGATAAAAATGATTTTTAAACTGTTTTTTAAATCGTGCATCTTTGTTAAAGAAAATTTTAAAAATATATATTTATGTTTATGCAAATGTTGCATAAATATACATAATGATTTGAAACAATGTAAAATTTTTGTTCGCGGTATAATTAGAATTAATAAAATGGCTCCCCTGCTAATTCATTGTAAAATTTATTGCATAGATTTTGAATTGCATAGGGGCATTCACTATTGGCCAGACAAAAAAAAAATGTTTTTCAAAATAAATGTATTAATAACTTTGATTCATATTAATGATACTATGATGATGATTTCCATTTATTATGAAAGTTTTTGTATTAATAATCCATTCCTGTTCTGTAGCATAATCGTAGTGCAGAACACAACATTTATATCTTTAAAAATGTCGTTCAAAAACAAATTATTAGATGAAACATTTATTTAAACATACAAACCAGTTATTTTCATATACTTTTCTTTTCTAAAACACATTCATCCCTTATATTTCACTAATATTTCTTAGCCCTTTTAATTATCCAGTATATGAATGTAAAATAATGAGGAAATTGTGGAGTTATTATTAAAATAGAATTGCTTTTTTAAGGACTTTTAAATAATTCTAATCGTTAAATGCGGATCTCTTTCCAACGATTTATACGTTTCAAGGGATATTACTAAATTTACCAGGAGTTATTGCTACTACTTAAAACAGAAGAAAAATTTAGCATAAATACTCTTACTAAAAAGTTTTGTAAAAAGAATTACTTTTTGAAGTATCAGAAAGCTATTATGGGCGATTTTCTTCAAGAGCTCTTTGAACCACTTTTTCTGCTTCCCATTCCCTTTTTTTATATAAAACGTTTAACAAAGTAAAAGAACATAACGTGAAATGAAAGAAAAGCAAATTGCTTTGCGAGGTAGAATACAAAATCCCAACATCGATATGCAAAACAAGAAGACGATAAAACGGACTTAATTCGCACCAGGATCCTTTACAGAACATCAGAATAAACCGACTTAAGATCGTTTGCATTCCAGGAAACTTTATCCATTCAAGTTTTTCCCCCTTCAAATAGTTCTCTTCTTTTTCTTATATTTTTCTGCCCCCTACAACTTCATTTTTTAAAGTGCATAGACTGTAATTGAGGAAAGGAATGTTTTCTTCTAGAAATGTCCCTTTAAAATGGCGATCATTCGATCAGCAGTTTTTTCAGAAACTTTTCGAACACGCAAAGGATTGTTCCAATGTTCCAAAGAGGGAAACTATCGGCTGCCAACGACAGATTAATGAGTGGCAACGAATGTTGTTGCTGTTGTAACACCGCAAGTATTAATCTTCCATCTTTGTTAAGAAATGTTCTAAAGAAGGTAGTATTCATAATTTGAAAGATGTCTTTCTTTTTGAGGAAAAATTGGAGTAGTCTTATTTATTAAATGAAAAACAGATTCATTAATTTCTGAAATATTAATGATTATCTTACATAAAAACATCTTGATAGATAGAAGTTTGCAAATATAGATTGCTCAATCACAATACTTATAATAATAATAATAAGTAGATAAGTGTAGCTCTAACATTGCGTAAACTGATGCGCATTTTTATTCAGATTTTAAAGTATATTTACTAATCGAATGAAGGGCATATTGAAGATAAAATCTTTAAATGTTTTCATATGAACGAGTTTTGCAAAATTTCTTATGAAAACTTGAAAAATTTTATTAATGAAAGAAACTTAAGCAGTTGAACCTGATACATAAGCTCTTGAACCTGATACATAAGCTCTCGAACCTGATGCATAAGCTCTCGAACCTGATGCATAAGCTCTCGAACCTGATGCATAACCTCTTGAACCTGATACATAAGCAGTTGAACCTGATAAATAAGCACTTGAACCTAAAAAATAAAAGCACTTGAACCTGATAAATAAGCATTTGAATGTAAATAATAAAAGCACTTGGACCTTATAAATAAGCACTTGAACCTGATAAATAAGCATTTGAATGTAAATAATAAAAGCACTTGGACCTTATAAATAAGCACTTGAACCTAAAGAATGAAAGCACTTGAACTTAAAGAATGAAAGCACTTGAACTTAAAGAATGAAAGCACTTGAACCTAAAGAATGAAAGCACTTGAGCCTAAATAATAAAAGCACTTGAACCTGATAAATAAGCATTTGAACCTGATAAATAAGCATTTGAACCTAAATAATAAAAGCACTTGAACCTGATAAATAAGGACTTGAATCTAAATAATAAAAGCACTTGAACCTGATAACCTAAATAATAAAAGTATTTGAATCTTCTTCTACATCAATGAATTTTAAACTGTCTGTCTCAACATTAAAGATGTTTGAGTTTCTTGCAATGTTTGGAACGAAAAAATTATAACATATTTTCGGCTCCAAAAATAATTTATAAGAAATATATATTAATTCATTTTTTAACTATAATAATATTTTCTTAGATTTCACCATATCATTTCATTACATGTTACTGAGGGAGGGGACTAGAAAACAAGAAGAAAAAAAAACAATTTCCAAAAGAAAAAAGGATTTTTAAAAAATCACAAGTTAAAGTTAAATACAAATACCTAAAACTACCGAATGGGATACCGATATAAGGAAGGGAATTATAATAAAACCTTTAGTATACATTTTCAAATTCTTATTTATGAATTTTGTTATCATGTAAGACAGCGTTTCTCAACCTTTCAGTATTTGCGGCCCAGGTTTCAATCATAATTTCCATCGCGCCAACCGCTTACAATAAAATGTATACAATAATAATGTATATTGAGTATTTTGGATTCTGTTGTTAAATTATTTTTAACTAACTGCCAAAACAAGAGTAAAAGCGAGACAACGTTAGCGAGAAACCACATCTTGCATTTTGGACAAGCCGGCGGTAAACAGATGAAGCGAATGAAAGCGGGGAAAATTTTAATATTATATTTGAAATGATAGCCAAACAGGGAGATAACGTTAAAAGAATATAAAAGTAAAAAAGTTTGTTTATGAAAGTTAATCTAGACGAGGTCAGCTAAATTTAGAAACTGGGAATACATTTTTTTTCGAATAATAAAAGCAATAAAACAGAAATAAAAGCAATAAAACAAAAGTGAAAAAATAAGCAATGTTTGTGTAAGGGAATCCACACGACCGACGCCGCCTCGAGTTTGCGCAGTGCAAATATTTTCTCATACGAATAAAGAAAATGTTCGATAAAGCAAGTTTCAATTCCAGCCAGTCTCATTCGAGTCGATCCTTTTATCGTTATCGAATCTATAGTGAATGTGTATGCTATATATGTTTTCGTGTTAATTGCAATTCACCATATTAAATATCCACTGCAGTAGATTTATGCAGACTCATGGATAAATTTTTAAGCCGAAGTAAGTAAGCATTAGACGATAGTCAAGCATCAACAAGTACACAGACGAGCGTGGTTCCGAAAATAAAATCAAGAAAATATTCTCAAGAATACTTAAATTTTGGGTTTACCAGTGCTGAAGTAAATGAAGAAGAAAGGCCCCTGTGTATCATTTGCTCAAAAATGTTGGCCGCAAATAGCATGAAACCTAATAAACTTAAACGACATTTTGAAACGATTCATAGTGAGTACGTCAATAAACCTAGTGAATTCTTCGAATTAAAATTAAAATCATATAAAAAGCAAATATCATTTTTAAAGAGACTTTGTCTGTGAATAAAAAAGCTTTAATTGCACCTTACAAAGTTCATACACAATAACCAGATGTAAAAAAAAACCTCACACCATTGGTGAAGAGCTTATTTTGCCAGCAGTAATTGTAGTCCATACTTCTTTCAAATGATACTGTTGCTCGTCGAATTGGCGATATAGCCGAAGATGTACAGTGTCAGCTTTTCTCGAAGTTGTGTGACACAGGGAAGCTTTGGCTTCGAAAGCAATGAGTCCTGGTCTGAATATTGTGTTAACTACGGTTGTAACCGTAGTAAATTCTATATAAATGAGACCCCTGAAATCGAGAATCTTTTTTGCACTTTGTAAAGATATGGGTTTCAATACATTCAGCATTACTATTTTATTGCGAGGCAAGATGGTCATCATATGGGAAATTTTTGCAACTTGTTTATGAATAAAGAGAACAAATCACCAATTTCTTAGCAGAAGAAAACAGACCGAAGGCAGAGAATTTTCGCGATGTTTATTTGTGATGAAATTGAGGTACATGGTCGACAGATTCGAGAAATTAAATAACTTGAATCTTCAACTTCAAGGAGCAAATACACATACGTATGTTGGATACGAGTGATAAAGTTAATGCTTTTTGTAGAAAATTGGAATTGTGTAGCAGAAATTTAAAGCAAAAAACCTAACAATGTTTGCAAATGTGAATGATTGTACTAAAACTTACAAGGCTGAAGAAGAACATGTAAAAGTGGTTTTGTAACCATTGAAAATCTTTTAGCCATGCTGGTAAAGAATTTTAAAAAAAGTATTTTCTTGTTGACGACAAACTGATAACAAGTTACGAGTGGGTTAGGGGTCCATTTCATAAAACTCCCGAAGGACTCTCAATTCATGAGAAAGAAAAATTCATAGACTTCACGATAAGTGGCGGAACTAAAAGACAATTTTGTAATAAATCGCTATTTGTATTTTGGGCAGGAGTAAGGATGATTTTTCTGCACTAAAAACAAGGGCATTTTACATTCTATTACCATTTTCAACATCCAACTTTTGTGAAACTGGATTTTCTGCTGTGGCGTCTTTGAAGACAAAATATAGAAACAGAACTGAAAGTGGCTATTTCTAATATCAAGCCTTCCTTCGAAAAACTTTGCTTTGCAAGACAGGCCCAAGAAAGTCACTAATAATTATTAAATTTGTTTTTAATTTATTATGCTTTGATTAAGTAAGTTTTTATTTAGTAAGTTGTTTTACTTTAATAAGTTATAAAATATATCGAAATGAATTTTTTTTGTATATGTATGTGTGCTTTCCTTTCAGTCAGTTAATCAATTTTTGAAAATAATATTTTCTCTTGGATATTCTCGCGGCGCCTCCCTAGGGGGGCGCGCCCCACAGGTTGAGAATCACTGATGTAAGATATCTCATATTTCTGTGGAAATTTTTTTTCTTGTGTACGATAATTTATATGATGATGATTTTTACTATATTAATATGATAATCTTCACAACTATTTCTTTTCAAGTGACATTTCGTTCTTATTTCAACGAATTAAAATAATTAAATTTTATTTTGACGCTACAAGTCCCACTGTTGCAATAAAATTAGGCTAATTTCCTTTTTGATCAAGTATTTAGTAATATAGTATTGTTTAGTTTATAACTGATAACATTCTTCTATAAATGCATATTAAAAACTACTTTTTATTCGATCATCATTTCTTGTTTCAACCTTTTGTTTACATATGAAAAAGAGTTCCAGAAGGAGAAATATCGTTTGCAAACGAGAGATTAAGGATTGACACAGCATGGTCTGAGAATCATATTAATCTTTAATTTGCTTCTTCGGCACATATTCTACAGACGAGGATATAAGTCCAAATAGGCTTTTTTTGTTTAAAAGTACGAGTAATTTTGTTAATTAAATGAAGAAAATCTTCGTGCATTTCTGAAATATTAATGATACTCCTGATAAAATATCTCCATAAGGAAGAAATAGGCAGTTTCAAAATACATAGCAATTTTTTGTCACAAAAACCTACGAATTCTTAATAAGAAAAGTAAATTAATGGATGGAAAATCTCGAAAAAAAAATTAGGAAATGTTTTTTAAGGATGCATAAATTATTGAAGAATAAATTTTGAGGTAAGAATTTTTGAATATTCAACTTAAACCTTCATCAAAATTACTTCACATATGGAAGATAATATTCCGGTTAAGTGATTGGTTCCTGTTTCCCTTATGGTTATGGCATTTTTGTGTGTTCGAGTTACTTCTATTCCAATGTCGGCACTTATCTCGTATGACAGAGGTTTACCTCGGCTAATGAGTGCCATTCAAGCTTATTCTTCGTCCCCACTACCTTGTTGTTGCGAAGATGATCTTTCAATTACCCCTGACAATGGGTAGGTTGGGTAATGCCCAAATGGGTTTTTGAAAATGAACATTAGAACAACATTGTTATCTCAAATTATATGTATCTTATCTAGTATAACAAATCATACCTGGCATCGAAAGTTCTCAAAAACTAATCTTTTTTAAATTATTTTAAAAGACCACAGAAAGCTACTATGTTTTCCACAAGTAATCCAATTTTTTTTTTTCTAAAATAATGATATAAAATTTTACAAAACATTGCAAATAGCAATTCGGAAGCAAATAATTAAACTTATTTAAAATATCTAAAAATTTTATTTCATATGAAATGTAAATTCAAAGTTAAAATATTTTCTATATACTGAAGAATACTTTTTAATAATGTAATGTAACTAATTAATTATTGAAGCCTTCTCTGAAATGTCGCATAGTATTTTCTAACAAAATTTGATTTTTTATAGAGTACGAATTCTTTATATATTTTCCCTTATATGTATGTAAATATAATTAATACTTCAGAAAAGAAAAAGAAAAACACTGTTTTAAATAAAAATTGATTAGAAGAACTTCTGTTATGGTTTTTGTTTATAATTTATTTTTACGAAATTCTAAAAAATGCTCGTAACATTTTTGAAAATATCCTGAAATCGCGGTGGATTTTACATTATATTTTTTATGTAATTTTAATAAATTTTAATAAAATATTCATTTTGCTAAAGAAGTTGAAAATATAACATTATGTCAGAAGGTACTTTTAAATATAAGAATTATTTAAAAATCAGAATTTAAAACGAAACCAATGGTATTTCTACTAAGAATCATTCAAACTTTTATAAAAAATATATTTTTATGTGTCCCATTGAAAATTTTTATTTATGCTGACTTCTAAATTTAAAAAAAAAAAAATTCTTAAAATAATTTTTTTCTAAAAATATATTATTGCTAAACAATAACAATGAAAAGATTTGGAATAAAAAGTTCTGTTAAATGAAGTCTTAAGTATCCTGTTTTAAAATATTTTTCCCTTTGAAGAAAAGTTCCATTTCCTATCTAAAGATGGCGCTGTTGTTTTAGTAGGCAATATTATATTTATGAGTTGGTAATTAGGATTAAGTCTAATATTGACAAATTCATACTACTATAAATACCATATATCTGAAAGAAATTGCATGAGGTAAAGTACGAGCAATTTCTCTGTTTTAGTTTCAGAAACAAATCCTCTTATTTAACATTTGTCTAATAGGCTTTCTAATTCTAAAAAGCAAATTTCTCCCTCTGAATTAGAGCAAAAACCATCATGAAAATAGAAACTGCTGCTGAATTGATTCATCGTAGGTGCTCAAATGTCATGTTACAAAGTTTATTGCATTTCAGGAACAAATAATAACCAGTAACAATAGAATAACTATTAGGTTCATCCGTAAAGTGCTCTTATAAGTATCATTTTTTAAAACCTTTTTTCCCTTAGAAGAAAAGTTATATTTCTTTTCTAAAGATGGTGCTTTCATTTTAGTAAGCAACATAATATTTATGAGTTGGTAATCCGGATTACGTCTAATTCTAACAAATTAATACTACTATAAATGCTATATATCCGATAGAAATTGCATTAGATAAAGCATGAGTAATTTTTCTATTTTAGTTTCGGTAGTAAATATCCTCCTGTTTAACATTTGTCTAATAGGCTTTCTGATTCAGAAAAGTAACTTCTCTCTGAATTAGTGCAAAAAGCATCAATCAAACAGAAGTTACTGTCATATTGATTCTCCGTTAGTACTCAAGTGCAGTATTACAAAGTTTATTGTATTTCAGGAATAAGCAATAACAATAGAATAACTATTAGGTTCATCCGTAAAAGTGCTATTATAAATATCCTTTTTTACATCGTTTTTTTTTCCCTTAGAAGAAAAGTTCCATTTCCTATCTAAAGATGGCGCTGTTCTTTTAGTAGGCAAAATAATATTTAAGGTGGTAATCTGGATTAAGTTTAATATTGACAAATTCATACTATCATAAATACCATATATCTGATAGAAATTGCAATACATAAAACATGTGTAATTTTTCTATTTTAATTTCAGAAAAAAAATATCCTCTTATTTAACATTTGTCTTATAGGCTTTCTAATTCCAAAAAGTAATTTCCTCTCGCTGAATTAGTGCAAAAAACATCTTGGAAATAGAAGCAACTGCAAAATTGATTCTCTGTAAGTGCTGAGATGCAATATTACAAAGTTTATTGCATTTCAGGAACAAACAATAAGCAGTAACAATAGTTCATCCGTAAGTTCATCCGTAACAAATCAAGTAGTTAATAGCAGCGATAAATTTGTTTTGACAAATAGAGTGTGTATTTATTACACCACTTAACTCTTATATGGAGGAAGGCAGAGGTCGTAAATGGAAAGTATATTAGCCAAAATTATGATAAAGGTCATGGCTGCTAGTTTATTAATGGGAAGCAATTTTTAGTTTCAACAGACTCTTAATAAATCACAAAATTGGAGCTTCCAGAACAAAATAAGCTTTAATGAGGGTTATGAGTTCGCAATTTATAAATTATTTCAAATGGAATATTTTCAAAGAGTTGTAATAGAGTACAGAAACAGAAGGAGGTGAAATATCTTTAACCCTTTGGACTCCAATGATGCCTCATACTCACCATTCAAGACGGTGCGCCATTTGACATTGTATTTTTTTGTTTAATTTCAATTATTTAAAATACCTACAGTGTGGTAAAAAAATGTAGATTAATTTTTCAAGGAAAGCAATTTTATGTATTTATTTTTCGGAACAATAAACAAGCCCTAGTATTAGGTGAATAATTATGCATCGGATAACTTTTCGAAGAGTAAAAGGTAAATTATTTGAGTTTAAATATTTCTAAAAAATTAATTAATATGAGAAATAATTATGATTCACAACACAAATTCTTGATAAAAAAGGATTCCAAAATTCGAAGCTTTTAATTAATCTTTATTTTTTATTCCTTTTCTATAATGAAAATCGGCGATTTTAAAACATTGTTATTTAAAATTACAAACGGTGATATTTATCTCTTTTCTATACAAAGCAGAAAAATTATTTTAGAATTTATGAACAATATTTATCTACAAATGCATTCTTGTTTTTTAAAATTAAACTAAGTTTTTTTATTTAATTGATTTAAAAAAACACTTGTTCTGCATTCAGTGTTATGTGAATTAATCCGTAAATAAATCGGCAAAGATAATATTAAAGCTGGAATGGATTTTTGAAGCAAATATATGCATTAAATCCTTTTCATTTTGTGGACACCATGGTATGTATGCAGGATATTTCAATGAATGTTTTTAAAATATATAATATCATCTTATTAAAAAGAAAAATATATTCGTTTAATGCAGCAGATGGGAGAATATTAAATTAGATTTAGCATAGATTTCTAAAAATAAAAAAATGGATAAAAGTGTAGCATGTTACTATTGTTATTTTAGTGTTATTTTTATATGTAATAAAATCGTAGCATTTTACTATTGCTTTTTTGCCGAATGTTTGAAATTAGCAATTTTATAATTGCCATTACAAATGCCAATCAAACTGAAAACTGTAAACCTGCATTAGTTTTTTTTTAAATGCTAGATTTAATTGAAAAGTATCAGCCAATGAATTACTTCATTACCTAGTTTTGAAATTTCATACATTAAGCATGAGTGGAAATATAAATCAGTTATTGATTAAGAAAATATATTTTCAAATTTTTCTGACTAAATTCTTTACAATAACTATTCATGAACAACAACAGCATGCTGAGTAACAATAGGAAACCAATTATAATTCGTATGTTATATAACTTGCATATAGCTTAAACAACATTGAATTGCTATGTAAATTTGATATAACTCTAATTCATAGATAAACATGCTATTTATAACAAATTAATTGATTTTGGAAAAATACAATCAGCTTCATTTCAAAATATTTGAAATACAGATATTTTCTGAAGATATAGCAAAAAAAGTTGGTTTCCTACTTGAATAACTTAGTCCATTTTTACTTTATTACTTTCGATATGCATTAACTCTTTGATAAATTGTGTAAATATAATAATTAACTCTTTCATAAGTGCAATTATAAGAGATTTTCTAGCGAAATATTTTCATATATGAGAAGATATATCAAATTCTCTGAGAGAAAGGCTTATTTACTAAATGAAAGAGAGACTCAAGCATGCAAGCAATGAGTCTACGATTGGGTCAATGTATGTCTTTGTTTTTAATTAGATACATTGGTCTAACTTATAAATTTAGTAAAGTTCTTACGCATAACATGAAACGCATTTATATTAGAAGCAATGTTTCCATAAACAAATTTAAGAATAAATAATTACTTATCAATCTATTTGTAAATTCTTGTTCTTCAAGAATACCTTTGCATTATGCTGCTTAATTAGACAAAGGAAGTTCACGTAAGTTGTGGTCAGTGTAAATATTATTTATAATGATTTTAAGGCTTTTTAAAAAAATAATTTCATCGGATTAGAATATTTGTAATAATTTGAATTTAAATATTATTTATAATAATTAAAGCATGAAAATGTTAATTCTTTTATTCAACTATCCATATTACACGCACGCACGCACGCACACACACACACACACACACGCACACACGCACACGCACACGCACACACATACACATACACATACACACACACACACACACACACACACACACACACACACACACAAATGTGAACATTGAGTAAGAAATAAAAAGCCTTGCATGCTAGTGGTGTACAATAGTTTTCAAATATTTACCCTTTGCCTGAATTTGGCATTTTTACTGAATCCATCGCGTTATCTTTGGTGAATTATTTGGCGATTTCCTTGGCATGCAGTTAATAGTTAAAATATTTAATATGGAAATTGTATTTGTGTCTTAGAGGCGTTTCACTCAGCTACAACTATAGTCAAAAACAATAATAGAACTGCAGTCCAAAATCACATATCAAATCTGATATATTTAAGTCATTGCGTTTTTAAGTAACACATTTACTTGCTTTGAAAAATATAGACAGACGGATGAACAATACTTTGTTGGATACGGCACAAAATGCGATAATCGTCTACACTATAAATGCTAACTAATGTAGTGAATTTAATCCATCTAGCTTTCTTCGTTTTTTGCTTACCTTGATAACGTATATTTAAACATAATTCTAGATTTCCTTCCTCTGAATAGATTTTGTCCAAAAATTAATAGAAATCTGCATATTTAGTGTAACGACCATATACGGAATTTCATCAAAGTATTTTTGAGTTATCTTTGTCACATTTACACAGATATAATGCCAAAAATGTGGTTTTCAGACTGAAATTGGTGTAAAATGTAAAGATACTGCTAGATCTCGAATACGAATTTTTTGTTAATTTCAATTTTTTTCTTTATACTTTATATACAAGAAAGTAAAAAGGGAATAAGAATCACTTGCAAAAAAGTAGATTTGATATTCGAATACACATTGCTAATGCATTTGACATAAACATTAAAACGACATTCGACGATATCAATTGACTATTCATATATGTCCATAAGGACTATACTCGTACAGCGTAGAATTTGCAAAGAATAAACAAATGCCCCGCTGTTCTTGGAGGCGTGTCTAATATGCATTCATTTCATATTTATGAAAAGAAGGTTTCCTCGAATTATAAGCACAGTAAAGAATATTGTCGAAGCTTTCCTGTATTCCCAGTTGTGAAACTTGCATTGCCAAATCTATTCAAAGTGGAGCATTTTCTCAGAAAACGCCGAATTTCTTCCGAGAATTCTTTCTTCAGTTTGAAATAAAATATGAGTCTTCATCGGTTGAATGGATGAAAGAATGTAAAGTTTCTTAGGCAAAGGTCGGATTTTTTATCGATCTTTCTAAGTACATTGAATTATGCTGGAACTTCTTTATTTACTGAATTTTACAAATTATATCAAAAAAGTGTTTGAATTTAATCTTGAAGAATTACTATGAATTTCTTTAATTATTAAATGGAAAAATATTCATAAATTTAATAGGTTTCTAAATCAGTTTCAATCAGAAAAATGCTTTTAATGATTTAATGAATTACATATTATGTTAATTGAGTCAATAATTACATTGCTGAAAAAATTTTTAAGTTTAAATTTTATGAGGTGCCCTTATTTTATTAATATTGTTTAATAACATATTTTTGACATTATTAGCATTTGAAACAAAAGTGCTTACACTTCTACGACTAAAATTTGCATAATTGTGGTTTTGAAATGCGTAATTGAAGTTTCTTCCAATAGCTACCTTATTGGAAGGTGTCTCCAATCTGTTACTTGCTAATCAAATCGCTTTTTTTCAAAATGTATCTTACAGACTTTTTGTTTCCAATCTAATTAATATATCTGTAATATTTCCACAAACATATGGTTAAGTGAATTTTTTATTGTTTTACGTATATATATTATACGGCAGTCATAAACAGGGATAAATTGGAGAAAAAATATCCTCTAATTTCAAATTTATTAGAATTACTTTACATGAGAATATTTATGTTAAATTAGTAGTTGCAATTTCAGAAATAAATAAAAAAAAATATTTGTGTTATTTCTGATTTAATATAGATTTAAACTATTTTTGAATCGACATTATTAAACTTCCATTACATGTTAATACTTTAAACTAATTGCAAGATTTTAAATTAGTTGCATGTGGTAATTATTATGTAAATGATTGAAATTTATTTTTGGCATAACTAGCAACTTAGAATGGAGTTCCACTTACTAATTTAAAATTGTATTTTTAACCATTGTATTAAATTGTTTATTATTAACCTTTTTAAAATGGAAAGCCTTTCTTGTTTAAAGATCCAAATTTTTCATAAAAAGCATAGTTGTTGGTAGGATCTAATTATGGTAAATGAAGAGTGTGGTTGTTTAGAGAATAATTGTTGATTAGAGAATATAAGTTTCTGAATAGGGTATTTTGTTTAGTGAATTCTAGTTTAACTAGTTATCAGAACAGCCTATGTAAATAGGGAGGATGGAGCTTATTTTTCAAAATTAAATAAGAGTCTTTCCTCATCCATCACATCAAACTCCTTTATTAAGAGGAAATGCCTGAACATTTGAAAACATTTATTTTTAATTTTTAGATTAAAATTATAAAGAATTTGTTATAACTACACTTTCAAACGAATATGTTTACTACGAATATGTTTCAATACTCTATGAAATCAAAAATATGGCATATTATCTAATTATATAATAGTAAAGATTCATAACTTACATATTATTAAGGATTCATCCAGAGTAACTACATAATACAATGAAAAAAATATATCAATGAAAAGTTTGTATTATAGAACTATTAATAATTATGCAAAATTTAGTTTTGTACCTGATATTAGCCAGACCATATTTTTGATATTTGTGCATTTCGCTTGCTTCTCCGAGTTGAAAAATAACTCTATAAGGATGATTAATGCGAAATAAACATAAGACGTACGTCAATAGTATGCATTTTACTTTACTCCAATTAAATAACCAGATGTAGCTGCCATAGATTTTTTTTCACTTTGATCTGTTGAGAAGAGCAATGAATAACTTAAACATAATACTGTTAATAGACAATTTAAAAATGTGTCAGAAAAGCGTGCTAATTTATGTATCGATTTTATGAAATCCAATATTATCATAAAATTTAAGATGTAAATGTAATCAAGTATAACATTAATTAGATTATTCAGAAATCCTCATTTGCGTTATAAAAATCCTTCAAAAATATTCGTACAACTATTTGTAGTATAATGATGCACTTATTTAACATCCTTCCTAGAACCATGTAATATTTTTATAATTCATTCATTATATTGAAAAATGGTACTCAATCAATTAATAAGAATGTATCAAATAAGAATAACTTTGTTATAAAAATTAAAATGTAAAAGTAATCAAGTGGAACATTAACTAGATTATTCTGAAAGGATAATTTACATTACATAAATCACTCAAAAATATCTGTATAACTATTTGTAGCATAATGATGTATTTCTTATACACCCTTCCTAGAACCATGTAATATCTTTATAATTCATTCATTATATTTAAAATAGTACTCAATCAATTAATAAGAATATATCATATAAGAATAACTTTGCCATAAAAATTAAGATGTAAAAGTAATCAAGTGGAACATTAATTATATTATTCTGAAAATATCAAACATTATTTGCATTATAAAAATCATTCAAAAGTATTCGTAATCTATTTGTAACATAATGATGAATTTCTTAAACATCCTTCTTATGGTTATGTAAAGTGTTTATAATTCATTACTTACATTCAAAAAAAAAGTATTAAATCAATAAATAAGAATACATTGTTCTATATACAATTATCAATCATTAATTCTTTAAAAATTATTTGAATTTATTTTTAAAAATGTATTTATGATCTATAAATTAGTAATTTATACATGATGTAATACTTTCAAACAAGCATTATTATAAAACGTACAATACCTATACAAATCACACATCCCATCAGAAAGAATGTAAAGAAAAGCAAAAGCAATTGCGATATTTCATTGCATAATATTGACTTATGGAATATTGATATTTAAACTAAGTTTGACGATCTCACTTTACTATTCTTATATACCTAAGTAAGCATTACTCATTCAGTGTAAAATTTGCTAAGAAGAAATGTCTTTTTGACTTTCGAGTCGCATTTATTGCACAGAAACTTCTTATATTTTCTCTAAGAAGTATTTGCTAGCTTGCTGAGATCTGTGAAGCAGTTTTCCTATATTCTCAGATGTGAAACTTTCGCTGCCAAATCTCTTCAAAATGGCATTTTCTATGAATACAAAGAAATCTTCCTATTCTAAAAAACCTATATTGAGAAATCTGCGCTTTGAAATAAAATGAGTCTTCATTGATTGAATAGTCGAAAAGATAGACAGAAAATTCCTTTGTATAAAATAAGAAAAATTGTGAAGAAAATTTGAAATAATGTCTGATACTTTTTGTAATATTCTAGTGTGAAATAATAAAACGATGATATTTTAAAGTTAAGAAGAATTTTTTAAAAAGAAAGTTCTTTTTAATGTTATATCACTCGTTTTAGAAATTGCGAAGGATTTTTATCAGTGTGTTACACGTTTTAATTAGCTTTAAACGTTGCGTTAATTAGCTTTAAAAGTTTACGTTACATAATCCGTGCTATCACGTGTAGTTTTACGTCAAAATCTGACATTTTTTACTCTTGAAAAAATCTATGAAAAAAATCAAACATTTTGAAAAAAATGTAGGTAAAGAATTTTATATAAGTTTTTAACAAAAAGAAAATTTTACTATTTTATTTTCAATGATTTCAAACATGGCGGTTTCTTATGTAAAATCCTCTTTGAAAACTTCAGACGGATCTATTAATTAAAATGTATTTTCTAAAACCTAATCAAGAGAAAAGCCAGTCATACTGAATCTAATATTCTAGTGAATAATGAACCGCATTAAGGTCGGTTCACAAACCAAATTAATTTGAAGGTGTCCTTGAAATTAAAAAAAAAATTCTAAAATATAATCAAGAGAACAGACAGTCATACTAAATCTAACATTCATGTGAATAGAAAACCGAATTAAAGTCGGCTCACGAAACAAATTAAATTGAAGGTGACCTTGAAATTATAAAAGTATTTACTATTTTGTAATTCGCCTAACATATATAAGAATCGATATCATCATGAAATTATTAATGATTTTATGAAAACCATTAATAAGAATTGAAACAAATTTTATTCTTCTATTCACAGACGACAAAATATTTGCATGCCTCTTTGCATGCAGTAAGAGGATGTAAACAAATTATCAGTAGTAGATCTGAAGCTACAGCGATACAGTAAACCTTTTTCTTCAAGAACAAGATAGAAAATAAATTTGACAACATCGCTCGACTACTCATATATAGTCAATCTAAGAAAATTTATTCAGAGTGAAATTTGTAAGAAAGAAAAGCTTGAATGCTTTTTCAAGCATGCCTGTCTTATAAAGATTTTTAATATTAGTCAAATATAGTGCTTTCTAGCAATCAGTAAAATTCGCTTTAGAAGCTTTCATATCCACCCAGTATTGAAATTTAAATCATTAAATTTCATCAAAATGTCTTAAATTTTGAATATATGTCCAAATTATTTTTTGTGGATTCTTTTCTCTATTTATTTTTTGGAATGTAATATGAGTTCATAGCTTTAGTTAAAAAATAATCATGTCATGTGTTTGAAGAGAAAAAGGCAATGCTTCGAAGACTTTGTATGAATATTGAATAAAGTGTAAGCACATATTTCTAAAATTATTTTTAAAAAGTTGAAATTTATTGTCAAGGAATATAACTCAAACTTTTATAGATGTAATCAAAGTAAACATTATTTTTTCTTATCATAAAATAAACTTTATGGGAAAATAAAAAGAATATGATAAAGTCGGATGTATAAGATTTATTTAATTAAATGAGCATTCTAATGTGAGAAAAGTTTGCGAAGTAAAAAATGAAATTTCATACAGAAATCATATTAAGAAGCTGAAATAAAATTTTAATCACTGAAAAACCCATTCCTCTAAAAACCATTCCTTGAGATATAAAATATCTTAAAAAATTCTTTATATACAGTTAATAGTTCATTACTTTGTCTAAACATTAATTTTTCTATGTCTAACCATTTTAATTTTTCGTTGTCAATAAAAACAGCAAAAAGTTAATTGAAATTTCACTTTATTACTTTCTTTATATATTTGTGTAACCTGACTTCTTCATATTTGTTAATTTAAAATTTTGCAATTTATTTTCATTTATTTCCTAATCTCTTGGAGGTTTTTTTCTGAACTTTGCGATTCTTGTGTTTGCTAAATCTCTATTTTAATATTTTCAAGAATTATTTTTTATTTGATAGAGTTATTTATTTAATTATATTTTTTTCCTGCGTGTGTTGTTCCATTAAAAGAGAAAGAATTTTCATAATTCCATGATATTAATAATACTGAATTCTAAATTAAAGATTAAAAAGTAGAAAATAAATGAAAACTCTCATTAGAGGACAAATATATTCAGAGCATAAATTTTGTGAATCCAGCCGCCTTTGATGAACTAACTGCATCTTATTGCAACAAATTTCAAATTATTTTTGCACAAGAAATATGGAGCACTCTAATATGTTGAATATGCTTGAAACGTTTGCGAAATTAATTGGCGAAATCGGCCCAGTTACAGAGACTGGAAACTCAATTAAGCATTTTGCGATATCTCTTGGAAAATGAAGGTTAAAACAGATAGGTGGATATTAATGATAGGTGACTATTGTCATGGAGTTTAATAAGATTTAAAAATTTAGTGAATCAATCCTGTGACTGACGGGCTAAGGATCTGGTTCTTGGATTTTTTTCAATTATTTTTAAAATGTGGACAACAATCATTTTAGTTGGCAAAGTTAAAATATGCTTTCAAATAATAGTTTATATTAAATTTATTTCACTCCATTCCAATTAAAAAAATGTAGAAGCGGCAAGAAAGTTTTACAATTACACATTAAGAATTGGAAACTCTAAAAAAAAATAATAATAATAACTTACGAAGAACTACCTTTTATTATAGAGAAAAATGTTTCATTATAACACTTCTTCGAAACTAATAGTTTTATTAGAATATATTTATGTAGCATGCTCTGAATATCTCAATATAAAAAAAAATTATGATTATTAAAGCTTATTTTCACAGTTATATATATAAAAAGCTAAATAAGTGACTGAAAAATAAATATAAAACTTTTATTGGAAGATATTTATATGATAAAAGAAATAATCATATACCGCATCTCCCATTCGAAAATAACTGAAAATAAAAAATAAAAAAATGATATAACTTGTAAAGCAGAATCAAATGCGATATTCCAGCGCATATTGCTGACATATGGGATAGTGAAGTTTAAAACTTGAGTTGGCGAGATCACTTTCCTATTCATATGTACCTACGTAAACAATATTCATTCGGCGTAAAATTTGCTAAAAATAAAAGCTTTATTCTCCTTGGAGGCACGTCTACCGTATAAAGTCTTTCTGAATTTGCTGAAAGAGTATTTTCTTGCGCTCCATGAACAGTAAAGCTTGTTGCAGAAGCTTTTCTCTATTCCCGGTTGTGGAACTACCGTTGTAAAATCTATTCAAAATGCCATCATTTTTGCGAGAACACTCGAACTTATAGGGAATATTTTGTCAATTTTATTCTTTTTGAAATAAAATTTGAGCAACCAGTGAGTAGATGGTTGAAAGATGCATAGCTGCTTTAAGAGAAGTAGATCTCGGATATTCAAAATAAATAGGAAATATTTTATACTATTTATAATCTAATTTGAAATTAGGAAATATTATTTCTAATCACTTTTACCTATAGATAAAATGTGTGCCTTTTATAAGGCTTTTTATTGAATACCATCCCCCCCTTTTTTTTCTTTAAGAATATTCGTTCTATTCTTGAGATTATGAGATTTTGTTTTGAGAAATTTCGTAGAGTAGATACATTTCGACGATGTATACAATGTATGGTGCTTTTGATTTTCTGTTACATAAAGCTTTGGATGCTGGTTTTTCATGGATCTAATTAAATTTTTTAGGAAAAAAATATTTGCCAAGACTTTTAAAGAGGGAACTATGCTTCACACTTTTAGTCAAAAATTTAATTTCTAATAGTGACGGTCTTCATGGCTTTAAACACGTATTATTCATTATCAAGAAATTTTATACTACTCTTTGCAGTTTAGAGAGTTATATAGTGATTAAATTTTTTGATAGCTCTAATTGTCAAAAATATGATTTTTTTTCGTTAACTGCAACAACAACAACAAAAAAAAAATGGAAATGGTTTTCTCAAAACTTGTTCCCCTGCTTTCTAAGAAAATTGTTCTCTCCCACACCATTCCACTAAAAATCATGGATCTTTGGAAAGCAGAGAATGCATTTTATAGCATTGGCGTACAATAATTATGAAATAATAACTTTTGGCGAGAATTTAGCATTTCTATTGAATCTAACGTACGCTCCTTGGCATGGTGTTTGACAATTCGTCCTTGGGTATGCGATTATAGTGTCCAAAAATAAAATTTGTGTTTTAGATGCGTTTTTAACATTCGATTAAAACCAAAAATTTTCTGAGACGATCAAACGAAATCAAATCAAACGAAAGATTTATGCACTGATTCAGACATATTGAGCCAAACTATGGGTGGAATCGGACTATCTCTAGACTGTCTTGGGATTGTCTGCACCATCTTGCAAGCTCTGGGAGACTTACAAAATATCGTCACTCTTCAGTGCTCGCTAAAGGGCTGTTTAGCGCGCCGACGCCTACAATCAAGTGAATGGCCAGAGGACGGCTGAGAAATGGTGCTAGGCCCATAAAGCAATAGATTTTACACACCACGTAGAAGCTGCTCCAAATAATGGCTACTCATTAATAGCCTACAATGTCCTCTACAGGAAACATTTAGATTCTTTGATCCAAGGCGCTATTAATTTAAGTGTATCTCATTGTGTGTACCTCCTCCGTCCATTTATGCTGCTACTGAATCTCGGTAAGAATAGAATGTCTTTGTAGAAAAAGACGATCCATTCATATCTCTCTCAATAATATAAACAGCGTATCTTTGTACAGATATCTCTTTGTCTAAAATTATTCATTTACCTAGATCTATAAAAGGTTATATCTAGATGTTAAGTGAAATCATCAAAATTAAATTTGATTGCAACAAAAATGTCGCTTTAATTGTTTAAATCGTTAATAAAAAGATCTACTTATCATCTTCTAGAAGATTATTTTATTTTCACCGCCTCTCGTTAATTGTTATTTCTATCGGATGGTAATATGATGATGCTACTGAATTTATATGATTATGAATATAACATGCTACTGATGATTATGAATATAACATGCTACTGATGATTATGAATATAACATAGACTAGAACTATAAAAAGGAAGTACAGTCATCCTGAATTGATTCCGGAATGAATATCCTGAATGAATATTCTGAACTGAATCATGAATGAATATCCAATTATCCTGAATTGAATCATGAATGAATATCCGGTTTTCCTGAACTGAATGCTGAATAAATTGAATAGTGAATTCTGAATGAATATCCCGTCATCCTGAATTGAAACCATAATCAATATCTAATCATCTTGAATTGAACCCTGAATGAATATCCCGTCATCCTGAATTGAATTCTGAATGAATATACCGTTATCCTGAATTAAATCATTAATCCAATCATCCTGAATTGTATTTTAAATGAATATCCAATCATCCTGAATTGTATTTTAAATGAATATCCAATCATCCTGAATTGTATTTTAAATGAATATCCAATCATCCTGAATTGTATTTTAAATGAATATCCAATCATCCTGAATAAATATCCTATCATTTTGAATGAATATTACTTAGAATTAAAATATGGATCGTTTACTTAAAAATACCTGCAAATTTGCACGGAGGAACTGTGTAACCTTAATAATTTCATGATGCCACATATGCAATATTTTAGATTTAGAGGAGAAATTGACATGATACCGACCAATACTGTTATTAAGGAAGATAATCCATCCGTTGACAATAACGAGTCGAGTTAAAATAGAAGTCTTTGTATTGGCCGTTTAAAAATAACTATATACTGCACTGAACGTTTCAAGAATTTATTAAAGAAAAAGTTAAAGGATATAAACAGTTCACAGTTTGACCTAAACTCTATCATGCCTAACTTGAATGCAGGAAATCTAAACAAAACATTAACGTAAATCGCAGGCCTTGTTCTTAAGGAAATTGATTCAAACTGATTTTATTTTTCACTGATAAATGCTTACACAAATATGAAAACGTAACCCTAAAATAAGAGTCACAATTTGAAGTTGTTTAACCAAAGCTACGCATTACTTTCCTCATTTAATTACCAGATACTCGGAAAGCACTGTACTTCATTCTAAATGGTTCGTTTGATTGAAAAAACAAGGAATCCACAAGATTTTTAGAATCAACAATAGAAAAATACAGTAGTTATCTGAAATCGGATTTTAAGAATTTTTCTTCCTGCTTAATAGATTAAATTATTAGTTATTCCTATGTTCGATTTTGAAGACTTAGCCCACTGTTTTTGAACTGAAAGCTATCATTCTATAATGATAAATTTAAAATGCATGGTAAAAAATCTCAAAAATCAAAATACAAATCAAATGACATCATTTTCAGTAATGTATTACTTATGTATTTACATTTGGGTCAAAGATGGGTATTGGGTTTTATGAACTAAACCTACGTGATTGTACGAAAAACGATCTGAAGATTTTGATTGAACAATAAAATATGTTTTCTTGAAGTCATGATCCAACTTTTCTCGATTAAAAAAACAGAAGAAAAAAAATAAAATTTTCATTGATTTGCGAAAATTGGATTTTTTGTTACGCATATTGAGTATTTCAAATGTATTAAAAATGAAAAATAATGAAAATAGTTTCTTTATATTTATTCCTGAAAATAAGCAATAATTTCTATAAACTAGCTCATAATACACATATTTTTATATTTTTACTTTATTCTCTTTATCATACGTGTAGACTTCAGATACGTTTAACGCTACATTATTTTCAATTGAAATTTTCTTATCTTATTAATATCATTGAAGAACTTCGAAATATGTTACTCTCTATAATAAACCAATTTCATTCTTTATGCTGGCTTTTATATTCATTAATTCTTTCATTTCCAGCTGTACATCTAATACGGCAGTTTTTCACAAAACTTTAGTTGAATTTTTCACTCCAATGATAATAATCCTCTTCAATCTGTCACAACGAAAAAAACCTCATTTTCAAGAATATTTGAATCAGAACTTCTATATTTCCTTTTTAATAAGGTAATCTTCCTTTTATGCATTTAAATCGAGATTCGATGAAAAACTCTATGTTATGGGAATTGATGGTATTATTGTAACTGAATAGTGTACGGGAACTCGAGCATAAATTGCATTTAGGAGAAATAATGAATTGCATTGAGGAATTTAAAATAAACTCAATGAAGCATTTTTATGGATTCATGCCAAGTTAAATCATACCTCTCTTGTTTTTCTTATCATCATTGTTTAACTCTGCATATTTGGCATGATATTGAGATAAATGAATTTTGTTTCGGGATATCTAGCCAAATAAACCACCATCTTTGGTCTTTTCTGCGTATTTGTTTATAAAGTAATATACATATTAAAAAAAACGAATGCCTTGAAAATAAATGAATAGAAGGATCACTTATTATTTGAAGTCGACTGACGTTATGTCATAATTATGGGGAAAAATGCTGCTATGTCTATTTATTCTACGTTATCTTACAGAATTCAGTTGTTGTTTTCCTTTACATCTTCAACAAAATACGTTGTGGAACCTAAATGAAAGTTGGCGTCACGCATTTCACGCACTTAAAATAAGCACGTAATTATTCCGTATTTCCGTTAAAACGAGAATTGCATGTAGATAAGTTTGTTGCAAAGGTTTCTTTTTCATTTAATTGTAACTTGCATAATTGCATATTGGATTGTAAGATGAGTTGGAATAATGAGTTCCGAGTAAAAAAAATTATAAATTACGAAATATTGAAAATATTAATATATTTATAAAAATAAACTTCTTTGAAAACTGAACTTTTTCTTTTCGCCACATAATATCTAGAGTTTCCTTTCGGTTGAATGGATATTCGTGAAAAAATTTATTTAGAAGAAAAAATTTTAAAGTTTATATACGGTACACAAAATAATAACTATACACAATAGAATTATGAAAAAAGGAGTGTTCGGTAGGGAGTATGAGTTCAGGAATTTTGTTGAAGTTAATATTTTTTTGGAGAAAGGCTTGATTGAGGAAGGAAACAAAAATTTATTTAGGGTTTGGGTCTGGGGAGATAAATTCTCCGTTTTGAAAACTAAATTGCGAATTACATTTTAAACGAATTTATATAAAAAATGTTTTGTTTTGAAATATTTACAAATCTATGACAAAAATAGTTCGAATATAAGAATCAAAATTTTTTAATCAAAATAGTTTATTTGATTTATAAATAAGATCAATGTTCTATTTAATTACGATGCAAATACCTTATACGTTTTATTTAATTTAAAATATAAAATTTGCCTAGTAAAAACAGTTTATTTTAATTATAAATAAGATCAATGTTCTATTTAATTACGATGAAAATACCTTATACGTTTTATTTAATTTAAAATATAAAATTTGTCCTAGTAAAAATAGTTTATTTTATTTATAAATAAGATCAAGGCTTCACTTCATTGCACTGCAATTTCTTAATATGTTTTATTTAATATAAAATATAAAATTTGTCCTAGTAAAAATAGTTTATTTTATTTATAAATAAGATCAAGGCTTCACTTCATTGCACTGCAATTTCTTAATATGTTTTATTTAATATAAAATATAAAATTTGTCCTAGTAAAAATAGTTTATTTTATTTATAAATAAGATCAAGGCTTCACTTCATTGCACTGCAATTTCTTAATATGTTTTATTTAATATAAAATATAAAATTTGTCCTAGTAAAAATAGTTTATTTTATTTATAAATAAGATCAAGGCTTCACTTCATTGCACTGCAATTTCTTAATATGTTTTATTTAATATAAAATATAAAATTTATCCTAGTAAAAATAGTTTATTTTATTTATAAATAAGATCAAGGCTTCACTTCATTGCACTGCAATTTCTTAATATGTTTTATTTAATATAAAATATAAAATTTGTCCTAGTAAAAATAGTTTATTTTATTTATAAATAAGATCAAGGCTTCACTTCATTGCACTGCAATTTCTTAATATGTTTTATTTAATATAAAATATAAAATTTGTCCTAGTAAAAATAGTTTATTTTATTTATAAATAAGATCAAGGCTTCACTTCATTGCACTGCAATTTCTTAATATGTTTTATTTAATATAAAATATAAAATTTGTCCTAGTAAAAATAGTTTATTTTATTTATAAATAAGATCAAGGCTTCACTTCATTGCACTGCAATTTCTTAATATGTTTTATTTAATATAAAATATAAAATTTGTCCTAGTAAAAATAGTTTATTTTATTTATAAATAAGATCAAGGCTTCACTTCATTGCACTGCAATTTCTTAATATGTTTTATTTAATATAAAATATAAAATTTGTCCTAGTAAAAATAGTTTATTTTATTTATAAATAAGATCAAGGCTTCACTTCATTGCACTGCAATTTCTTAATATGTTTTATTTAATATAAAATATAAAATTTGTCCTAGTAAAAATAGTTTATTTTATTTATAAATAAGATCAAGGCTTCACTTCATTGCACTGCAATTTCTTAATATGTTTTATTTAATATAAAATATAAAATTTGTCCTAGTAAAAATAGTTTATTTTATTTATAAATAAGATCAAGGCTTCACTTCATTGCACTGCAATTTCTTAATATGTTTTATTTAATATAAAATATAAAATTTATCCTAGTAAAAATAGTTTATTTTATTTATAAATAAGATCAAGGCTTCACTTCATTGCACTGCAATTTCTTAATATGTTTTATTTAATATAAAATATAAAATTTGTCCTAGTAAAAATAGTTTATTTTATTTATAAATAAGATCAAGGCTTCACTTCATTGCACTGCAATTTCTTAATATGTTTTATTTAATATAAAATATAAAATTTATCCTAGTAAAAATAGTTTATTTTATTTATAAATAAGATCAAGGCTTCACTTCATTGCACTGCAATTTCTTAATATGTTTTATTTAATATAAAATATAAAATTTGTCCTAGTAAAAATAGTTTATTTTATTTATAAATAAGATCAAGGCTTCACTTCATTGCACTGCAATTTCTTAATATGTTTTATTTAATATAAAATATAAAATTTATCCTCGCAAATATATTAATATATTGATGAAAATATGGTCTTCTAAATCGATTGTTTGGGCATCGATCCAAAATTCAAATTCAAAAATGAATACCGAGATAAAATTTATCAGTATCAAAACCAAAATGCAATCGACATACTACCAAAAAATTTAAATAAGAAATTTAATGATGCGTTCTTTTACCTACTTACTAAATAAATTTAGAAATTTAAAAGCATGTTTTCTTTCTTCAAAATTGTTTACAACAAAATGCACGTCACTATACATCATTCCTCTACTGGGAAAAAAAAATCTTTTGGTTCAGGTAATTCCTGCAGATTACCCCAGCGCACCGAATTCCGTTCAGCTAAATAACACCAAATTTCCGTTTAATTTCCGGCCAGTTACGTTGCCCGCTCCTTTTAGATATCGCTTTCTTTGTTTACGACGCATATCATTCTCTATTTGAGATTGGAAAAGGGACATTTCCATCGAGGTTAGTGCAAAGTTAATTTAAGCTTCGCCAGCAGTTTCGAAAAGGAATAAAAGCTGGAAACAGCACTTCAAAACAGATACGAATTTTTATTTAGTTTTTTGAGGAAAAACTAAATAAACGTTTTTTAAAAAAAAATAATTTTTAACCATCGCAATCATTTGCATTTGTTTTCAATTATTATACTATATTTAATGGATATAAAATCTATTGAATTGCATACTAGATTGGGCATCCATTTAGATGAGCTGTTATCTTACTAACAACACCTTGGATACTTTTATCACAGATTAACTAACGAAACTTGTTGTAGAAAATCTCCTGCACATTGACAGAGTTTTGAAGAAATAAAAAATATATATATTATTTGTAAAACACTTTTGATACTATTGCATATTTGCATTTGAAGTTTTGTTTCCTTACAATGGTATCTTTTCTTTCTATAATATTGACGAATTTCGTTTCAAATAAAAAATAATTTCAAATTTAAAATGATGAAAATTGCAGACGTCAGCCCATTAATCTTTGCTACAATTCAGCATAAAAAATGTATATACTGATGTATGATTTATGCATAAAATAAGCGATTCCATAATTAATTTTTATCCGTGCCTAGTTTTATTCACACACCGATAAATCAATAACATTAAAATCAATTTAAGCAATAAAAAATTTGCTACATGCCAAAACAGAAAATGGGATGTTACATCCGATAATGACGGAGGTCAAAGGGGATTTTTTCATTCAGCGCTATATTACACGGTAGTGGACTTATAAACACTTGTCAGGTTATGATTCTTTCTCTTTAAGCTGTGGTATGTCTTAATAAGAATGTAAATAAGTATTCTGGGAAAAAATTTGAATTTTACTGCATTAAGAATAGCTAAAGAATAGTCAATCTTTAAACTATCGTTGCCGTGTGCCATACGATCATGAATGATCGCTTCTTATGCTTATAAATTGAAATTAAATCATCTTAAAGAAGCTCTCAACCGAAACAAAAATTTTACTAATAATCCGTAATTACCTCAAGTACTCTATAGATTTTTAAATGAATCATTATGACAACACATTCTTGAAAAGAAATATGTTATATAAAATCCAATATGTTGTGTAAGCATTCAGATATATTAATAAGTTGCAAGAAGAATAAAAAAAACCCAGCGTTTTTATATCATAATTATTTATTATTCGTTTTATTAGCATTTCATTAAGGGACGTTGAGATTCTGCTTACAATTATCAATAAAAAATATTGATAATTGTGAAGATGCTATTTCGAATAATTATCAACATTTCTTATTAAATAAAATTTTTATTCTCTCAGATTTTAATGAACATTATCATGCTTAATCCCATAATTCCAATCCAGAAATTCAAAATTACTGCAGTTAGCAATTTCAAATACAACTCAATATTAACCCTTTGCACTCAGAAAGATAATTCGATGCATAATTATTCTCTTAATACATGGACCTGTTTATTACACCAAAAAAAATACAAACAACTGTTTAAGTTAGATTTCCCTGAAAAACGAATCAACATCTTTTTAACCTGCTATAAGGCCGCGGTGGCCTGATGGTAAAATCTCGGCTTGTGAGCCGTAGGGTTTCAGGTTCGAGACCCGATTCCACCGAAGAACCGTCGTGTAAGGGGGTCTGTTGCACGTTAAATCCGTCATGCCAAACGTCCTCCCGCTGGTGTGGTGTGGTGTGGACAGGGGGTGCCAACTCAGGTGTCGTCTTCGTTATCTGACCGCAGTTCAAAATTATGACGTCCGTCCCAAAATAGCCCTAGTGTTGCTTTACAACGGGACGTTAATATAACTAAACTAAATTAAACTAAACTTTAACCTGCTATAGGTGTTTTTAACAATTAAAGTTTTAAAAATAAATAAATAAAATGTCATAAAATGATGCACCGTCTTGAATGGTGACTGAGAGAAGACATTCGATTGCAAAGGGTTAAGTTAAAATAAAATATTTCCGTATAAAATTGTCAATAGCATATTATATTCATACTTTAAAATCTTCAGTTATATAATTATTAATTCAATCCAATATCTCTTAATAAATACATACTTATACTCAAATATGACTAAAAATGCTCCAAATTTATGCATTAATTATTATACAAATTTCGCTATACCAAAATAGTTATACATAATTCACATCAATTTTTAATGAGCCTAACAAATAATATGTTTAAAATGCAAGGAAATTATTATTAAATCTTGAGTTTTATTCAATACTCTTCCTTATTTCACCCGATTCATTATCATATTTTGCAGCAGTTTATTTGAAGAAAATTATTTCAAGGTTTCATATGCAATATTTTGCAGCTTAGTAATACTCAAGAAATTATTTAGCTTGATAATTTAATGATACACATTTCATTCAATTTACATGAAAATTTTGTTTTTCCCCCAATTACACATCCGTATCGAGTAATGAGAGAAATCTTTCGAAAATGAAATTAATTTGCTGTTTAAAAAATATATATATTTGGATTTTTTCCGTTTGTATGAAATATATGTAAAGAAATATATATTGGTCGATGTAGAAATATTATTAAAAAGATAATACAGTTTGCTTCAATGCACATAACTTCAATTATTATTATTAAAATTATATGCTTGAAACTGTTAAAATATTTTACAAGAAATACAGTCAATATCTCATGTATTTGAATTCATAAAGAGCACCAATTATATTACAAATATCATTGTTCAATAAAAATGTTTAGAAACTCAATTTTATTTAGAAAAAGTTTTAAATCTTTTTGTTATCATTCAAAAAATATTTATTTATGACAAGCGACAGAAAAGACCATTCGGTTTCGTTTATTTTCTCTAGTATTGTAACTCGCATTCAGAAGATTTTCATAATGGCCTATTAATTTTTTGTTGTTGTTTGTTTAGGTCTACTTTTAACATTCCTGTCAGTTTAATCATATATTAATTAGATATGCTACAGTGGAAACAGGAAGTCAGTCAAACAGGAAGTCAGTATTTTAACTATGGAGAACCCTGATTAATTAGAATAAACAGGTTCTAACTGTTAGTGATAGGGAAATCCTGTTTAATTCGTGTTTTGACTGATTTCTTAGACAATATTATGTGTATCTATCCAAAATTATTGTATTAAATTATACTTAGTAACACAATGTTTGTAGAAAGACCCTATCATTGACGAAAAATATACTTTGGGTATTGTTTAATACAGTACCGTAATTACAAATTACTTATTTCGACAAGGCAAACTACTGTGACACTTAAAATTGCAAAGAGAACCATTTTTCATACGCAAATATCTCTTTGGAAAATAATCTTTTTTACAAGAACAAGGGATGAATCCTTGTCCAGTTATTTGCAGCTCCTTTTCTTGCTGTTGCTCTTAGCGAAATTTTTTGATTCGGTATTCGTTCTTGAGATAAGAAAATTTGCGGCGATACACTCGCTCAGATCTGAAAATCAGTGAATATGATAAAGTTTTGAACCAAACCACAGTTCTAACTCGTCTGAGTCTCGGTCACACTAAATTCACACATATACATCTGTTATTAAATGATCAATTGCCAATGTGTTCACATTGTGACTGTGGAGTAACAGTTTATCACATCCTTATTGAATATCCATATTTTAATGCTCAGCGCTTGTTTTACTTTAAATCAACAACAGTGACTTTGCCATTGTTGCCTGGTAGAGACTATGATAAACTTTTGTACCAAACCACAGTTTTAACTCGTCTGAGAATCGGTCACACTAAATTCACACACAGACATCTGTTATTAAATGATCAATTGTCAATGTCTCACATTGTGACTGTGGAGTAACAGTTTATCACATCCTTATTGAATGTCCATATTTTAATGCTCGGCGCTTGTTTGACTTCAAATCAACAGTAGTGACTTTGTCATTGTTGCCTGGCAGAGACCCACATGAGAAACTTTTTGCCTTTTTAAAATCTATAGGATTTTATTCATTAATTTGATAAACTTGCAATTTCGTTTTCGTTGTGACTTTTTGTAATTTATCATCATTTTACCAATGGTTATTTTTGAATCATTTTTATAAAAACAGTTTTTTGTTAAACTATGAACTAGAAATAAACTTTTTGGCACAGTATGACTTTCATATTGGTTCTTGTGCTGTAAATGTTCAAGCCAAACCTAGTATTTTCTTGCCACTTCTTAAGCAAGCCAGTTTTGAAACATTTTATTTTGCTCTCAAAGCGAGGTGACCGTTAAGTGAGATTTGACTGTAATAATTCCACAAATGCAATACATATCCATCACAATACATAACGACATGCGACATCTTAAAAGTTGTAATGGAAAATTCAATTTTCCTTTTATTATTTAATCCCTGCTTTTAATCTTTTTTGAATATTACTTTTCAATAAAAGTATTTTCAATAAAGGGGTAAGTCTTTTAAATATTTAAATATGAATATCTCAAGAGAAAACAAAAGATTCTAAACCAATCTCTTCTTACTAAAGGGGGGAAAAATACAGGCGACCACGAATTTGTTTTCTAAATTAGTCGCCATTTTTTTTTTCTGTTCTCTTCTTTCTTCCCACTAGTGTATAACTTCAGTTTATTTGAATCGCTTCCGCGGGCTTATTCTGGAAATTTGACTTAACCCTAAATCTCTTCCTACACCCCTAGCTATTGGATTTTCTGGAGTAGAGATAGTCACCAGCGTATATCGAGCTATTCAGATTTTCCCAGGAAGCGTTCCACGGCTGTATCCACCAATTTTTTCCCCTTCCGCCTTATTTGGACGGAACGTGTTGATAAAGGGGGAGGAAAGGAAACCTGCGATGCAATCTCCCCCTCCCGTCATCCCCCGCAATGTACTTTACTGAGTCGTCTCCTCTGCAGTGGATTGGGTAAACTTAGGGTTTTATTTACGATAGGGGGAAAGGTTGAAGAGTGTGGACCGCAATTTCGTTGGAATGCTTTTCTTTGGCAACGGTGTTTTTCGGTAAAGTTGGGGTCGCCAGTTTCAGCTGATTGGTGTTTACGTGGAAATTTTTGTGTCTTCTTGATTTTGAGCAAATTAATCGGAATAAGATTTAGCAGAAAATATTCACATCAGATTATTTCCAGAAAATATAATTAAAAAAATTATTTGGAGCTTATTGTCGATAATTATCTTTTTTTTTATATATATAAACCAAACTCATATTTGGTACAAATTTATTTGTGAAAACCTTAAATTTAATTCCATATTTATATGTCTATATATTTACTCGGAGATTACCATTCTATTGATTTTGGGTAAATTAATCGGAATGCGATTTAGCATATAATATGCATATCAGAGTATTTCAAAAAAATATAATTAAAAAAAAATACGTGGAACATAAATCTTGCAAAACGCTCATATATTTTGTCCATAATTATCTTTTTTTCTAATAAACCAAATTCAGATTTGTTACAAATTTAATTGCGAAAACTTTAAATTTAATTCAACATTTATATGTTTGTACATTTATAAGCAACTCGGAGATCGGCATTCTGTTTAAGTAATTTTCAATGGCTCTAAAATGTGGCTAATACAGAAATTTGGAATAAAGTTCCAAAATATTAGATATGATTATGAAAGCAAAAATGTTAGATATGATTTTTTTTAATCTTCCCTTTGAACAATGTGCAGGCTATTAAGTGTTTATTTTCTTTTTCATTTTGTATTTAATGATACGACTGCACTGGCTTATCATGCCGACCATAGTACAAGGTGATTCATAAAGAAGTACACACTTTTCAAATACTGTAAAATACGAACAGTCAAGGACACAAATCTCTTTAGCAAATTGTAAGGTAGATGTACTCTTAACGTTCGTGTCTCTCCCATGAGAGAAGTCGCATAGGCTGTAACATGCGTATCATGTGACAAGTCAGTCGTAATGGCTGCGTCGGCAGTGAAATTTTTTTAATTTTTATTTTTATTTGTGTGTGTGTGTGTGTGTGTGTGTGTGTGTGTGTGTGTGTGTGTGTGTGTGTGTGTGTGTGTGTGTGTGTGTGTGTGTGTGTGTGTGTGTGTGTGTGTTCTTCATTTTAGCAAAACGGAATCTGCAACTCTTGCGCAAATGGCATTTCTGATTACAATTCGAAACAGATGTTTCAATTGGAAAATATATCTATGAATGACATGAAAGTTTTAAAACTATGGGCTGTTTGTGCAAAGTCATAAGTCCTGGATGACTGACTGTATCGCAAGAAGTTATTCAATGAAGCTCGGAAAAATTAACTTAGACGGTGAGTCGTGAAATGTAAATTTCTCAGCCTACCATCTGGAGAATTTGAGAAAGAAGCTGAAAGTGATTCCATACGATTTGCAGGTGTTGCAAAATCTGAATGACTTTGACAAACAAAAGCGCTTTGAATTTTGTGCCGATATGCAGCTTCGTTTTGGAAATGAGGATTTTGCGGATCACTTAGTTTTCATTGATGAAGCAACATTTCATATCAGTGGGAAGATGTTCCCTTTTGGGGAAGAGAAAATCAAAAATTCATAAGGCAGTACATGCGAGATTCCCCTAAGGTAAATTTGTTCTGTGTAGTGTCTAGAAAGAGAGTGTACGGCCCCTTCTAAGGAGTCATATATAGAACATTTGCGACTGTCTTTAACAAAACTTAAATTTACCCCATACAGTTCTGCTACAAGTGGCATATAATATCTTATATTGTTCTTTATTTATAGTGCATTAAAACTGTATACTTCTGTATTAATCACCCTGTATAATAGGAGATCGTAGTAAAGGCGATTAAAAACCAACAAACAAGCGCAGCCAAAAATAGGTGGAAACATTTTATCATTTAGCATGAAAATTTTAAATATGTATAAATTAGCATTTAGCAGCTTTCTTTTCTTACTAAATAAGCACGTAAAAAAGAATCATATTCATCAGAAACCTAAAATTAGTCATTGAAAATCACCGTTGAAATGCACAAATGTATCCGCAACATGAATAAAAGTTCAGCTGTTTCAAAAAATTTCATATTAATAGCAACAAAAAAAACTTGCCACTATCCAAATTTCAATATATTTTATTAATCCTAGGGAGTGGTCTCTCCAAAACAATAATCCTAGAGAATACCTTGTATGACATTGTCTTATAATATTAAAGGTTGGCGTGAATGTAGCATTTTTACTGAATCTATTATGTCATCAACGGCGAGTTTTTTGGTGATTTATCATTGGCATACGGCTAATAGTAACCGAAAATCTCACACGTTTTCTTTCTCAACCGATTAGAACCAAAATTTGGCACAAAACTATATTCATAATGCCACATTTGATATATTTAAATAACTGCATTTTTGAGTTATCGCGTTCCCATGCTTGTGAAATTAAAAACCGACATACGAACCCCTTGTTCGATTTTGCTCAAAATTTTGTTGGTATTTACACTATAGATTTTAATTCTGTCTAACAAATTTTATATATCTTGCTCTCTTCATTTTGTAGTAATCATGTAAGTTTTATTCGAACAACCGGGCAGACAGACTTCCTCTGAGAAGTTTTTGCTCAAAATTTGATAGAAATGTACACATTTAATATAAATACCATACACCAAATTTCATCCATCTAGATCAAAGCAATTTTTGAGTTACCTTGTCATAGAAAGACAGATGGATATTTCCTAAAAATGTATTTTCCAACTCGGGAAGGTTTAAAACATGGAAATTTGCCATAATCTCGACTTCGAATTATTGTGTCGATTATTATACAAGTGATGAATTGCTTTGTAACTGCTTTAATTGATTCAATATTTGGCAACATAAACTGCTCACGTTGCTTCATGGATATGTTATAAAGTAGCCTCGCATATCATCTAATATTTTGCAGCACGTTATCTTACGGCATGATATGGCATAGCAATCTTTTGATTCATGCAAAATAGCCAATAGATTTCAAAATTATTATTAGCAAAGTATTGGAGGGTTTACTCACAATCATCTACTGCCATTACATCAGCACAGCAACTGTACAGTAACAAGTACTTGTCCTGTGGAGATAAGAACTTACTATTGTCCGTTCCCTCAACGCATGCATAATCTTCCTTTTACGCATGCGTGACTTACTGGAATCTTATAACTCGCTGACTGTAAACCCAGCTTATATTTACATAAATTGACGCATGAGTTGCTCCAAATCTGCATCCCTATCAAAATATAGTATTTTGTTAAATGCTTAAAAAGATATATTTAAAACCGAAACCAATTTATATCTGTCAATTTATTTTCCTAAAATAGTGCATGAATCTTTTGTATCTGATTCTTCTACGGAATTACTTCTCACTAATATATCGCGCGCTCTATGTTTTAACTTTCTAAATCATTTTGAAAACAACATTCACCAGTGAAATATTAACACATGATCGTCATCCTTTGAGAAAATACGTGACAATAATTTTACAAAGAACCGATTTCCTAAAATGTTTCATAAAGCATCTTTGTCAAAAAGGACTGCCTCAATTCAAATTTTCCTTCTTCCTTTCCCCCATACTTTACACAAAGCTAATTAATATGACAAAGAAACTTTGGCACAGATGTAAAAAAGCAAAACCCCTTCTACTCGAGAAAACGAATTTTAGGAAATTTCCGGTCATTTCATGAGACAGTAGTCTGCTGAAGTATTGTCAAGTAGCAGGGAAACTCTTTTATGGTTACCGCATGGGAACACGTGCGTTAATTTATGGCCGAATTATCCCAAACTCTTTCCATTGTACTCGGAGAGGAAAAACAGTTGCAGGGCTGAACAGGTGTGCCACAGCTGCTAGCTCTCACCATTAACTTGATGTTCTTAATGGAGTCATCCATCAAGTTGATTCATCACTTCGTTTCACTTCTTTCGTCATGTTCTGGGGTTTTGTTTGAGGGAGGAACATTCGTATGATTCTTATTAAGCAGTTACCTCATTCCAGCCAGAAACCTTCCCTCCAAACGGAAAGTCTACAGAAGTAAGGCTTAGCACATAAAGTAAGGGATCAGTTAATTTGCGTAAGGCCCAAAATTAATGGTTCTCTTGTTAGATTGCAACCCAATTCTCTGAGGTCCCTGATTAAGATTTAGAGCACTGGTTCTTACTCGTAAAGGTATTTTCGATTTAGGGGGTGATTTTAAATTGGGTGGTTGATTCACGGCTTTTGAGAATGATAGTTTCAGGAATGCAGCGCTGTAATGAGAAGCTAATCTCTGTTGTAAAAGCCTATCTATATCTCGATTTATCTCATCATCTTGAATGATGCTGGAGATAGAAAGGAATAAAGTTGTTTCGGTTTTTAAATTTTATTAATGAGTTTTATTTCATTTTTTTAAATATAAAATTTTAAAAAAGATTTTCGCATAAAATGCTAGACTATTCAACTGAATCAATTATTACTTATTAAGAACTTTAAAATTTGACTCTGCTTTCTTAATGTCGGCCCTAACTCTGTTATTTTTCAAATTTAGGAAATCCGTTTTGTTGAAATATATTTAAAAACAATGAAATGATCTTTGAAATCGATGGTGAGACTTTTAAGATTTAAGACATTGATTTTCACTTATTAAGGCCATTTCGATTTCAAAGTGATTTTAAATGAAGTGGCTGATTCACGACTTTCACTAGGATTGGAATCGTGAAGACACACAACACCGCTTCATGCCCCTGCAACTAGAATCCTCTGGTTATTTAAACAGTGTAATGAACATGAAGTGGGGGGGGGGAGACATGGAAAGACGCTCCTGTCCTATCCATCCCTATAACTATTGTTCGACGTCTAACATTTATTGATTGAAATTTGGTTAGGGAATTTTAATATTGGACAAAAGAAAGCCAAAACCAATGAGCTATTTGAAATAAAAAAAATGGGAAGTAGCTTTGGCTTGTAAAGTAAACCATTAAAGATAAACTGAAAACTTGTGCTCTTTTACATAAACAGACTTACAGTTTGTTTGTGCAGCGTATCAATAAAAAGTTAATCTTTGCTTTAAGGATTAATCTAAACATTTGTATATCTCTTAAGATAGAACTGAACATTCAGGGAAAATTAGAAAATTGTAGGGAAATAAAATGCATTGCAGCTTTAATAAACTAATATTTAATTAATTGCTTGATATTTAGGTATATAAAAGATTCGTTGCAGAAAGCTCTTTTAATAATTCAAATAATTTAATTAACAAGATTTCAGGCTTTGATCTTTTCAGTTGTTTATGCTTATATTTAATCATTCTCACATAGATTTAATACTGGGAAATCATTTACTTTTGGGTATATTAGTCTTAAAGATAGAAGACTGATCCAAACAGATTTGAAATATCAATTACTAAAGAGCTTTTAATTTAAATAAGTCAATATTATTTACTTTTACGTATCGCTGTCATAAATACCGTTGCTTTCAAATAGATAATAATGAATGCATCATCATAAAATGAAAGCCTTTCAATGGCCATAAATTATTTAATCTCAGTGAGATGTATACAATAAAATTCTTTTTTCAACTGAATAAAAATGATTAGAAAAGTTATATTTCATGCTTAATTTTCGCAATTTTATTTTAGAATGAGCTCTTGATAACATGATTGATGCATAAGAACTATTAGCTTTGCTTAAAAGTTATGAAATCTTTCATTACCAGCGTTTTGGCTGCGGTAGCTTGGTGGTAAGGTCTCGGCTTCGGAACTGGAGGGCTTCAGGTCCGAGGCCCGATTCCATCGAAGAACCGTTGTGTAAGCGAGTCTGGTGCACACTAAATAAGTCTGGGCCAAGCATCCTCCCGCTGGTGTGATGTAGAATTTGGAGAAGGGGATGCCAGCTCAAGTGCCCTCCTCGTCATCTGACCGCGGTTCTAAATTACTAGTTCCGTCCCAAAATATACATAATGTTGCTTTAAAACAGATCGTTTATATAACTAAACTAAACGTTATGAGCATCACATATAAGCGATACACCAATTTACTTATCTTAGATTAGCCCCACTAATATCTGATGTTGTGACTCATGCCAAAATTTGACTTGTGAAAAAAAGATTATGAAAAAATTTGACTCATCACAATTTAAGATAAAATAAATTTTTTTGTACAAAATTTTAGCGCAAACAGACTATATTATAATGTAGGACTGTTTATATTATAATGCATAGTAAAATTAAATATTTCAAAATTTGTTTGAATAAATAACATGCACTTCAAGCTAGCTGGAGTGGTCTTTTCGAAACTTTCTCGTATACCCACAAATAAAAGTATTATTCTCACCCTCCCCCCCCCCCCCCTACGAGAAATTGTGGACCTTGGACAAAGGCGAAAAAGCCACAAGAGCTCAGAGTTTTATTTTCACACATGAGAGTTCAATGTCATAATAAATAAAACCGATACTTAGTTACTAACTACATACCATTGGCGAACAATAGTTACAAATGATCGTAAGTCTAACATGTTATCACTGACGATTTTTTTTTTTTTTTTGGAGACTAAAAACTAATGTGCGGTTAATAATAAGATATAAGATACTAAATATAAGATATATAACAAGAGGGTTGCGTTTAAGAAAATTTCTTTATTTACAGCCTTGTGTACATAGAACAACTCGTTCTCATCTATGTTAATGTGATTGATAATATTTACAACACAATTGAAAGTTAAATATAAACAGCTCCTCGATTCATTCGGAGAAACAACCTCACAAGAAAAGCTAACAGGCTGTTAGTGCCTACTACTACAGGGATAGCTCTAGGAATCCACCGATTTTCATCAAGTGGATCTTAACTCTGAAGCCGGAATCACACGAAGCTTCTTTGACTTCTCCTCAAAACAACTCCCCTCTCCTCTCCTCTCTCTTCCGAAAATCCCCCCCCCATTTTATTTTCTGTCAAATCTCCGCCTCTCATTTTCACATTAGTGCACTTTAGTTCCCTGTCACCCAATAGCCGTTCAGAAAAATCCTCAATGGGCTCCAGTCGATCGTGGGAATGTCCGTTAATGATCCATCCTCGTAGCTGACCCTTCACAGTGAAAAAATAAGGATTTACATCCAAAAGGTTTGACACTCTTCCCCTTTGAAGATACGATTTATTTCCTTGAGACGACGAAAAACGCACGTATGGTTCTTTATCTGAGACACCTAATGACCAGATGACCCTACTAGGGGAGAGGATCTCCCATCTGGCAGTCTGGAGGCACTTACCAATGTGGGTGTGTTGCACAGTTTTTGACACAGCTGGCCGGAAATGCCAATTATCGAGTGCGAGAACCAGGGAATGTTACAGAGGTTAACAGGTGTCTCAGGGCAAGGGATCTGAATCTGTACAATATAATTTTGAAATATAAGTAAGCCAACAAAGAGAAGAAAATTAGACACTAAATTGGACCGAAGGAAAAAATGCATGAAAAGAGAAAGTCATTACACGGTTATCATACTGACATAGTTAGGAGAACCAAACTCAGAAACAAACAAAACTAGTTGGTTTGCTGTTAAATAAAACAATTAATGAAAATTCAGAATATGAATTAAATAATTAAAGTTCTTAATCATACACTTTTTCACACTTAACATTGGATTCTAAGACAAAAACTTTGGTATTTTACTAATTAGGCATGCAGCTTGTGCTATTTTTTTTAAGCAAAAAAAAAAAAAAAAAAAACGGAAACTAATAAAATTACGTTTCATTGGAAAAATATTCTATCAAAATTATATATTTAGTCTTAAGGAAAAAAAATAAGCAGTATATATATAATCAACCCTCGCCGTCTTTAACGCTGGATGGATGTAACCTGACCTTTCGGTCTGCTTCGTTAATGGATGCACAATCTGAACTTCTGATTTGGCATTTGTCAACTGAGACATTCCTTTAAAATTTTATTTGACTGATTTATCGGTGTGCAACTAAAGCTAAGTATAAAAGAAAATTAGCTATGGGATCATAAAATTAATTTTTTTAATGCTGTATTGTAACAATGATTAATGAGCTGATGTCTGCAATTTTTTTTATATTCAAACCAGTTTTAATAATTAGTTTTGAATTGAATGTTCATGAATATTATAGATAGAGAAAATCCCATGCAAGGAAACAAAACTTATCACTATATATTTACATCTAAAGCGCTTAACAAATATTTATTTGTTATGGACTATGCTATTGTGAGTGAGACTTTCTACTACAAATTTTTGTTAACTTCTATTTGACAATCATATCCGATATTTTGTTAACAGGGTAACAGCCCGTCTAGATGGACACTTCTTTTAGTTTATAAATAATGTATAGAAATGTTATTGGGTAAAGTAGACATTTTAAAAGCTCTGACAGTCCTTGAAATCTGAAAATCAATTTATCGTTGTCGTGACGGATTAATGGATTTGTATGTAAGTTGGCATTAAGAGCTTTAAATGTCATTTAAGATGAATCAGAATCACTAGCACAAGGGAATCGAAGAATAAAACAAACAATACTTCAACAGCTTCTATGAAATCAGAAATAATGCTTCTGTATTTGGAAACTGAAAAAGATTACTAGATTAGGAAAGGCTATTAGGAAAATCAACGTGACATGTTCAATGAGCCGCTTTCTTTGAAAGTGATCCATTTTTGACAAAAAGTTAGTTAATGATAATGATGTTATGAGCTTTTTATCAATAAACAATTCCCGATAAAATCCTTCAAAATTTTCAACATTTTGTTGGTATAAATTTTTGTAATTAATGAAATTACAATTCTAAATTCTGTGAAAATGGGTGCAAGTCCATTTTCCGCAAAGACATAATATTTAGATAATTAATTGCTTAATTTCTTTGCTTAGTAATAATAATAAATAATATAATAGCCCATAGTGACATATGCATTGGACAAAATAGGAATGCTTAATGTGGCTTAAATCTCTGCAGTCCTTCCTGCATTAGCACATATAAAGTTATTAATATAAAGTTGTAATAATTTAAATGAGATTTCTTGAAGAAATACTAAAATAAAACTTTTTAATTTTGTTTTTTTACCTATTTATTAACAATTTCTTTAAAGAATTAGCTTAATTCTATAGGAATCCCAAATTTAATGTTTCACAAATGTATGATTTTCATGCTTTGTTGATTTTGAAAGTGGCGTAGGTTCATTTGAATCGATCAAAAATATAAGTTTCTTTTAACCGATATTTAAAAATGATCACATTATAAACTTTAATTAATTTAATATTTAAAAAACATAAAATGATCGTATTAATGTATTCCAACATTTTTCTAAATTATTCAAATGCAAACCTTTCAATATCTTCAAATAATATAAAATTGACTTGCACCATTTTCAAAGAAAACGGCTCTTATATTAATATAACATGAATTGAATATCTTATATTGAAAAAATCGAATGAAAAGAATCTATACACATACTAATATAGTATAAACCATATGCAAATGTCCTATTCTTATATATATATATTTATTTTTTATAATATAAATATCAAAAATATTCATATCAAAATATTAATCTACTACTAAAATATGAAATTTCAAAAACAGTAGACTTTTACTTGAATCTTTTGGGGGATCAAAATATTACAGAATTGTCTAGTTCACAGCATTTTACATTTCAAAGTTGCTACAATTCTTTACGTTTTAGTATTCGTCGTTTTGAAAAGAATGCTTAAATTTCATAAAGTATCTACGTAATGCCTCTTTATCCTTGAATTCTATGCAGATTTCCTTGAACAAAATGCGAGATTCTTGTATTTACTTTCCCACTGAATCCAAAAGCCTTCGAATTATTTACTGTTCAATCAATAAGAGGAGTATCGAGAACCAATATGCCGGGGAAGTTCTCGCAATGTTCTATTCTGAGTGTTCCGAATTTTAATTGTAAATTTCGTCTTAAATAAGTTGCCGAAAGCAGTAAGGGGAATCTTTAGCTCCCGGCTACGAAAACATTCTGGTATAACGCAATGCAGATTAAGTGTTCCACTGACATATGTTTACGATTAGGATCTCATTTAACGATTATTCGGAGAGTCATTTCCATTGCATAATATTGTGGATATCTCTTTGATCATGGATACAATCTAATTTTCTACTATAAATTCATAGGCGGAATCCTGCCATTGACGTTAACTGTGCAATGAATAATTGGCTGCATCGATTGCAAGACGTGTATAAAATTCGAGAAATATGGTAGAATAATTTAAATAAGACGACATGCGAGAGTCAATCATATTTTAATGAAGTAAGAGATTCTAATGTTAAAATTTACATTCTTACATATTATAGATGTACATTTGTGTTAAATATCGCTGTTTTGATTTGAGAAAATGCGATGTTTTGATAAAGTTCGTGCATAAAAGATTTTAAAGCTCTATTAAGAGCTTTAAATATAAATATTATATAGTTCTTAATTTTCTTATGCATACTCATATACAAAATATCATAAAATTTATAAAAGCTAAGAGAAAAAAAACTATTTTAAAGTTCTATTAAGAGCTTAAAAAATAAGCATTATTTAATTCTCAATTTCCGTATGCAAACTCATTTGAAAAATATCATTTATTGTTCTTTATTATATTATTAAACATATTTTGCGCCGCATAAATGATTTATATCTACTTTGTAACAACTTTTAGAATTACTTAACTAATTTAGAATTATCAACTAATTAAACAATAAAATATTTTCTTGTCTCTTTTTTATCAAAGTTTTCAATTAAAAATTGAATTTTAATTTACTATTTTAACAAATATTTATATGATGTTTTCAAAATCTGGGAAGAAAAGATTTGCAGATGATAGAAAAGCTTCTTATAGAAATTATATAAGAAATTTTATTTTAACTACTCCTTATTTGAGTTGTCGTTTCAATATATCTTAAAATAATTATTTTGGATATATTGAAAATTTTGCTGTCACCAGGATGTGTATTTTATCATTTAATTTAGCTCTAAAGCATTGAGAATGATTTATTTTCGGTTCCACATTTAATATTTTACTAATATAGGAAAAATTAAATTCCACTTTCTAATAATCCGGCAGATTCAATAAACAGCAAGGAATTTTCAGAAAATTTTATAATTTCACTTCATTTCAAAAGTAAATGGTTATACGTTATAATCAGAAACACTTTATAATATCATTAGTATAAATTTATGCTTTTGAGATTTAAATTTCAAATAAAATGTTTATTTATTTGCTTAACAGAATTTCGAAAATATATTAGCCTTAAAAACATTATTCCATAAGAAATGAAAATACATTTTTTTAGATTAAAAAAAAAAAAAAACATTTGGCAGAAACAAATGTATATATATATTTACAAATATATTTGTTTGTACTTTTTTTTAAAAAAATAATATTTGTAATTTAATATGTAAATTATAAATTTGAATGCAAGAAAATTTATAATTTATGTTTATTGATATAAAAGAAAGAGATTAATTTTATTCATTGTATTTGAGTACTGTACAAGCAATTCATTTTCAATATAAGAAGCAAATGATTTTTCTTTCTTCACATTTCAGTCAAAGGCATCAAAGAATTTCAAAAGTTTATAATATATATATATATATATATATATATATATATATATATATATATATATATATATATATATATATATATATATATATATATATTTTAAAGTGGGAGTAAGGACCCCAAAACTTTCTCGTGTACTCTGTTCAGACGTTTTTCCAGCGAATGCCTTCATGACATTAATGTATTAAAGTTACGAAATATTAACCTTTGGTGTGAGTTCAATATTTTTACTTTATCTATTGTGGCTATCTTTGGCGAGTTATTTGGCGATTAATCCCGGGCATGTGGTTAATATTATCCGGAAATCGAATTTGTTTTTTAAACGCGTTTTCCTCAGCCGATTAAAATAGAAATTTGATATAGAACTACACTGTAACGAATTGAGATGCGCGAGGATAGAATCTTGGACCTTGTAGTTCGCAGTCCAGTAACATGACCAAGATACAAAAACAATTGCTCGGGTAGCATAGTTGTTAACTGGCTTATAAGCTATTCACTACAACACTTGTAGTTACAAAATCCCATACCGAATTTGATGTGTTTAAATCATTACGTTTTTGAGTTATCGCATTATTTCTGTTTTAAGACCGACTGACAGTCAATCCGTAATTGAATTTTGCTCAAAATGTGATAGGTGTCTTCATTATAGATATTAAATCTAATATATTTATCATTATAGATATTAAATAGAATCTTATCTATTGTTGTCACAGACTGACAGACAGTACCAACAATATATTTTTCTAACCCAGGAAGGTCTAAAAAGTGGGGATTCATCAAAATCTCGAGCTCGAAATTTTTTGACGATTATTATATTTTCTCTATATTACGTATGTAAGAAAGTAAGGTTATTAAAGTAATGCAAAGTAATGTAAAATATGCTTAAAATTTCTTTAAAAAACTTGCAAGATGAGGTAAAAAAACAAATTATATAGAAAGGAAATTTATATCAATCTTTAGGTTACAGTATTGAAGTTTTCATATCTTTTAAAAATTAATTAAATTTTTTAAAGAAGTTGCTCTTAATACACATATACTATTCTGTGATTAATTAATTAGATGCGAAATTTGGTAGATTTAGGCTCAGCGATTTCTTCTATACAACGTTTTGAGAAATTTTTCTCTCCTGTGATTTAAATGAGATTATAGATATATATATATATTATGAAGTCTATAATCATGTAGAATTTAGAACATTCCAATATTTGAAATTAATTAAATTGCAAAATCACTTTACTATAACGGATTTGCTTTGTAAATTCAAAATTTCTCTTAAGCATGTTTATCAGCAAATATTTGTCAATGAAATGGGTATTAAGAGGTGGCAGGCGTTTTCGAATGAGGTGACGAATCAAAACTAAATCGAATGAATGTGGATCCGACGAGTTTCTTCAGTAAATATGAAGCCTAGTTTCTGCCCAATATTGATTTAATATCTCCCGAAGATATTAAGAAGTGCAGCTTTTCAACACTCGACAGATATTAAATTCCAGCTGGAGGCCGACTTTTTCATCATTTTTCATTGTTCTTCCAAGATTAAATGTTTAGATGGAACTATTTTTAAAGAAAGTTTTAAATCTAATAAAATTGTAATAAATTTTTATGTTTTTATTTCTTTTGTATCATATATATTCGTACACCTGATCAGAAATGAAATAATTTTTTTATAAATTGTCGAAATATTTTCCTTTGTAATATAATGCTTTCTAATGACAGACTATATTACTTGCAAGGCAATGATGTTAATGGTGTCAACTATTTTTAAACTAATATTCTAATTTTTACGAAATTTTTAATAACGACATTTTTTGTATTTTGATTTTTATCTGAAATCAATTCTCATACAATATGGCATACCGATATCCCAATATTAGCTTGTTTGTTTTCCACAACAAAGAACTGCTTCAATAACACAAGTGTGTTAAGAAACTTGAATAAATTTCCCATTATGTGTTATAGAATCGTTTTTCCAGAGCTAAAAAGTCGCAAAGTCAGCATTTCACCTTTAAAAAAATGCTTATTTTTGGATTGGAAAATAAACAACAGAAACTGAATTATTTAATTGACATCATTTGAAATTTTAAAAAGAGTTGTTTTCTTTTATATCTTTCTAATTTTTTAAACTATTATAAAGACTTAAATTTCAATATTGTAGATTTTTTGAATATTACGAGCTATTTTCCCTTTACTTTATTTACTTTATCAACGTTTCAAAGGTTTATTATTCATTTATTTATTTAGTCTAAAATTTCTCTGCTATAAAGTTGCACTTACTACGGAATTAGAAATACTATTTAGTTATTATTCGTTTTACTTAATAATACTTTTTATACTAATACATACTTTATTACTTTGATAATTACATATATGTATAAGTGTGTACAATAATATATAATAACTATTACATATAGTATATATATAACTATTATATTTATTAATATAACTTTATCATAATATATAGGTCAATGCACCGTTTGACTTTTCAAATTAATGAAAAGTAAGATAAATCCAAATATTTTAATTTAAGCAAATCTTAATTATGTTTATATTAGAGGTAGATGATCGTTGCATAAAACAAAAACAAAAAATTCTAATTTCAAGTATCCGGAAGTTAGCTGATGTTTCTTATATTCTATTCCTGTAACTTTTTAGAGTTTTAATTGTGTTGGTGAAACGTTTTCTTTCATTTTTACCTTTTTTGTTTCACAATTTTTATCTAATAGGCTTCGGAATATTTTATTTCATTCCTGTGGATTTCCTGTCCAATATTAGGATTTTTTTTGTTTTGTTTTTGAGAGTAATATTGCAACTTTTTTTTATTCAGAATTATTTTTGCTTGTTTGCTGTCTAGTTGGTGAATAACTAATGTACAAAAATCTAATTAGTGCAGAAATGAAGTTACATAAACTAATTTAACCCTAATTCCTTAAAACTAATTCCAATCTTTCAGAGTATGCACTGAGAAAGTCAAGCATCATTAAAATTGAAAATTATCGTATATATATAAGAAGAAAATATGCAAAATTGACTCTTTTTCTTTAAGTATTTATTTTATTTCATTTTATTTCATTTTTGTTTCTGAGCATGGACTCTACCTAAGAATGAACCAATGTATTTTTTTTCGTTTGTTTATAATTTTTCCTTTTTTAAATCCTTTATTTTCTTTATATTTGAGTTTTCTAAATTTAAATTGCCTACATTTGCTAAATTTATTTACTAACTTCGGTTGAACAATAATATTATCGTGTAATATAATGTATGCTTTACTACTTGGGTTATACAGACCTCCTCCACGTTTATTCTTTAAGTCCCTCTTTTATTTATTTTTTTATTTTGGATTTTTATTTCGTTTAGGTGCCTTCAATTTCTTTTGCACCCAGCACATATGTGTGTGAATTTTTTTTAAAGTTTTGTTAATTCTGTGATAATTATTTATGTTCTAATTATGATCTCTTTACGGATGTAATGTCACTTATGGCACAACCTAATTATCACCAAAATACATCAGAGTTGTTCCCAGAATAATACCCTGAATAGTTCTAGAAATAATATTGCTTCCCTCAAATAAGAAACATTTCGGGATATAATTTAAATATTGCATTCCTTAAAATTGCTGAGGTGACAAATTCATTGTCAGCGAATTATAAAGAAATGATAGGCAGGTAAAAATAAAAGAAAGAGTATTTGTAATTAAAAATATTTATTATGAGCTAATTTGTTAACATTTCATTAATATATTTATTTTACATCTTTCTTAGTTGTGATTATTTCACTTTATTTTAAACAGTAAGTTTGCTTAGGCTCCTGTTTGTATACAAATCTATTGTGATCATAAGCTGTCATTTGAAATATACCGCACTGCTTTTACAGATGGTACCAAAGTTTGCGACCATGTTGGTTCAGTTGTAATACTTGATCACATTGTACTTTCTAGGCAGCTGAACAGACATTGTTCTGTTTTTACTTCAGGAGGTTTTTTCCATTTACACGGCTTTAAAATCGATCAGATTATTAACGAAAAAAACTGGATCATGTATACTGATTCACAAAGTTCAATTGAAGCAATTTTGAACTCATCCAGTCCTTTGATACTCAGTACAGTAAAATTATATTTTAAATTGCTGGATCGCAATTTTATTATTCAATTTTGTTGGATTCTTGGACATTTTGGTACCCCTGGGAACAATCAAGCTGATGTTGCCGCAAAAACAGCTAGCTCAAATGAAAAAACGTTTGTTCCATTTCAAGACTTAGATCAAATTTTAAAGCAATGTTCGCTGCGTATATGGCAACATATCTGGGATTTGCAATTTGATAATAAATTGCATTCCATCCAACCATCTATTTCTGGTTTTAAGGCAAACTCTCTCAGCCATAGAATGAGTGTCATTTTAACAAGGCTTCTTATAGGTCATATTTCACTCACAAGTATTTACTTCATTCGTATACAGCTCCAATTTATTCAAGATATAGTACTATAATTTCTGTCTGGTATATTATATGTGAATGCTTTAAGAACCCTTTTCTAAGAATAGAAAATTTTGGAAGATATTATTCAAATTTGAAATATATAATTGACGAACCTTACCGTGTTAATGAGTTTTCATTTTTATTTGACATCAATTTTATGCGTAATAAATAATTTCTATTTTCATCTTGTTCTTTTAACTTTGCATCTCCATGCTGGTTTTTTATGAATAATTTTTTTATATATTTTAAGCTAACACGAGGTTGGCAAAAAACCAATCAATCAATTAAAGTAAAGTGAATAGGGAGGAAATATTTTCTCTTTTTGAGTGGAAGCGGATAATGTTTTCTGTAATGAAATAAAATTTTCTAAACAGGCTAGTTGAACATCTCTTATGAGTATATGTCTTGATCAAAAATAAAACAGACAAGTTTTTACAAACAGCCTTCCGCTCTATAAAGCAATTAACATCATGTACTGTCAAACGTGTGAAGCGCTTTCTCTATACTAGTGAACATCAAGAGTTTCTCCAGTTTGACGCAGCAAAAAGGGGATCATTATTTTTTAGTCGCTATAAATGCAGCATTTTGCACTGAAACAAATAAAAATGCTTGTTTGGGATAAGAGAAGAAAAAGCATTCCAAAAACGGTAACTAAACAACATTCTTAAAATCTTCTTCCTGATGTTTTGAAGAAGATCTGTGACTCGAATTTTTCAGCAGAAATGACTAAAAATGTCTTCTTCCATTAAATATCTTTAAAAAAGTATGTATACTTTCGATAAATAATTAATAAGTAAGTAATAGCATAGCATAATCATAGATTGAAAACTTAAGTATGAATTTAACATTTTGTGTACCAATATAACTTTTTCTTTATTTAGCCATTTTTTTTTTACTTTCTTGAATATAAGTGTAGAAAAGAAAGGTATTTTTATCGACAGAATATTCAAACTCGAGACTTTAAGTATCTTCTTATTTCAGACCTCCTTGAGTCCGAGAACTCGTTTGGAATTATGTCTGTCTGTCTGTCTGTCTGTAGATGTGATAATTGAATAGCGCTTTGAGGTTTATGGATGCAATTTATTATATAATCTTCACATAAATCTGTAGATTTTTATCAAATTTTGTACAAAATTCATTCAACGGAAATATGTCTGTCCTGGTGTCCGCATACAAGTGAATAGGTAACTACAATGAATAAAGAGCTAAGTAGATAAAATTTGCTAAATAGTTTTGTTCTATAATGTATAATCATAAATGATTTAGAGCTAAATTCGCTAAGAGATTGACTGTCTGTCGGTCTGTACTTTCTCATGCATTTAAATGTCATAATTTTTGAAGTGTATCGACGGTAGAAACTTTGTATGTTATCTTATGATTAATATTTTAATTCTGTATTCAATTTTGGTGAAAACTTCCAAAATGTGTATTCGAGTTTCTATTACTTGTATAAAAAACGAATTTAGCAACTAATCGTGAAGGAAGTAATTAAGCAAGGATGAAATGCAAATTCCATGCTTGATCCTTGATTATTTTCCACTCCTGCAAAGTAGTTAATAGTTAAATACGCGTTTCCTTTTCTGTAGTACAATCACACAATTTCATTTATGAAAATAAATCGTGTTATTTAAGGGTTTGTTCAGTGTTCATAATTTTATGCAAAATGAAGCGAATAACATTTTTATTTGAGAGACTGAGAGAAAAAAATCTTGGGGATCACTCCCGCTGGTTTCTTCCAGATATTGATATTAATTTCATAATAGCTTACTTGAACGAATGATAATAAAAACATTTAGGATATTAATTGTTATTGCAGTAAATCCGCGTTCAACAACAACAACAAAAAACTTTGAACTTTCAGAAGAATTCTATAATAACCTGTTTGGAGTCTAAAATTCATCTAATAGACGCGGTAAGAACCAGGCATTTCAAGACGTATAACCGTTCGTATTTCTGGTATAATTTGGACAATATATCTTCGAAAAAAGAAATCCATCAAAGGAAAGGTCCGGAAAAATGTGAAGAAGGTTCAATATTATCTCTTTATTCTGTTTATTAGAATTCCATATTGTTTAGTAGGAGCTACGACGTCATTTCATAATAGTTCTTTAGCGATGTTCTATCTAAAGTAGTATTCTTCATTCTCCGTACATTTTACTTCTTTTTTATTATCATCACTTCACTGGTTCATCATCAGTAATTCTTATTCTGAAGAAAAAAAGAGAGAGAGAGAGAGGGAGGGAGAGGAAGGAAAAATAATTAAACCTGATAATCCTGTTGTAAAAATGAAAATTTGTAGCAAAAGTTTCTAATTTATTCTACATTTCAATTTGAAATTCCATATTTATTATATTTAATAAATTAGTTTATAAAATTTTAATTTTTATTCAAATTTTTGTTGAAAATGTTACAAGATTTATATTAGCGATAACTCAGGTTTCTAACGATGGTTCTTTAATTTTCTTTGCAGTGTACACTCCGGATTCCAAAAGCATTCATTTGGAATGCACCAGACGAATGAATGAAGAAATGTACAAAATTCTCAAACAAAAGCAGGACAATTACGATCCGCTTCTATCAGCAAACGATCCAAGCCGATCAGAGGTAACATTTTAGTTTTCTAAACATTCATATCTGTGTGCTAAATTAAACCTAAATGAAATCTCGCTTTGTAAACTTTGGACAGCAAATTTTGTGTTGTTTCAAATTTATTTAGGCTCTTAAATATTGAAGTGCAATATTTTAAGGATTATATTATGCTTTTCATTCCGTGTTTTGCAGCATCATTATCTTTAATACTAATTAATTGGAATGCTTTTTATTGGCCCTAAATCTAGAATAGGATATAAGGATATATCAAATCTATGTAGGAAACTGGTTGATAAATAAATTATAAGAAATTTACTCATCTATATGAAATAAAAGAGAAGATTAGACGGAAATTAACATGGACAAGATTAATAGTGGATTTTCATTTTGTTATGCAAAAATAAATATTTATTTCCTAATTCTTGGATTACCATTTAATTTTTAGAAGAAAATTCATTATAAATGTGAATGCGATTTTTTAAATTTTCAAAATTACTCACCACCAGGCCACTGCGGATCTTAAGGTCTCGGCTCGTGAGCTGTAGGTTTTCAGGTTCGAGGCCCGATTCCACCTAAGAACAGCCATGTAAGGGGATCTGTTGCACGTTAAATCTGTCAGGACCAAACTTCCTCCTGCTGGCATGGTGTGTAAATTTGGAGGGGGGGTGCCAGCTCGGATGCCGTCCTCGTCATCTGACCCAGGTTCAAAATTACGAGGTCCGTCCCAAATAGTCTTAGTGTTGCTTTACTACTGGACATTAATATAACTAAAACTAAACAAAATTGCTTAAATTAATAATTGGCTTCAATTAACATGACATTCATTTTTGTATGGAAAAAATAAATGTATTTTCTTTTAAAATATACAACTTGTTTGTAAAAAGAAAAATAATTATGTTCATACATACGGTTTTTAAATTATAATATAATTTTTACTATAAAAATAATTTCAATAACTATTTTTATCTTAAAATCATTGCCGGCGTCCTGGCATAAGGGTAGCGCATCTTCCCCGTGATCTGGACGTCCCGGGTTCGAATCCCGGTTCGGGCATGGCTGTTCTATCTGTGAGGTGTGTGAATGTGCCCCCCCCCCGTAAGAAGGGGTTGTGCAAGCGAATGAGTGAGTTTCATCTTCATATGAGCTAGAAGTCAGACTTCTGCCCTCGGGTGCTCAAGGGTCTTTACCCTCAGAAGGTACTACACCCCCTTTCCGTGGTAACGCGGACACGACATCATCTTAAAATCATTTAAACATTTTAATTTTTTATTATAATTAAATATATATATTATTTATTATAACTCAATTGGCTGTATTTTTATCGGTAATAAAAGAGAGCAGCTGAAATTAATAAAATTTTATTAGCAACTATTCTAAATGTCAATAATCGAAAAGGAAAAAGTAGAAAGCAGGTGTTAAGTTATGGAATGCAATAGACAGATGGTTGAAAATTTTTAGTAATATTATTCATTATGCTTTGTAAGCTGCCCATATTTCTGAAGAAAAACAAATATTTTTTTGAAGATAAATGAAATAAAATTTGTTTTCTAATCATTTCCTTTAAGGTTTCTCTTGTGGATAATCATTATTTATCGATTGTACAAGATGTCAAAATATATCTAACTTGATTTCAAATGTTTTTACGATTTGCTTCTTGTACGTAATAAAAAAAAAAATATTTTTATGATGTAAGTAATTTAATTAACATTTAAGTTATGCTTGCAATTATTTATCCTGTTAAAAATGAAATTGATTCAAGTATTAGGTAAACGAACATTTATTTTTTAATGATAAAATGATTACATATTCATTAAACCTGACTAATTTTATTTAAATAATTTTTAAAAGGAAAAGCGCTTTCACATCTTTAATTAAAAAAATTATAATTTAGGTATTAAGAGAACACATTTATATTTCTAAACAAAACTGAATATCAGAATAATTGAAATCATCTTTGGATTAATTTGTTTTAAGTAATTTTGAATATTTAAAAAAACGCATTCATATTTATAATTAATTTTATTCAAAAAATTAAATTGTAATCCAAGAATTAGAAAAAATAAATATTTATGTTTGAATAAAAATTAAAAAAACATATTAATTAAAACTGTTTGTAAATGTTAGATTAATTTGAAATAATTTAGTAAGAAAAAATATAAACAAAAGTAAAAAGCAATAGCCTATGACCGTACTCAGATTTTGCGATTGCTATGTCACCTCGTTATCCATTTTAACATTTGGGCACTTGATAACGGTGTCATATTATTTGTACATAAACTGCATAGAAATTTTAAGGGTCCTTTTTTCAAAATTGGCTGCAATTCCGCTTTAATATTTTCATGAATGACCATTCTAAATGCATACTACCATAATACTAAATCCCATCTCCTTTTATGCAAGTAAATAGTTTCTTACATTAAAATTAATGAAGAAATTATTATTTTAAATTGGTAGGTTTATATGAGCGACTGATTCAGAAAAATTTTTTGTTCTTGAATTAATAAAACCTGGGATACACAATAAAGGCTTTTTGTAGAAAAATTACTGTATCTGTTCTATGAAATTTATACAACTATGCATATGCCCTTTTAACGATTCTTTATTTCAAAAGGTGCCAAATGACAACATTACTGTATCCAATTTGAATAATAAAACTTAATTCGAATTAAATAAAAATAAAATTGAATCTGCAAATTCACAAAATAATTGCTCGTAAAATAATTGCTCATATTGTAAGAACTGTATAAAACTAAAGCAATAAAAGCACAACATAAACAAATTAATTTTGCAATAAAAAATTGCTCGCGATCCTTGCGTTATTCAGTTATAATTTCATACTCTATTTCATTTCTCCTTAAGAAATAAAACTCATTTTAAATCGAAGCTAGCTCATTAAGCATTATTTGCTAGAATGCATTTTAGTCGTTGCAATTTATTTTGTATTGCTGTACTTTAAAAATGCAAAGAAGTTGTTTGTAGACATTTTTTACCATTGTCCATCAATATGGATTAATCTCAACAGGTAATTATAATATGCTCGGTGATTAGAGCAGGGAATGTATAGTGAAAAATAATTCGTTTTCCCTACTTTTTCTCTAAAAGAATTCTTTCCATAAAATGTGAATAATCAAAAATAGTCATGCAGTTTTCCAAAAATATTTGCCATATCGATACAGACTGAATCATTACATTCATTCCACAGATTATCAGTGAGACACTTCTAATTTAAAAACAATAAAACTATCTTAATTAACTTAAGAAACTCCTGAAAAATTTATTTATAATTCATAAAGCTAATGTGGCGTTGTTATTAAAGTATTTACCCGTGACTCTTCTCCTGGCCATAAAAGAGGACTATTAAAGAGACAGATGATTTTGTGCTAGACCACTTTATCAGTCGCAAAGGAAGGAAACCGCAGCATAGAAACCGAAATTTATGCTCTCTATTAAAAGTATAACAACTGCGCAATTTAGGCTCCCACAGTTATGAGCACAAACGATAATAGATATTTAATGAACCACTTTTATAAAATGTTGGTCGCTTAAAATAACCGAGTAAATGAAATTCGTCGTTTTGGGTCTTCTTTGGAGTGTCCTACTGCAGTGATGAAATATGATCTCCAACTTATTATCTAGAAAATTTGCCCAAACTAGTATTTAAATTTTGGTTCATAATGATTGTAATTCACTAACCTTTTATTACATATTAGAGTAAATTGAATATTTATTATTAATTGTAGTTAAATATTGTATTTAACCCTTTAAAAGGCCATTTTTTTCTAGTCATATTATGTTAAAATATTTTTAGGCTTGGAATTAGAATAAGAAAAGGGATTCATTTAGCTTATTAGATAAATTTAATTTGATTAATTAATTAATTTGGTTAATTAATAATTAAGTAACGAATCAAGACACATCATTTTGTCTGAGATAAAGAACTGAAGCATCTAAGATTCTGACTTACTAAAAAAATGTGTTGGAATTTATGCCAACCTACATAATTTCATACAGAGATTGATAAATTTGATGGGAAGCATACTTCCAACAGCCCTAGAAAGGGTTAAATTAAGATGTTATATTAGATGTTTTTTATGGCTTCCTAATGTAGATTTTCACATCTTAGTATTTGCAATATGTTTCTACATCTAAAAAATAAAATTCGAATAATTCAAAATCCATTTAACCTCACAACTTTTATCTTCGACAAAATCTTTGCTAAGTATTGATTTCATAAATAAGATAGATACCTATATTAGTTATATTATAAAAAGAATCTATTCAGTTTGTTCAGTATGTTTTTATATATTCAGTAAATATTCCCCAAAAATAAATTATATATATCCGAAAAGATTTCCTATACAAAATACCACAAATCTTTCGTTAACAATGAGTTCCAGAAAAAGAAATTGTACAGAATTCTTTTGTTGAGTTTAAAATTCTTTTTTAAGAAAGACATGAGGAAATCGAGCACTTTAATCTAAGCATTTTTCTGCGTTTCAAAGATATTGACGTCTGCAAACTTCTCTCAATCGTTTCACAAATCAGCTCGGCTCCTCTCTACGCAAAAAAGAAAAACTTGATTCATTGCAACATAAAAACATATATCGGAAACGATATTTCATATTTTTTGGTCGAATATGGTTCGGTAAAACCGCGAACGAGGTTCTGACGTCACTTGTCACGCAAATGCCTTCAAAAAAATATACCAAATATCTGAGCAAATCTTCGGCCGCCACCATTTATAACAACACGACATATCAGAAAAGAATAAATTTTACGACAATCTTTATTTTTAAAAATCGTTTTCTAGCTATCTTATTATTTTTTCCTTGGAATATAACGAAATTCGTTATGCATATTTAGAATCCCCTTTGATCAATAATATATCGCACTATTTAGGAGAGGGGAAAAAAGCTAGCAATTTGAAATCGATATATGTCATCATCAGACGATTTTCTGCTCACAAAAACTATACGCCATTGTGGCAGCTCGTAAAATCACCGCATTCATCGTAAATGTTTATAGTCTAGTAATACGCTGTGTTGGGAGGAATATAAATTCCTTTTTACGCTTTAAGAGCAATAAAATATTCGAAATGGAAGAAAAAATAAAATGAAAAGAAAAAAAGAAAAAAACAACAACAACATTTGGGGGGGGGAGGTTCATTGCAGTGCGCAAATCTCTTAAATTCCATTTCAGACCATGATACTTTCTAACCGCGAGAGAATAGATTCACCAATTGTGCAAAAATACGATTTCGCGTGATTTAGCTGAGAACCGGATGAAGTAATGAGTCGTAAAATATACGCAAAATCGATAAAAATGACGCATTTCTGTGGGGGGGGGGGATAAGGTCATTAATTTATTCCTTGCAGATGCACCATCTTAAATAAAAAAAAAGAGAAAGAAAGTAGAAATGCAGAGATTTTATGCGGAGTTGATCTTGTTATATTTTACAAAGTAAAATGCTCGGTGGAGGAGAAAAAAACCTGTTATTCAAAGAGGATTTAAATGGGAGGCACTTTAATTATTTTTGCTTTGTAAAGCAGGCATAAACTCGATGAAAAATAGCGTGGGATCATAAAACTGGGATTTGAATGGGGGAGAAAAATGGACAACTCAAGGTTTACATTTAGAAATTGATGAAATGGAACTTTTCAGAGGATTTTTTTTTTTTTTTTTCATTTCAGAAGTAAAAATTATTTTTAAAGATGTGCTGCGTAATTATATATTGCTGAAAAAATATTTTCGTTGTAAATAGTAATTTGTGATTCATGTGTAAAATCAAATAATTCTTATTTATGTTTTATGCTGTGAAAATTATGTATTTATTCCTCCATAGTTTTACTGTTATTTATGCCAATTTAAGAGGGTTGTGTCTTTTTAAATACTTTACTGTAAGTTAACTGCTTAGATACACTTTATGGCTTAGATTCGTAGAACATTTTTGCCTAAGTTATGGATGGCGAATTTATTTCATATACTTTTCCCGACATCACCAAATTCAATCTGTTTCAAATGAAAAAAACCCTTTAAAAAAATTCGTACCCAAAGAGTTATTTAATTATTATTTATCAACTACTTTTGGTGACCGGATAGTTCACTAGTAATATTAGTTTTATTTAATTTTAGTTAAAACTTTTTTGCATAACTAGATGTTTATGCTTGCCTTATCTGAGTATCTTACAGTTCTATCAAAAATATTACTGTCCGATTAATCTATCTTCTGATTGGCTATCTTCTATTGGTTATTAATCTATCTTCTGATTGGCTATCTTCTATTGGTTATTAATCTATCTTCTGATTTTCGCTGCACTGCTACATCACTTTCTTACTTCTCATGTAAACTGGCCCCAATCCTTATTCTAAAGCTTTCAAAATTAGAAAAAAAATATGCGTAAATACTTTCTAGAAGAAATTACTTGAAAACGCGATTTTTTGGAATTTTAAAATTCAATGGAGTTTATTTTCGGGAGATACCTCAAAATAAATGCCAAATTCTCGTTAAAGTTCTAAAATGAATTAGAAACAATTAAAAATTAAGTTTTAATTTAAACATAGAGTAAAACTTAAAACTTTAAATTTTAGAGAGATAGTTCCAAGTATGCAATTCCACCCTTCATATTATAATTGGGCCAAATTGCAGCTCAGATCAAACTTCTTATATGTAAAGCTCCAACACACACACACATTTATATTCCATTTAATTGCTAGTAAAAGAAATATTCTTCTTAATATTGTAATCTGCTTTATACAGCAAACAATGCTTATTCATTATAAATGTTTTATGAAATAAAATAAAAAAAGGGATAGATATTCAAATAAAAGAAAGGAATAGAGTACTGGATAGTAGAGCTATAGAAAATTTGGTACAAATATACATTGGGGTGGAGATGTGCACCTCGGAACAATTTTCTTGAAATTCCATTACGAAATTTTGACATTTTTTTGGAAATTACCTTTGAAAATATTAATGTATAATTATCGCTTTTAAACCATTTTTAAAATGAACAGAATTATTTTCTCCACTATATAAATTTATATTTTGCCTAATTATTTGCTAATTTGAGTACATTTTTGTGCAAAATTTGTAATAATGCAGGGTAGTCATAGAGTCTTTGGAAAGGAATCGTAATCGTAAAAGTAAAATGTTTATTATAAGGTATAATATATTAGTTTAGTATAGTGTGTTACTTTTGCGTCCAACAATTCAGAGATTTAAGATGTTGAACAAATGAATACTTACATTTTTATATATATAAACTGCTAATACTGGTTTATTTATTTTTAATCTCAACTTTCAGAGTAAAAATATATTTTACTTGTCTTAGTTAGAAATAAAAGCCTTTTTTCAAAAACTTTTTTTATTTTTAATATATATCCAAATTAATTACTTTACATATCATAGAATCGGAAAATAATATTTTTTCTTTACCTGTTAACAGGGTATGAAGAAATATTTTAACATAAAACGAAAAGAAAATAAGTTAATTTCTTGGTTAACAGGTTAAAGTCGCATATATTATATTTGGAATCTGCATTTTCTTTCAGATTGTGGAAGATATATCATACACAGATCTGGGGGTGCGGGGATACCACAAACGAGCCGTGCCGTTACACATGGAGCCCCCAACGGAGTACGCGGACGTCTACAGACACGGGGTCCGAACTCAAGTTCTGCCCCTGCCGGTTAGCGATGCCCTTGACAAACACGCCCCTGAGTTGCCTTTGATAAACAATGTGCAGCAAAATACAAGGGTAAGTTGATCCTCCATTATATGCATTCATAAGTCGCAAAACTCACGGAACGTTCTCCAACTATTAAGATGCCCGCAAACCGCACGTCATTTTATACATCAATAATAATAATAATAAAAAAGAATTCTCTTGAGAATCACTCATAAGATTACAATTGAAAGACGGTGGGTTGTTGCATTTGGTGAGTAATTGCTTCAGGTTTAATATTAGTTTTCTTTTTTTTTTGTTTCCTACTTTTGTTACGATCATTAACCCTCTCGAAACTAATTCGGCCCAACAAGGCCGCATAAGTTTTATACTAAAGGACCGTTTCTGGGCAGTTTCTTTTACAAACGATGAATTCAGTATGTAAAGCTAAGGCTTTCTTAACTTGCTTTACATCCTGTAACTCTCGTTTGAAACAGAAACTGACCCAATAGTATCTATAGAACTTTCATGGCCTAACTGAATCGTAGTGAAAGGGTTAAAATCACCCTCCATTAGGTATTATTACTTTAATCTCGTGTAAATGTACACTGATTTATTTAAATAAAGCTAATTTGTTTTTTTGGATTGTCATCATAGATTAAAATGTAATCAATAATTATAGTGTAGATAATAGTATTAATATTGTTTTTATTGCTTTTTTAATGTTATGCCTTTTTTCACATTCCAATGCAAATTTTTCCTTCAACAAGTCAAATTATTATTTGTTAAAAATCTAATAAAATTTTTATCTTAAAGAAATCAAAAATTAATTATTATTGTTTTTGTGAAAATGACCAGACCAAAAATAGTCTTTATATCTTTCAATAATTATAATGTAACAGTAATTATAAAAAAAGAGATTTATTTTTTATGCATAAAATTTCCAATCAAAAGCAGAAAATCCTTTCCATATACAATATCTATTTTATAGCTACTGAATGAAATTTTCATATTTCCCATTAAAAGTAAGAAATAAGTTTTGTTGAGTTAATTCCTTCTTTTTAATTGCATTTGGCCATCTGCATGAAAGTAAAGAAATGATAAACAATATTTAGTGCTTTTAATTATTTGCTTTGATGTAGAAACCTCCTATCATATCTAGTTGCGAAAGCCATTGATTTGTGTCTTAAATCACAGGCATTAACTTTAATATTATTACTTTAGTATTGCTCGGAAATTTAAAAGCATAAGGAATGATGAAAATCAGATTATTATTACAAGCGTTGTTTTTCTTTCAGCTAATAAATTTAAGTAATTAATGCTTTTTCAATCATTTCAAAATAAAGTATATTTGGAGAAATGGCTCAATTTCATTCAGAAAATTACATACATTTTGTGTTTAAAATCTAATGTTTTTAATTTAAGTTAAATAAATATGAGTAGGAAATAAAACCTCGATAAATTTTTTTGATTATTTTTTAATTGTTTAATACAGTAAAAAGCAATTTCTTTTCGAAAATTTAGAAACCTTAATGCATTTTACAAATGAATGCCGTATTGAAATTATGTATATATTTTTTTTTTTTTTGTAATTTTTTTGAAAATTAGAAGCACTGTTGCTCATCAGGTTTAGAATAAAGACAATTTTTAGCGTTTTAATAGATTAGTTTCAGAATTATATCCAAAATGACATTAAAAAAAGAAATTAGATATGTTATAATACATCAGCATATTATTTTATTTTGCGCTGTGGCAATAATTCCTGTATTCATAATTTTTCGCAAAATTCAACTCATATCGCATGATTCCTCAAAGCAAACACAAATATTATCTTTAAAACTACGTTTTCCGATAAAAATGTTTTTAACTTTCTTAACACAAGAACATTTTACAATTATCATTAATTAAAAATAAATTCAAGTATTCTTTTCAAAAAATATAACTACTAAAAAAACAACCTCAAAAATATTTTTCATAAAAGTTTAGAACGCAAACGATCTTTCCCTTTGCTATTAATTTCAAACTAAAAAAAAAAAGGATGAAATTAGCTTAGAGTCTCACAGTAGCAATCTGTTTCTTCAGCAACAAAAATAGTAAAAGAAACACGTAAGTGATTTTTTTTTTGCTGTCTCATGAATATTAAATTATATGCAGTAGTCGGAAGTCGTTCCTAAATGTGAATTAATAGAACTTTTCCTTATAAAAATATCTCTCTCCATAGGAAAATTGGCAACAATCCAACTTATGATCTGGGTTTTCGACCAGTGTTTGATTTTTAATATCTTGGTAGGTATTGTGTGATTGTTGTTGCAATGTCGATTCGTAAGTTACATCAATTCATTCAAAAAGCATTGTTTCTAAATAAGTATAAAGTGCCCAAGATTTTTGAAATGGATCAAATTCGTTCCATTCCAGATTATCTTTAATAAGAGTCATACATTGTTTTGAATGTATATTAGTAATATATTGAGAGAAAAACTTTGAATAATTGTTTTAACTTACAAATCGTACATAATTAATGAACCATGATGTATCTTTTTTACATTTAGCCTTTTGTTTCTGATGATTTCGATATACATAATTTATTATAAAGTAGTGCAATTTACATTTGTAATCATTACATTTGAATTCAAATTAGATTTTACCTTATCAGTAAGTATTATTTGGAACTTTTTAAATAACATTCATACAATATAACTATAGAACAAAATTATATTATTGAAGTTTATTTAGCCATTCGAAACACATTTCAATTGTGTTATATTAATGTAAAAACATCATTATAAATTTATATTTTTAACAATTTTGACATTTTTGGACAATTTCAGAATCCGATAAAGTAGAAATATAGTTTTAATAACAGGCAAATCATTTAAAAATTTTATAAATGTACGTGTTGTACTCCTGAAAGTCTAAGAGTGTCCTGCCTTTGTAAATTTAAATTATATCAATAGTATATAATACTTGCTATTTTACCCGACATGCTTTGCTATTTTAGGACTTGTTATACTAATCATGTAACGTTCTGCAAATTGTAAATTTGCATTCTTTTGACCTATGTTATATTTGGTGTATAGCTTTCAATTAATTAATTTGCAAAGAACCCACTGTGACAGTCGCCCTTTCGCACGTACGGCTCTATGTTCTGCTGTAAGATCACTTTGTTCTGTTTGGCCTTTCGGGACACTGTGTATAATCTTTTATACATTTACATACAGATGTTATGTTTGAATTCGAATGCTAATCAATCTTTGGTTCAAAATCTTTGCAGTATTTCTAACATTAATAGCATTTTATTATAAAAAGAAGTCAGACATGGACTGTTATGTTACTGATTTAGAAATGAAAGTAAAGCAAATTTACAGCATACAAACGAGGGGAAATATTTTTTTTTCAGATTAATAAATAAAAATTGTTAAAAAGCAATTTTTTATTGAATACAACTACCTTTGGCAGATAGATAGTTCACTGGGAATATTAACTGTAATTTTAATTAAATCTCCATATTATATGATCCCGTAAACATCTTGTTGAGCATCAAACTGTCATTTACATTAAAGCCACGTTATTCTCATAATCTTACACACCCAACTGTTTGGTTCATCTTTTAATTTTCTTTATACTATAACTTCCCAATACATTCCTCATGTAAACTACTCAGATACTGAACTTAAATCTTTCTTTATTTTTCAAAAATGGAAGAAAATCTTACGATTAAAAATTGCTGAAACATTGAAAATAGTCTGAATTTCAGTGTCACAATCAAAACTATTGTCAAAAATATTTATAAAAAATAGCAGAAATTCAGGGGAAATTTGCATTATGAAATCGATATCATTAAAAATCCTTTTTAATTTTCAAGTAGTGTACAAATTAGCTGAAATATTTTCATGATTATTGCGGGATTATTTCATTTAATTGCGTTTGCCAAACTTTCAATTAGTTAACATTCTATTAAATTAAAAAAAACAAGAAGAAAAAAAACATCACACCGAACTACATTTTTCCACCCCGAAAGTATTTCTATGGCCCATTTCACATCTTTGTATATAACGGACTAACCTGTAGAGCAAAAAATACACAAACATTGATATTGATAGTAAAAATTCAACGATTGAACCTAGTTTCAAATGCCATGCCAATACTCAAATATTTTAAAATTAATTTCACGTAAAGAAATTAAATTTTCACTGTGTAACAATTCCGAAAAAAATTATTATTTTCTTAAACACCCTAGACGCCTTTATCCTCTCTGACTCGGTGCTAAAGAGATTTTTTATGTTAAAAATTTTTAAGCAGTATTAATTTGTACTACTAATCAGTACTAATTACTAACTTTTAATTATGTTACTCTTAATCCAATCTTATTCTTTTTGTAACCATTCTAATTTGAAAGTTATTGTTTCATGCTGATTTGGAATGTATTTGCTATAATTCTTAAATAAACTAAATTGAAAACAGCATGAATACATATTTTTTTCCTGAGTATTTTTAATAAATTTGTACATTAAATAACAACTGTTATATATGAATATTCAACTCATCACAAGAAATTTTGAAGAAATTATTTAATTTGTACTAAAATGCAATTTCAGACTTGCACTTCTAAAAATTATAATAATTTTGTCGCACAATATTTTGAAAAATAATAATGTATTTTCTGAAAAACAGAGTGATTTTAAATCTGCAATCCATTAATTGAAATCATATCCGTATGATGTGGAACTTTACATTCAGCATATCCTATGAAATCAATTATCTCCCCCTTTGAAGAGAAGCGATTTAAAATACATTAGTTTCCCCCTCGCCGAACAGCGTTTTTATTTTTGAATCAGAACAAAAGAAAAAAAAAAGGACAACAGTTTTTAAACCTTGAAGATTATCTTATTATAGAAAATGTCATTAATATAAATTAAAAACTGTTCCTTTGAAAATCTAATTACGTGAAGCAATTATTAATCCGATTACGCCATTTAAATCGCAAAAGTTATTAATTACTTTGCAGAAAATGAGTTTAAGGGGTCGACATTTTCCACCAGTACAGTCCGGGTCATCAATAAGCATCAGGCTAAGAGGATTAAAGAATTTGTAATTCCAATAATTTTATAATTAAGGTTCAGAATTCTTGAGACAACACCACTGTCGTTGTATTTTCGGACGTTGATTTGGATTAAATTGTTCCATCTTTCATTAGTAAGAGAGATATATATGAGATTTTTCAGTTGTGACTTCATCTGTGAAGATAAATAATTTGTATGAGCAGTTTTATCACGTTCCTTCGAAAAGGTGGTAGTGATTAAAATTTTTGAAAATCACATGAGAGTATAGTCGATGTAATGTCTTTCATTATGTTAAAAAAAAATTATAAATCAAAGAATAGAATTTTTTTTTTCTCCATGATTAATGATTTATAGCATTTCGTTTTATAAAACCCAATTTTAAACTTTACTACTGATGATTATTTCTCAAAACTGCATTAGTCTCCTGAGTAAGTTGAATGATGTTTACTTAATTTTTTATAATGATCAAATCTTTTTGAAAATTATTGAAATTTTTATATCTTAAGCCTTTTTATTATTAAGATCCTTTCAGTTCAGATATTTCAATGGAACGACCGAATTTCTCTTACAAAAATAAGAAAAATTCTCCATTTCCCTCAAAAACCGTAATTACAGTCTGTATTCTTAAAGTGTAGTTATTCAAAAGAGGTCTTTAGTTTGCTCATAACTATTAAGTATATTCGGATATCCTTTGAGTGTTCTGGAAAGCAAAACCTACCTTCTCCTTAACCCATCTGAAAGAGCGTCCCTGACGATCAAAGAAGAACAAAGAAGCGCCATGGGTAGTTGATCGATCACATTTAACAAAAGGGGGAGGGGAATTTTGAAATAGTATCTAGGATCCTCGGGCAGGCTCTGTAGCGTCATTGAATCGATGTTTGTAGGCTTTCCATATTGATAGAATTAAATAATATATAAACAATTTAATCCAAAAATATTAGATCAGTTATTAATATTTTTATAATAAATATTACATAAAAGTTATCGCAACTAAGTTTCTTTTTTTCCCCTCTACTTTATAACTAACAAATACCTAATATGTTTCATCATGGATCTATAGATTCAATATAGAATCGATAGATAATTTCAAATGTTTATGGTTTTCTTCTACATTCTGTATCGCATTATAATGTTTATGAACAAGCCATATAAGGGGTTAAAGTAATTTTTTTTTAGAATGATGCATGCCATAAATTTTCGATTCGAATAACTTAGAATAACACCCACAGACAAATCTTCTAAGAATTAGATACTATTATTTGAATATATTATTGCTTTCCTTTGTTTCTGACTGCTTTAGTTTTTGTAAAATATTTCACTGTACTTATTGATTAGGTACATAAAAAATATTCAAACATCTTTAATAAAGTTCCTTTGAGCATTCTTTATGAAAATATTTATCATAAAGGAGCTTAGAACAGCTAGATAGTTCTTTTGCCTTGAACTAAAATAAATATTTTCAGCTTCCATTAGTGAAGCAATTTTTTTCTATTCAAACACTAAAGAAATTATAATTCATTCACATCCCACCTATTGATCTGTAAGGCCCTGTCTTTTTATGAAGAAGTTTAAATATTTAACGATATTGCAACAAAGGGAAATAATAAAAAGCGGACTAACTCAAAAACTACAATGTTTTATTAATGGCCATTTTCAATTCTTTTTTACAGAATTTCATATAAAATAAATTTGCTATACAATATAAACTCAATATTTATTTCCCTAGTGATTTCGGAGATCGTTTTTTTTTGTGTGTGTATATTCGTCGCATAGACACAAAATTGTTTTTAATTTTTTTCATTAGTTTAATTATTTAAAAAAAAACATAAGCATTTTAGCATAACGTTTTGAACGTCGACTTTGCTGCAATTTACTAAATAATATTAAATGTTTGATCTATTTGTTAGCGAAAATATATTTTTAAATTTCCTTTTTGTGGAAAATATCTTATATATTGATATAAATGTTATTTAATACATTCATTATTGAAATACCGACACAGAATGTGATTATTGCTAATATTAAATAACTACTAATATTATTAATAACTACAACTACATGCCATCCAAGAAAAGTAAAGCTTTTTTAAAATAATTAAATTTAAATTCACAGAACAAAGAGAAGTAATATTACTTATTTGCATGTTGAACAATGAGTGTTTTAATAATTTAAAATTTATTCCATTTTTTTCTGTAAATCCTTTAACTTGTATTTGAACCTTTACTTATGGGCGTGCATATTCCTTGGTTTAAATTTCCAGTAATTAAGACAATATTTAATGTATTTATACGATGATTATTTTTAATCAAAGATTGTTTTAGAATTACTAAAAATCAGATTCAAGATTAAAAGCACTAATTAATATTATAACTTACTAAGTATTGTAGTATACTTAATTTTTAAATGCTGATATTTTAACCATGAATTGCTCAATCATTTATCTGCAGCCAACTTCTGGTAATTATAATAACAATTTCTAAGGAATAAATTGGATAATTGGTAAATATTCTAATCTTATTTATATTAGTAGCTTTTTTAGTGATAAGTATGGTATTTTTATTTAATACTTTTAATTATAGGAATTATTTATGCAATACTCAATGATAATACCTTTAAGTGATGATAAAAATAGCAATTCAAATGAGTTATTTTCTTTTGTCTATAATGTATCGAAAATATTTCAGCTTTCTGCCATATTGATTATACTGCCATTTCAGAAATATATAATAATGTAATAAATTTAATTTATCATTACGCTATTGGGATAGTTTCGGTTACTAAAACATTATGATTAGGTTTAAAACTGAATTAAAGAGTTAATAGAATTTTTTTTTAGATAATTCATAAAATTTATATATTATAAAAGCGGTTTCCCATGGTTTAGAATGATCTTACTCAACCTATGAAATTATTAAAATCGTTGTTTCTAATTATAACAGATATCGTAACAAACAATGTAGTTCAGCATTACAGATTATTTGGGTAGAACTTTTTCTTACCAAAAGGATCTTTCATTTTCTTTGAATTACTCAAGTTTTGAAGACAAAATAAAAAAAAAAAGAAACAAAGAAATTGTATTAACAGACCAATTAGCTTCATACTAACGTCCGTTTTCCCAAGCAAGTGCTTTATATTAAATTGATGCTATAACTCTTACTTCTGTGGACATCCGTATTATTTTTCATTTTTTCTCCTACTTTCATTTGTTTTTCATGTTGCTTAAAAGGGAAAAAATGACAGAATAAAATGGATCATTCCTCTACCAATTACATTAGGCGACGTCATAATAAAAAGATATCGAGTCCAATGAAATAGAAGGAAAATAAAAAAGAAATCGAAATGAGTTTACTCCTTTCTAAAGAGAAAACAAACTTTATTTGTTTGTGATCTATAAAAGCAGAAGCTACATAACAAAAGAGAGAAAGACTCAGTTTCAGTGAAAAGGATAGGAAAAGTAGTAAAAAAATAAATAAATAAACGAACGAAAAAATAAGATTGAGGTGGCGCTCACAAAAGCAGAGACAAAGTAAAGTCTATCCATTTGTTTCTAAAGATGCTCACAATACAAACCTTGAACTTGCGCACAGTCAGCTGCTTTGGCTGGTTGGCGATTTGATGAAAAAAAAAATTAGAGCACGGAAAAGGGAAAACAAAACACATAAAAAAGCTTGGAGAAGTAACACAAATAAGAAAAAAAGAAGAAAACAGCGGAAAATGGAGCAAAACAACAATTAAAACAAAATAGCGCACAAACTGCTGAATAGTTTGCTGCCATCACATTTAGTATAGAAGGAATGCAGTAAATATTCTGTTTATTTTAGTAAGTTGTCTTTAAGGCGTAAAGGTTTTGTAAGGTTGAAAAAGTTCATGCTAAGTTCTTTTAATACTTATAGATTACCGATTTCTTTATAGAAAAAGATCTCAAACAAAACATTGCAATGATATTCTTTTTCCTTTATGCTAAAGGAATTTACCTTCATTAAATGGTTGATGTTTGTTCTAAAAAAATTTAAGTCAATATAATTGCTTGAATTTAAAAAAATACAATATTAATGCAATATATAATTTTCTTACAATATGGATTTGAAAACCAATTATATAATTCAAGCACTTTTTTATTACTGTCAATATTTACTTCTCCAGTTTTCGTCAGCGATATATACTTATCGGGGATTTCTTCAAAAAAAGCTTATGGAGCGTTAGAAGCAATATTTTAATCGACGTTTCACTTTTAAAATGTCTCAAATGAAAAATTAACGAGAGCTTTACCAAGTGAATTTAATAAAATCATTATTTTGCAAAGAACATAATGTTAATGAAATTCACTAATATATAAGTTTTGAAATTTTTTTAGCACTAAATGAAATATAAAATTTATCTGACAATGAGGTAATTAATAATAGAAATAGAAATGCATCATCAATATATATAGGTTATCTATAACACAGTTGCTAATATTTAGAATTTATTTACAAGTGAGAAAATCCTTCATGATGGCTTAATGCATGTATTTCTTATATAATTACTTTATCTTGACTAGTGTTTAAAGTCGCTTATGCTTCCATTTTTTCAAATATTAAACTTATTTCATAAAGCAAGAGTTTTGAAATTCTAAATGTTTCAGTTAAAACACCTCAGTTGATTAAGATCGTTTGCACCACTTGATAGTGATAAACTGATTTCAAGATTCTATGATACTTATAATAATTAATTGAAATAAAAAACAGTAAAATAGAAAATAAATTAAAATATCAACTTTTTGGTACAATTAACGAAATGTTGTTTTAAAAAAATCCTTTTGAAATCATTTTAAAATTTTTAACCGATTTATATTGTTTTCTAGCGACCATGGTGTGTGCCTGCGTTTATTTGCAATATTATATACTAGCCGCCTTTGGCGACCAGCCAGTTCGCCAATCTTAATGTTCGTTAAAATTTTAATAATTAAATAATTTATGCAATTCCTACTTTAATAGCTTCTTCATCAAAATATTTTGAAACTTCAAATTTTGATAGTCCTATAATTCACTCATAATATTATAAAGGCCTTCAGTCATAACGCAATATGTATCTCTAATTTTCTGTTAGCTCCCGTAGAATTTATACTTTAAATTAAAGTGGAAAGGATTAATCTGCAATTAATATAATAATATTTTTTACTGAAGCAAGGTATTTTTTTCTAATATGATTACTGAAAACAGAGTCACTGAGCGTTTAAACTTTATGTGCATTGAAGAATATCTTTCTTAATTATGTAATATTTCAAGAATTTGTCAACAAAATTTTCTCAGATTCATCATGACCAAATCGATTAATTAACAATGTTTAATTTTAAATGCATCAAACACTAAGAAAATAAAACGAATTGTTTAAAATAATCGGTTGAAAACAGGTTAAAAAAAACTACTTAAAGAACGATGTACTTAAAACTATAAGCATATACAAAAATATATAACTAAAATAAATGCAATTTAGTTACAAAAGTAAGCAACTTACCTAAAAATAATTTAAATCCAGTTCGCAACCGTTGTTAATAATTGCCAACAATCAGAATACAATGCGCATGCGTGAATTTTCAACGCCAGTTACGGTAACGCAAATGCGTGAATTTTTCTACGCCAGTTGGGGTAACGCTATGCAGATTAGTAATTTTTAATTTAATTTATTCTGTTTGATTTTAATTCAAAAGTACTTCAGAATGAATCTGAAAGATCGATTAATGAACAATGTTTAATTTTAAATGCATCAAACATTAAGAAAATAAAAAGAATTGTTTGAAATAATCGGCCGAAAAATCTTAAGCCTAGCCTCATTAGAGTGGAAAAAAAACCCTGAAGCCTTAGTCATTTGGCGGCGGCGAAAATTAAAGGATTTTTTGGCAGGAAAGTTAGAATTAATTAATAATTAAAATTCTAATTAAAAATTAAAAAAAAGGACCCCAGTTGCACATTCCTGACCTCCAAGGTATACATGTACCAAATTTGGTAGCTGTAGGTCAAACGGTCTGGCCTGTAGAGCGCCAACACACACACACACACACATTGAGCTTTATATAAGTATAGATGTAACATAGTGTTGCAGATGCGTGGCAGAAAAAAAAAAGACTAATTTAAAATTAAATTCAATTTATTTTTCCACAGGAGGGCTTTTATTAAAAGTTTTTTTTAAAGATATCTTTAACATGTATCTATTTAGAAAAAGGAATCTTAGATATCTATTTAAAAAATGTTATAGGCGTTAGGAACATTTTATCCCTTTATTTGAAGCGTGAGAATTAAAAGTAAGCAATATTCTTAGAGCGTGTGTTAAAAATAATTAAACAAAAAAGAGAGATTTGGATCAGGAAATGAAAGACAATTTTAAAGGAAAGTAACATGGCTAATTTAAGATAAAAAAAATAAGAATTTAATATGGATTTAAATTAGCTTATGGTATATATCATTACATATATTTATATAACGAAAAACAAAATACCAATGCTTTTTCATCATATTATTTAATTTTATGGCTTAAGATTTTTTAGAACGCTCAAACTTTACTAGAATAGTAATCGTTTGTAACATACATGTAAAGTTTGCTTGGAGTTACCGCGTTAGTAATTGGCAATATATATTTGGTCAGGAGTGAAACTTTCTGCATTCTTACTGTTTTAAAAGATGATATTTAAAGGCACGTATTTGCATTTACATATTAAATGGGATTATGAAATAAAAGCAAAACCGAAGAAACATTGGCAAAAGCACGCGAATAATAGATGTAATTAAACAGCAAAATAGGCTTGAGAAATTTCTGAAATACACTTGGTTAGTATAAAGGTTTTATTTTCGAATGCAATATCATAAAATTGATTATAGAATCTATATAATTGGCTATCTTATTCATAAGGCATAGTAAGATTTTCTTCAAACAAATGATTAAATTTAAGAAATACTTTGAAAAAACGACAAAAAAGCAGCTAAAGAGTAAATCGAATTAACAAACCAATTTATTTTCCTACCAATACCAACTTTAATTAGAGATCATATTATATCAAATTTTTGCAATTTTCTTATTTTTTATTTCTATATTCATTTTACATTATAACACAAGAAAAATAATATAATTTATCCACGAATAATAATTTTATCTACGAATTTAATCTTTCAATGTCATCTTAAAAAAATGAGTTTTAAGAAATGAAAAATAATTGCTACTGGAATTAATTAACTTCTCTTTAATGAGAAAATAAATCTTGTTTATGTGTGACCTTTAAAGATTAGGGCAATATGGCAAAATTACTGATCAATAACGTTGAAAAAAGTACGAAAAAATGAAATCGAAAAATAAGATTGATAGAATGAACATAAAAAAGAAAGATTCAAATTTATAGTGAACAAAATAGTACTAATAGTATAGTTCTTTTGCTAAACGATCGATAAAAATTCAGAATTGCTGAAACAAAATGAATTACTGTCGGAATTAGTTCCCCTTCCTAACCCTAGATGGCAGAGCATTCACGTTGTCTTGAAAGTTATGTAGAAAAGATTTCTTGCTTGTTTGGGAGTCAAGAAAAGTAGACGTTCACTTGGTATGTGAGCAATGAGTACCTCGCTAGGAAAAGCATATCAAATTTATTTAAACCCAGCGAGTTTCTCGTGAAATAGTAGCTTATGTAGGAAATAGTTATTATTGTCTTGAAGAAATTTTCGTAACCGTGATATGGAATTGCTTATCCAAAACTGTATAAAAATAAAATGTGACTCGATGTGAATAAATAGATAAGTAGTCAAGAAAAATGTTTCCTGTATTTTTCTTGCTTAGAATCTTCTTTTTTTTTGCAAACAGGAGCACAGGGTAGGCGCTCACGAACAATGCAGAAATACTTCGTTAGGAAAAAATATCTCCTATGACAAGTACAAAAATATTAATTAAACGATCGAGTAGTTCTAGTATAGCTCTTTTTTTCAAAAATACTTTTTATCTATTTGATGTTCTATTTCCTATTTCTTAATATATATATATATTTTCTATGATAAAATATATAAGATTTCTTCTTCTTATATATATATATATATATATATATATATATATATATATATATATATTCATCTTAATAATAAGGGTAGGAAAAATCTAAAAATATATATATTAGTAGTAGTAATTATTCTCTATGCTTAAAACTGACTAAGTAATGCAAATCAACAAAAAGTAAGATTGAAGAGCGGTTACAAAATTGGAAACGAAGTGCTATCTACAGTCTGTCAAAAAAGTATTGCGACACCCCACAAGTTCACAGATTTTTTATGATAATATTTCACTCAAATTTACAAATGAAACCAAAACTAATAAATAAATATTATTTTGATATATACAAATCATAATAATTCAAACAAAACTCTGATATTAACGCAATTATGGTTAAAATTGCAAATAAAAGAAATCAAATAAAAAAGTATTGGGCTCAAAAAAGTATTGGGACATTTCCCAATATATAAAGAAAACAATGCAAACTTAAAAGTTAACATCTTGATGGGTTGCCTTTGCTTTTTTAGACATCTCGTAGTCGATTTGGCATGGGTTGGATCAATTTTATGCGAAATGATCCATCGATTGTGGCCCTCATTTCGACCAAAGTTTTTCTTAACTCCTGCGTGTTAGAAATGTGATGCTTATATAGTTTTTGCTGCAAATAATTCTACACATGCTCAATGGGATTAAAGTTTGGACTTTGTACAGGAGTCTTAATAACATTAGGACAGTGGAAGATGATCCGTTACTCGCAAATAGCAGTGATGGGTCCTCTATAATTCGGGTGATTATCTTGGTACAATTTAAAATGTCCTTACATTTCCAGCTTGCTCACATTTAGCTTTAAATTTCGCTTGAAAATGTAAAGACAGACATATCTATTCATTGTACAACCAATTAAATGTAAATTAATGTAAGTTTCCGACAAGTAATGTCCAAATACTTTTTTGACTTCCATTTGCCTTTGAATTATCTTTAAAAAGCTAGTTCAAATTATAATTCTGAAATACCAATAAAATTTTCCTTTCAAACTGTAAATCAAATGTTAAAATATTTCTTGATTTATTTTGATTTTATTTTAATGGGATATATAGTTTTATAAATAGCTTTGTAGTTATTCAAACCAAGTGCCCCAATACTTTTTTGAGTGACTGCATACTTTAGTTTAAATTTTGATTTTTAAAAAAATTCTTTATGCCTAAAAATTATTAAGTAACGTAAATCATTACTTCATCAGCTGCTTTAGACAAAATCCTAATAAAAATATGTCGAATTCAAAGTAAACAACCTAGAGAAATTAATCTACTTCTATCTATGGAGAAAACAAACTTGACTTGTTTGTGATCTACAAAAACTGAAATTACGCAGCAAAAAGACCTCTCAATGTCATTGAAACGGCATGAAAACAAAAAAGTAGATCAACAAAAAGTAAGATTGAAGAGCGGTTACAGGAGACGAAGTACTGTCTATGCTTTAGTTTCAAAAGTTACTTTCTCCAAACAAACCTTGAACTAATGCAGAGTCAGCTGGCGTGGCTGGAGATTTGATAAAGAGGTGAAAATAAAGAGAAAAGTAGGAAGGAAAAGATACGACGCAAAAATTTATCTTTGGAATAGCAAATAAAGTAATAAAAATATCGCTATAGACAGAACAATATAACAGCGTGTAGAACAGACCTGTTCCCATCGCTGTATTGATTGCAAAAGTAATGCAGTAAATATTCTCTGTAGCTAAGCAAATTAATAATCTTGATATAACACCTTCTTTGTAAAAAAAATAAATATTGCTACTATATTTGAAAGTTTTCTTAGGGTTACAATTAAACAGTTTTATTATTTTTTCAAAAATTTAAAAAAAAAAATTGAAATTATATCTTTGAATTTTATTTTTATTTGATAGTCGATACATATTCTGCGATATTGATATTTCTAAAGATTTTTTTTTATATATTTTCATTTTCGATCCCAATTTGTTTCAAAATATAAAAAAAGAGATATTTGGAAAATAATGTCTGCAATACCAAGAACCGGAATTTTTTTTGAACTAGCAACATTGCTTCTGAAGATGCTAGAATTTAAATTAAAAATATACAAATTTTCTACTGGCATTATTAGATATTGCAGTCTGGTTAAAATAACATTTGATTTGTATCTGTAAGAATATAGATAAGTTAAGCTTAAAAGGGTATCTCTAAAAAATCTTCTGTACACTCTTATTTTTGTGTTGTATAATATTTCTTAATATTTGTAAAATATCTGGAAAAATAAAATATTTTTAAGCCATTTTTTGAAAAAAAAAACAGAAAATTGGTATGAAAAAGAACGTTAAAATAATTCCCCTAACTACAGAATTTGGTAAAAATATTAGATCATCCCCATTCCGAACTATTTGTTGTATGTCTTCAAACGAGAAACAACACAAATTAATACTTAATTTTTATATTGAAATCCATAAGTTAATTGAATTTGATTATTAATTCATTCATTTTATGTACACATTACTTAAAACAGCTTCTAGATTATGAATAAATTTATTAATTATTTATTTGAGGGCCAAGAAATGAGTAACACCACAGGATGACACATGATCTTATATTACAATGAAATGAATGGGAGGAGAAAAAATGTTCTTCCATTGATGTTCTAAATATTCCTCCCTCTTTAGAATTCCAATTAAAAATTATTTAGGATTTTTTTCCTTTCCTTTCCTTGCCATAATTCAGAAATCACATAATACATATTTTATATTAATAAAGCTTTTAATGTTTTAAAGTGTAAACATGAAAGTGCCAAATCAAATATCATTTGTTTTTTTTAAGAAATTCATAAATTTCATTAAACTTAAGCATCTGTATTTCCAGGAATGTATTCGAGGAGATCGCATCGTAGCCACCACACCTTTATGAATATAGTGAGCCAATCATCTTACCAATGGTCCAGCGGCGAAAGGTCTTCATCAAAAATGCTCAAGAAATTATACTAGCCGTCGTGAAACAGTGCGCGTCTTTTCTTTTCTCTACCGAACCGGCCTCTGCAACGAGCGGCCGCTATATCAAATGAAACGTTCATTCTATGGCACGAATTCTACAGTTGTTAAATGATATATGGATATATATATAAATTTGGCAAATATGTATATACATATATATGAATATAAAAATTTAAAAATTGTTGATGAAAGAATTCAAAGTTATCAAGAATGATGTACATAGTTATCCGAAGGGCTATAGCTCAATTTTTACTGACAGTCGATGATTCCCTTTTTCTATATGGATCAGTTGAGTTTGAGTGAAGAACGGAGTGCAAACTGTTTTTTTGATACTCCTTTCGAGCAAAGCATAATGGTCTGTTGTAAAATGAAAAGACATCTATCTTTGATTAAAGAAAGTGTTGTTCTTAAGTTTCATTCTAATCCTGTGATTCTGTGAACTCTAAAGAAGACCCTCTTCAGCTAAATGCAGCAGTCTCATCATGACAAGATGCTCTTCACGGGAAAAGAGCACTAAACTATGCAGGTAAGCAGTTTTAGTGAATAATTTGCGGAAGTGATATTATTTCCATATGTATTACGTTTATGAATAAAAAAACATTACTAATAAAACATTATTTCTAGGTATAGTACTTACGAATAAAACATTATTTCTAGCTACTGTACTTACGAATAATGCGTTATTTCTAGGTACAGTAGTTATGGATAAAACGTTATTTCTAGATGCAGTGTTTAAGAATAAAACACTGTAAGTGCAGTACTCATGAATAAAACGTTACTTCCAAGTACAGTACTTACGAATAAACTTTACTTTCAAATACTGTATTTGCGAAATAAAACGTTATTTCTAGATACGAAAAGGAAAAAAAAGCTTTATTCAATATTCCAGGTTCAGTGCTCCCGAATAAAACAGTTATTTCTTGGTACAGTACTTACGAATAGAACTTTATCTTCAATCGAATGTTTCACTCTATATTCCAGCTATATTATTTCTAGATACAGTACTCACGAATAAAACTTTATTTCCAGGAAAAGTACTTACGAATAAAACTTTATTTTCAAGTACTTTATTTCCGAAATAAAATGTTATTTCTAGATAGGAAAGGGGAGAAAGCTTTATTCAATATTCCAGGTATAGTACTCACGAATAAAAAGTTATTTCTTGGTACAGAACTCAAGAATAAAGCGTTAATTCTTGGTACAATACTCATGAATAAAAAGTTATTTCTTGGTACAGTACTTACGAATAAAACACTAATTCCAGTGAAAGTAGCTACGAATAAAACTTTATTTTCAAGTACTGTATTTACGAAATAAAATGTTATTTATTTTTACAAAAGGAAAGGATTTTTACTTTTGACTGATTATCGGTGCTAATTTTTTTTAATTTGCTATAATTATTAATTTCATATTCCGTTGCAAATGTTGAAAATAACTCTGCATAGTTTCACATTTATTACACATTTCAAAAGAATAAAAGTTTTAAATTTAACATTCTTAAAATTTCTTTCAAAATCCTCTCATAATGGTTAAAGGTAACATTGTATTGTCTCTTTAACCTAGACTTAAGAAGAAAAGATAAATAAGAAAATGATTTTAAAACGCATAAAAAAGAATAATGTATTATGCATTTTGTTCCTTATAATAATATTTATTGATATATATATCTATTCATTATTCTAGTATTTAATTATTGGAAAAAGTTATCGAACTTTATAGTTAAGGAAAATTTATCATCAATTTCAGGAAAGTGGGAGAAGAATTTTTTGACAATAACAATAGTATAAGGTATAATTCTTAATTATAATTATCGATATTTCGCATCCTAAAAAGCAAAACTTAAAACAGTATTTTGTGTGTGTGTACATGAATTTAGAATTATTCTCACAAAACAAGTAAAATGAATACATTTGTAGTGCAATAAAAGAAGCCAGATTCCACCACATCATATTTCACTCAATTGAACTGGAACCTTATTCATCAAAATAAGTCTCAAGTTCCTGCATACATACAGCTCTTCATAAATATCCTCACTGCTGAGATATCTCGAATATGCCCTACTCATTCCGCGTAAGTACCTGCTAAGGAATGGAAATTTAGCGGACAAAAGAGCACGTGACAGAGTGCATAATGATCCACATAAGAAGTCCTCCGAAAAGAATTCTGAACAAAGGATATCCAACTATTCCAGGAATGTGGCCGGACACAAGGGCTTCTGTGTTCATTGTCAAGGGGTTGTAAACGAAATGGTCATCACAGGATATGCCCCGAAGAAGATAATGCCCGAGTGATATTGCCGGACCTCCTATTTTTGCCGGACACGGTCCGAGCATTCCTGGTTATTACAGATGGCTGGAGAATAATTGGAATGAGAAGGGAGTAGAACTATGAGGGTATTGTTGCATTTTTTTATACAGGGTCTTCAATTTAATGACACGGCTTTAGAAATTATATAGGCTTCTTTGGTAGAAAAGTAAAAGTTCTATACAAAGAATGTTTGTTAATTTAAGATTGTGTGTGTGTGAGTGTGAGTGTGAGTGTGAGTGTGAGTGTGTGTGTGTGTGTGTGTGTGTGTGTGTGTGTGTGTGTGTGTGTGTGTGTTGGTGTTCTCATTCAAAAATGAGAAAGAAATTGTTTTATTGCCTGAAATGAACAATTTAAGATCATATTTACTTTCAAAACTTTGTTTGTTACTTTTTTTTTTTCTTTGAACACCAACGAGTGCATATTTCTTTTCTGTTAAAATATATTTTCTATAAAAAAAACTTAGAGTGAAAAGAATATTCTCATTATATTAATCCAACTTGGGTAATAAGCATTGACATATTTATCAGTTCGACATATTATAATAGACAGAAAGTTATACGATGCGTGCTGTTAGGATCGTGTAATGTGTTATTTAAAACCACTTCGCTTATTGTATTACTTCAGTGTCAACACTTGTTACTAAATAATTTCGCATTTATTAATTCCCATAGTACTTTCTCACATTTCCCGAAAATTTTATATATTTATATATTTATTTAAATGTTTACTGCTCATGAGTTTACATATTTAATAATTAAATCATTTTAAGGAAGAATTTTGATTTTCCTAGTATATGTCCTTAAGTTAGGATATTTTCATATTATAATTTGAGAAAATCATGTATATCAACTAATTAATCTATTTATATAATAATATATATGCAAAAATCTAACTAAAAATAATGTTATACATTCTCTGATAAAATATCACAATATAAAGTTTTCATTGTAGCTTTACTTTCTAACCAATCCTATCTCCTTTACACTGAAAAATTGATATTGCTTTTGATCGTTTTGTAGTAAAAAATGCCTAAAACTGTTTTATAAATCATCCATAAATATCTGTTATTGAAAATTAAAGTGCTACTGAACTCGTGAGACATAAAATTGCATAAAGATAAATATAAGAATTTTAAAAAGAGTGCTATAAGGAAAAGAAAGTCCAACTGATTTCTGGAATGCTGGACACAAGGACTTTTACATCAGATGCTATTGAGAAGTTCATTGGCGAGCGGGGAATATGTTCCTCATTAGTGAGGTAAAAGAAAGTTCAGGAACAGAACTTAAATTTCCAACACATTCATGGCCTGTTTAATTAAATTAATTCGCCGAAGAATTATAGAAAGAGACCGAGTAATAGTAGAAGAGTTTCATTACAAATTTTTATGTCATGCACTTAATTAAATGAGATAGCTTTAAAGATATATTAAGCTTATTTTCTTGAGAACTACAATTACGTGAATATTGACATGCAATACACGGATAACCATTATTGCATATGTTACGTGTGTCAGTTTATTTCTGTTTAATGAGTGTGAGTACAGAAAGTAACGTTAAAAGACTAGTTGATATCTTTTCTTTGATTGCTTCAGTCTAATATTTATCGCAGGTAGTTAACATTTTGGTGACAAGCCCGAGTACCACAATTCATTTATTATTTCAAACTAATACACAAAGCAATAGGTAATTTAAACATGGATGGATATGGGGAAATTTATAATGAACATTAACAACTTTTAATAATCCAAATTTCATATATCTAGCTTATTGTGCTTTCTAGTGAAGGAACTCACGTACCGAAACACTAATAAGACAGTTCTTTCATGAATTTTATTCAAAATTTGAAAAAAAAATTATTATTATTTATTTATTTTTTGCTAAAATTATACGTCTCGTACCATCACAAAAATTGTCCAAAAATTAGTTTTCTTTCTTTCTTTTATTTATTTATTTTAAATATAAAACATTTTTGACTATCTAATTTCTTTGACGACTCCATTATCTTCTCTCTGTATACTTTGCGTAAAAAAATGTTATCATCTAGAATGCTATTCACTTTAATAATACTGTTGTGAATGTATTTATATTATAAACTCATAAATTTTCAATTCAAAGAACATTTACACACATAAATTTAAAAAAAAACCCAAACGATAATTAATTGATATCCAGACTCATTTTGCAATCTTTGCCAAACAGTTAATGTAAACTATTGAATAAATGCAGCTATTCAGGACGTTGTTAATTGCTAATAATAATAGATATTTGCATTTTCTTCATATTATATATTCTATTACAGAAAAAAAAATATCGACTGATTTTTGAGAACTAATGTAAAAATTTACTCTGCGTGCAATTCTTCGTTTTGAAAATGTTTCATTCAGTATCTGCTAAGCGTAACCTAGCGACATCTCTCGCCAAACCAATGAAGCTTCAAAAATGTCCTGGTCGCAGTGATTTGTACCGAGTCAAAGGTTCGTTTTCTGAGATATTGCTTTTCGAAGCAAGTTTTTTTTTCTTCGTAGCCGGGAGGAAATTATGATATTTTCAGTTTTTTGAAAACTAAAATATATAAAAATAGTTTTATTTAAAAAAATCTTGCTTAATACAAATAGCATTCAAAATTTATTTTATAACTTTTGTTTACTGCATTAGTTTGATGAAACAAACACTCTCTCATCTAATTGTAGCATTATCTATAATAGTTTTCTAAATCAAGGTTATACAAGGAAAATTTAATTTTTATAAAAGTACGTTGCACGAACAGATTATCGAATATTTTAAATTTTGCATTTATATATATATAATTTAGTATATTCTAAAAATCATTGCAAATACTTATTCTTAAAGAATTAAACACTTCAAAACATTTTATTTCCAAACATTGTTTGTAAATGGAACTTTTACATTATAATAATTTATACATATACTATTTATCGTCATTAATAGTAGGTCACAACACATGATTCGAATTGCCAATTATTGATGAAATTAATTCAATGAATAAATTTGTTTCATTGTATTTAATTTCGATATTATGGCTTCCTCAAGCATCAATCACGCTTAATTGCAACGTTCCCACGTATTCATTTTTTTATGTTTTATGAGTGTGAGATATTAGAAAAAGCAGATTGTAGTGACGCTATATATCAACTAATTAATTTTTGGAAATGCTTATTACTCATTCCATTCAATATCATTTCGAAATTAACGTTTTCATCAACATTAATTTCAAGCATGAATCATGTTCAAATTGCAATTTTCCCATGTGTTCATTTTGTTTTTAAATTATAGGAGTGCAAACTTGAAGTGATTCTACGTTTAAACTAATTAATTTTTGTAAATGATTATTACTCGTTTCTTTAATTACTATAGCGAAGTTACTATCATATAGTGTGCATGGCTCTTATGATAGGGGATGATAATCTCACCAGAATCACCAATAATCTCAAAAGAATCTCCGATAATCTCAAACGAATATATCTATAAAATATATTTAAGAATATTTTATAATTCAAAGATTTTAAAATCATTTAAAATATTTTGTGCAAAAAATATACCAACAAATATATATATATACCATTAGTTTCATATATGTACAAAAGCATGAGAAATTATGCACTAAAGATATGTTAAAGTTAAATAATGAATCAAATAACTGAATTATTATCATGCTGAAAAGTATACTTATATAAATAATACTACATATCAGTATACATATTTTATTACCTCAATTGGATATTCATTTTTTCTGAGAAAATAAACTATTTCATTTAATTATGAAATAGTTTATACTCTAAGTTTACAAACTATTAAACATAGTCTATACTAATAATGATTTTTTTAATTTCACGCAAATCAGGTTTTTAAAGTTACGAAATCATATTTAGCTTTATGTGGTACTAATTATAAAGAGACACAATTCTTGTTTATATCTATGTTGATCATACTATGTAGAAATCAAAGTTAAGAATTATATTCGGTGACTTTTTACTAAATTAATTAAAAATTTTTTATGCTTAGTTAAATTTTTAAAATTTCAATTGATGTTTTTTTCTAGGTTATGAAGCATGTACAACTCAAGATCTAAAATTGGATGAATCTAGCTATGGATATTTTAATTCAAATTTTCTCAAATGAGGAACGAATGATCAAGTATTTCTTTGTGCATTGCTACAATGTGCTATACTGTTTTCAGTCTGTTTGTCGACTCATTATATTCTTCTTCTCATTATAAGTTTACTTATTGTTCTTTGTCTTTAATATTAAATAATGTCTAATAAAAGCTTTCAGCTAACATTAGAGCTAACTTGAAACTAGAAAAACAGAGATCGCTTTTTAAATTAAGTATTGAATTTTCTTTTTCAGAAAACAACTACATTTCAAAGATGTAGAAGAGATTTAAAGAAGAATATTGAAGTCAGGGATAAATAATATCATGCAGATTGCATAATTTTATACCATATAATTTTTAAGTTAAAAAAATTGTAATTTAAATATAACATTTTAGAATTTGATTTGGTTTAATATTCTATTACATTCTCAAGAAAACCTTTTTTTAAATCTTCATTACAAATTTGTTTTTCTATATTAATATAAGATTTTCATTTAATAAATCTATTTAGAATTTTTGCATAAGAAGAATATTAGAGAATAATGATAAAAAGCAATTTACAGTTAAATGTAAACACTTAGCAAAATCGCGATTTTACTATAATGTAAAACTTTTCAAAAATTAAATAATCTAAAAAATAAAAAGGTTCAAAGGAAATTCTGTAAAAAAAAAATTATAGAGTCGATTAATTGATTAAAAAAATTATATAAAAATTGTAGAAATATAGGGTTTAAAAATATTCAGTTATTTTAAAAAGAAATTCAATTTATAATTTATTACTAAATAATGTTGATAACATAAAGAGTATTTGTAAATGATATTTTTTTTCTTAATGCATGATAATGTTATTATTGTTTTGAAAATTAACATTGTTATTAAATTGTGATGGAAATCAAGGAAGAGCAAAGTTTTCAAATAAGTAATTTTTCTAAAAAATATTTTTAATCCATTTTCAGAAAAGTAAACAAAATACAGAATTTTAATTCTTAATCGGTATATTTTTTACAAAAAAATATGGAATGAAAACTTGATGTATTAATTTCGAATAACTTTGATATGTATTATTATAATGATTATCGGATTTTATATATATTATTATATTTGATGTATTATTATAAGTTAATATTTTGAATTACTATTTAGACACATCCAAGAGTATAATTGAATACAAAAGAACATCGCCTTCTAAAATTCATATAAATTATAATTAAAAAAATAGATGGCTTAATATTTTCAATAACACCTAAATCTTTTTGAGATAAAAAAGTAAAAGTTATTTTAAAATTTCTTCGTGGCAGTAGCTCTAATTTTATCATCAGTACAATTGAAAAAAAGGAGTTAAAAATTATCAGTTTTTCCATCTGGACAGTTAAATATTATTTATTTGAAGATACATAGGTGATTTAAGAATTGCTTTTTATGTCAAAATCATGGCTTTTATTTTCTTAATAAAAGAGAATATTTAAAAAATTTTTTATCCACCAGAATTTAAGATATTCATCCAAATTTAGGGAAGCACTATTTCTGCATGGTGCAAAACATTTTATTTGATAATAGATATATATAAAAAAATTATTGCTCTTTGTAACATGGCTGCACTGGTTTAATATCATAAATTCTTCCAAATATTACTTATAAGCACTTACATTTGATTAATACTTTACGATATTAAAGAATACAAATTTACAAATTATCTCACTAAATGGTGCAATTTGATTCTAAACATGATGGTTGTTAGCTAAAAGGAAAATGATTTGATTTTCTTTTCATTTAAAACAATTGCTCAATGCATTTTTATTGCGCTCATTTTTTTAGATGAATAATTTAAATGAGTGTACAAAAGAAAACGCATTTAATTTTACCAATTATTCATATATATTTATAGAACACTTTTTAATAAAAATTAAACGTTTCATACAACGTCTATAAAAATCAATTTAAAATTATCACTACGTATTTTTCATATAATGCATATAGATTAGATATGTTGAAGCTAAATATTTGATTAATCTAATGAGTTTTGTTCTTTAAAAGGTTTTTTTTCTAAATTTATATCCCATTGTTTTTCAATCTTTTGAATTGTTCAGGCATGTACATAACAGGCTAAAAGAATGGACCAAATTCTTAAATGAAAACATTACTTATTGAATTGCATAATTAATTATTACTACATAAACACTCTGAGTTTATTAATAACAGATAAGGAAATTTAGTATCATTTTATAACTTTTATGTAACAAAAGCCATTAGTTAAAGGTGCTTGTATTATTTATGGTTTTAGTAAAATTAGCTCACCTTTTATGTGAAAATTCCATTTTCCTTCCTAATTAAATATTCGAGATAATATTTAAATATGTTTTAGTATAATACAAATAAATGAATATTCTTTTTATTCAAAATGTCCATTATTATCTAAACTTATGCAAACTCTTTCTTGTTTAATGTAAATTATTATTTAATGTGTGACTGCTTTCTCATTCATGTTTGTGTAAAATTATTATAGAATTTGAATATGATAATATTTTATGCGTACTTTCACAATAATAAATTGAATAGATTTTCAAAATATTAACCACAGGGAGACGAACTTTCTTTATCCAGAAATACATGTTATGGCGATTGACTGCTGTGTCAACTTGTATATTTTCTATCATCTCAAAACTAAGAAAAAAAAAGGTTGTATAATATGATGAAAATAAAGTGTTTTTAAGAAAATAGTGTGTGTTATTGATTTTTTTTTTACTGTCGTTTCATTTAATTTGTATTCAGAATCGCTCAGATAAAATTCATTAAATAATTAAAAAATATATTTAAAAGTAGAACCGTGTGTTTGGCATTTTTGGCGAAAGGATCATTAATCAGCTCTATAGCAAAATATGTAATTCAAAAAATTCCAGGAAGATGTTATACTGAAACACTTGTAGAAAATCATAGTGATGATCAATTCTAAAATTTAGAGTTTTTAAAATGCGTGATGTAAAGTTTTAAATTAAAAAAAAATATGCAAAAAATTTTTTAGTTTAAGCATGGTACAATAAAATTGTCTTTTAATGTTCTAAAAATTGAATATGACGAAGAAGAACTTTCAATGTAAGTGAGTTCTAGAGGTTAGACTTAAATAATAAACTTTTAACGGATACAAAATGGTTATAGTACCAAAAAATGTTAACTAATTTTCTAAGCAGATGAAAGATGCTTGAATCTAGTGTGTTGAATTTGATGTTTGATCATAAATGCATCTATCTATATCTATATCTATATATCTATATCTATATATATATATATATATATATATATATATATATATATATATATATATATATATATATCAAATTATATTCGCAGTATTGTTCAATATTGAATAATATAATATCTCACAACATTGTACAATATTGTGCAACATTATAATGGCAACTCTCGATAACTGATTTAATATCGTAAGAATGATTGTGAAACTCTTTTTCACAGTCAATCCTCAATGTGTTCAAACGATGTTGCCTTTGCTATTTTAAATGAAAACAAGCCTTTTTAAAAAATAAATAGATAGGATGGTCATCAAATAACTTTCTCAGCTTAGAAGAATCTGTTGCTAAAACTAAAGAATGGAATGGCACCAAATTTCATATATTGCATGTGGAAGACACAGATGCATCAAACAAAAAAGGAGCCCATTCTTTCTTTTAAATTCCTAGAATTTAATAAAAAAAGTTTATATCTGTTACTCTCTTATGGAGGAACTATAAGAAGAAGATTAGAACAGTAGAAATCAATAAAACATGTATCTAATTTTTTGCTGGAGAGTTGGGATCAAATTGCCACTGCCTGTACCAGCGTTTGATTTATTTAACGTTATATCTATGACAACTTACGAACGTGAGCAGCAGGGATTCAGAGATTTTCTCTCATGTGTTCCTGATGATAGTGAAAATGATGATAGTGAAAATGATGATAGCACACATTCGCCTGATATTGATGAAACATTGGAAAGTGATCATAGTACAGAATAGGAACAAAACGCAGATTCTGAATCTAATCGAAATTCTATCACTATTTGTGAAAAAAGTTGCAAATCTTTATCTAAAATTCACTTCTCTCATAATATGAATAAATTGTCTGGATATTTATCTTAAAAATTATTTTATTTTGAATGAGGAATGATAAAATTTTCTTCAATACGTATATAAAAATAAAAGGCAAAAGTTATGATTTTTTAAAATTATATGTTTGACACCCTTTTCCCAAAATCTTTCAAATGTAAACTGTATGTAAAATATAGATTTTCTTATTCTTTCTATACTTATATAAAAAAAACTATTTATTATAAAAATAAGTTTTATGTGAATAAAATCGGGAAAAGGAAATGAATACAGAAAAGATATAGAAGAAGTTCTAAATTCAATGCTGAATTTTCTTATTAAAAAACTCATTTGCATCTTAAATAGAGCATTTTTGCATGTAAAAATATTCATATGATCTGATAATATTTTATTTTGATACAAAAGTCCAATTAAAAAGGGAATAATAGCCTGAAAATTTGAGATTAAAATGACCCTGAGCGTGTGCTAATATTCAAAAATCGGCGCGAGTTCCGAATGATTAAAGGACATTTATTTTAATGTCTTTATGAGAAATGACTCAATGGAAGGCGATGTCTATAAGTTCTGAACAGAGTTATCTTGACGAATTGTATAACCTGTCTTTAACTTTAAAAAACAGTTTCATTTTTTGGGCCAAAATGATCGAAACTTTTCGTAATGTCTGGCATCTTTTCATTACTATAATTTATGGTTATAATTCCGTTTAATTACATTGAAGTCACTATTTAAAGAAAAGTGACGAAGTCAGAATCTGAATCCTTGTTCCTATTCAATCTACTGAGCCACGCTAATGCTAGGATGATAATTTATAAACAATTGCTCATCGAAATTTTCAGATTCCTTCCAGTAATCTTTCTCTCATATGTATCGAATTTAAAGTTGTCGTAAAAGAAATCTTAACCCTATTGAAAAAGAAATTTTGATATAAAATTATAAAACCTAGTTTTATTTAACCGATTGCGGTGGCAACAAATTTGAACAACCCACTGTTACTCCCAGCGTAATCACACAAAATATCAGAAATCTTATAAAAATTGGAAAAATATTTATATCTTCTGAATGAATCAATTTTCGACTTAATATTAATTGTAAATGGTGTTCCGGAAAATAAACTCAGTCGAAGGGTCGCGAACATTATTTTTACTTCTGTGGCAATTACCTGCTGATGTATGTAGCACGCCGTTGGCGATTTTGTGATAAAAAAGATCTCGACGTATTGGCGCATCTTTTCACTGCAAATGGTTAAATTATTGGAGTTTAGATCTTCTGACGACCCTATACAGAGCAAGCCTACCTTATTTCCCTTTTCTTTTTCAAAAATTAAACTCTCATATATAAGTTAAAATGCCAAGATATGACATAAAAAACTATCTATGGGTCAATTATAGTATGTTAGAAAATAGCAATAGTTAATAATTTAGCAAAGCAGGATTTAAAGTATGCAGAGAAAATGCATTTGTATAAAGTAATTTTAATCTGTTTAGCACACAGTTTTTTTTTATATTACAGAGGAATATTATATTATATATTAATATAAAATAAATATTAATTATATTATATACAATATTATATATTATGTTAATTATACATTAATATTTAATTAAATGTTCTGTATGTTTTATCTGGTGCTTTGACTTAATTAAGTGACGAAAAAATGCTTGTAGTGCCCCCCTCCTGCATTTCTGGCTTCATGTCCTTTTGTGAAAAATATCGGTTTCTACATATCGAACATATCTTTAATTTTTACCATTTTTTTCGATATTTAGTCAAATCTCGTAAAACGAAGGATTCCAATAACAAGCAAAACAAAATATAAAAAAGTGACTCGCTTAGCGAGCGCAGCAAATACGGATAGGATATGCGATATCACATTCTAGATTAGCTTATATCAGTTTGAGTTGAGCGCTTGCTTGAAAAGAACCCTTGCATACCTTAAGCCTTATGGTCGAAGTTTTGCCAGATAACGTTGTCGAACACGACTTCGATGAATTTTTACAAATGTCTGTGGATCCTTAATATACAAAAATGGGGGGCTAGAGGTGGATAGCAACGACAATAATGAGCTGGTTGAAGAACATAACCAGAATTACCAGTAATTATAGAGACCCATTCTGTGGCACAGCAAAAGGCTGTGGTGGAAACTCATTCAGTGAAAAAAGAGATGCTGAAAGCATGGGAAATTATTGCATTGTTTGTAGTAAAGCATCACCTTAATAAAAAAGCATGCGTTATATATGATAAATTACATTATGATGTATATATTTTGAAATGAAAGCATTGCCGCATTTTGAATGGATTCCAATGGAAAAAGATATTTCGCTGAATGAATATTTCACATTACGAGTAAGATACGAGAATAAATTATGCCCGTTAAGCAAGGTTCAACTATACTTTGCTTTGATAGTATGTTGAAAAACTATCGAAAGATGATAGAATGTAATAAATCAAGTAGTTTAAAATGAAATAGATTTAGGTAATAATTTTATATTTATTAAAATAAAACAGTAATTTTTCAATAATGTGTTATTTAAATATTCATCATGCTTTATAAACATTACCATTTTCAGTTCAGCAAATGTTTTTAAATTCAAACATAAAAATATTTCCTAGATTTCTTTATGGTGCATGCGAAATTGTTTATAGAAATGAACACATTAAAAGTAACCTACATTACTAATGAAAAATAAATATTAAAATAACTAATATTATAGAATTATTTCTGGTTTCCAACCAAAATTTGATCATTAAGGAATTCAGAAGTAAACGCATGTTTAAATAGAAACTAATTATTGAAAAATTTCATATTTTGGAACAATATTTATCTTTTTTTACTTCAAAAATAATTGTACAAATTTTTGCCAGAGAAGACATGATTTTTTGCTTTGAAATTTTGAAAAAAAAGCTAAAATTTTCAAAAGCTAAAATTCTAAAATTTCAAGCCTTTCATCGTTTAATAAAGTTATAAATATTTTTTAAAAAACAGAAATCTCTTAAAAAATCATAAATATTATTCACTTTCTAAAAAGTAAGTATACAAAAATGTTCAGTGAAATAAAAAACATAGAAGTTTATTAACGAAGAACAAAACAGAAATATAGGTTACTGCAAGTTCGTTGAATTTTATAACCTTTAAGAATTGCAGTATCCCAAAAATATTTACCGCTGTTATTTTAAAAATATTTCGAAAGAAATGACAAAAGCTGATGTCGAAACCAGAAAATATAGCGTGCTATAAAATTTCATGGAGCATAAATTTGATACTCACCTTGCTGAAAAATGAAAGAAATAGTGGATCACACATAAAACGCCACATATAACTTATCTAAATAACAATATTATCGATAAGGCTATCACTGAACTACTCTAAAGAACTGACATCTTATATCTAAAAAATTCCGCAAACTTATTTTAGGATGTACTGATTTTTTTTCACCAGTCACATGTTTAAAATTTCAGTTCTTTAAATCTGAAATTTTCTTCATATTTTAAAGCGAATTCAATTATTTTCAAGTATTTATATTATAATTCAGAATGATTGATTGATCGTCTTTTTCTTTTCATGTACGAAAAATTACATATCTGATAGACATACTTAAAAAAAAAAAAAAATTAAGTGTTACACAAAGAAAAGATCCACATGCTATTCTTACTTATATATTTAACGTAACAAAAACACTTATACTAAATGGTCAAATTATTACAGACACTCTGATACTTATACGCAGATCTGCTACAACTTCATGCGATTGTCACTAGAGGGCGAGATAATTATAAAAAAGAAAGGGGGATAAGTGAAGCATCAATTGCATTCTGTTTGCGAAGAAATGGGCAAAAAGATGATTTAACTGAGTTCGAGTAGTATCATCAAAACGTCTATACTTGTAAAGAGTTCGAGAGCAGTAGTTATTAATGCTTACAGAGAATCGACTGCCAAGCAGAAAACCGGGTCTCAGTTTTAGGCTTATGGTCGTCACAGGCAACTGAAAGAATTGGAGAAAGGAGAATTGCCAGATTTGTCAAGTTCAACAGAAGATCTGTAGTGCGTCAAACTGCGAGGAATTTTGATCAGTGAACAACTACGAATATCTCTGAAAAAATTATTTGTTGGACATTACAACGTGCAGACTATAAAAGCTGATGACCTGCCTGAAAGCAACCTGGAACAAATTTCTCTAATTCACAAAGAAGTACAACGATTGTACAATTTATGACTGAAAAGGGATCATATGGTCCAATTAACCATGTTCTCAATTACACTATGCAGATGATAGGATGTGAATATGGAAAAAAACAGCACGAAAGCAGACCCAAACGGCATTTGCAGCAACACTTTAAGCTAGTGGATGCAGTGCTATGGTTTATGGTTTTTCTTGGCATTGTCTGGATCCTTTGATTACTGTGAAGCAAAGTCTAAATATCCAGGGTTATTCAAGTGCTTTAGCAAATCAAGTAAACCCTTTTATATTAATGGTATAATCTACCGCATACGGATATTTTTAGCAGTAAAATGTTCCGTGTCATAAAGCTGGTATTGTTTGCAGATGGTTCGAAGAGCATGACAGACTTTACCTGGCTTAGGTATCCCGTACAATCGCCAGATCTTAATCCAATTAAGAATCTATGGAATCTGAGTGAGCAAACCATCTTGGTAGTTGAATCCATCTAGCATAGTAGATGAATTCATTATTATAGAATATTATGGAACTGGTAACTGCAATTCATTCGGAGGGTCTAAAATTTCCCATACCATCTACCAATATCACATAGAATCCATACCAATAAGATTTCATGCAGTATTAAAGGCAAAAGATGATATACTATTTTATGGAGAGATTGACCATAATAATTTGGCCACTCAGTACATAAATGCCAATTATAAACTAATAGGTAGGCACGAAGAAAAGAGCCCCAAAAAGTACTGCACTAAATTTGATTGTTTTGTTGTAGCAGATTTCGTTGTTATTGCTGTTATCGAGACGAAGAATGGCTAAATCGCAGATACGAAAATGTGACTATAAATGGCGCATGGAATTCATCACGCGGCGAATTTTCTGCCTTGAGATAAATAAATTTGTTAAATATAATCAAAATATTTTGAAAAATAATTAAAATTCGAGAAAAAATTATGTGACAATGAAATTAATATTACTAAAAAGCTATTTTTTTTCCTATAAAAATTCAAAACAGATTTCAAAGAAAACGGTAATAAACATTTTACCTTTAATTTTTAATTAAATATTTTTAACAGTATTTTACGATTTTACTTTTCAAAGAAAATAAAAAAAGTCCGATACCAGAAAGGAAAATCAGGCATATCAACATTAGATCAGAACTGAAGTTTTAATCAAAATATTTCAACACACCGCCGAGTTATTCACTTTGTTATTGCTTACATTAAACATAAGAATTTGTTTAATGATAAAAATAAGTTTTAATGTAATTTTTTATATTTATTTTTAATTTTTCTAATACACAAAATTTATTTATTATATGACACATATATTTATATGTTCACTTACAAACGAATATCTTAGTTAACAACTAGTGATGGAAAGATTTGCTGCGCCTGTCAAAATGCCTTTGTACACTGTTGTAATTTTTCCAAAAGAAAAAAAAAAGATGTCGATTAAAAAAAATGGTACCAGCTTCTTGATTTTGTTAAGAATATCTACTTTATTGCGTAGAATCTGAGATTCAAATAAAGTGAGTGAAAATTAGCAATAAGATAATACAAAACATAAACTTCATTTTGTGATAGGTAACGTACGAGGTTTTGTGACTGTTTAGTGATAGACGTTTTCGATTGTACGTTCAATAAGGTATCGGAATCCTGTGTGAATTCGCTGCGAATTACAATGGACTATATTGGCAGGCGCAACTGTGAATTTCTTGCCACTGTAAGAGGTTAAATGCCCAATCTAACAATTATTTAAAAGTTCACATTTCTTAAAATAATTTTTTTTTATCTTTCCTAAAGAAATTATCTTAAAGATAACAATAAAACAAACTTATTTATTTCACATCAAGGTTGTTATAAATTGCTAATTGCCAGTTTTATTTTAATAACGACTTTATTTCCTAAGCAACTATTTCGCCGGTATTATTTATTATCTTGTAATTAACACGATACTTTTTTGAAAGGGAAATAATTAGTGGTTATCATATCTTTTCTAAAGATTATTATCCTTACTAAAGAAATAATCTTAAAAATAATATTAAAAAAACTTGTTTATTTCAGATCTGGGTTGTTATAAATTGTTATTTGCTTGTATTATTTTAATAATAGCCGTCTTTCATAACCAGCTATTCTACCGGTATCTTTCCTTATCTTTGATTTAAATTCAATTTCTTATCTACAACTTCATATTCACGATCCCTTCAATATAATAATTTTAAACATGAAATTGTGACAGACATTTAATTCACGGTATTTAAACAGTCTCACATCTGATTTTGTTATTTTCCTCCTGGATCCCTAAAGTATTCAGAATAAATAACCAATAATGAATGTACATAAAACTAATTGTAAGGTGTCTCACACAGAGCTCGTATTTTATTCCTCATGTAAAACGCACAGCTGGTTCCAACATTACAATGCCACAATGTAATTTGCTTCTTTTGCATACGCATGTTTAACATTATATGCTTAGTTAGAAATGTGGAAGTATGTCGGATATATTGTTAAGCATCTAAGAAAGCTTTGTTGATAGACTTCATAACAAATTTCTGTAATGAAATAAAACAATTAAACTCCTAAGACCTTGCCCCCCCTCCAAAAAAAAAACTGAAAATATGAAGAAAATCATTATTATTATTATTATTATTTCTTTTAGCTTTCAACAATGCAAATAAATAACACGAGTAAATATTTATGGAAACAATTAAAAGGATTTAAATCTAATTGCACAAATGAAATTTTCATAAAGTATGCATTTAAAAGTATTTAAAAAAAGCTATGAAAATTCAGGGGAAATAATGTATAGCTCTCGACTGTTAAATTAATTTTAAAAGGTAGGGGATTTTTTTTTCAAATTTTAAGATATTGCTAAGATTACTTTGGTGAATAAGGCTTTCGAAATTCATAGATAAATATATTTTATCTTATTTTAATTATAGCACTTAAAATTGAAATTTTAAAACCAAAATCTTTAAATTTTTTGGTACAAATTTTGTATCTCCAATTCAGACAGCTTGCAAATACAAAAACACAAACACACGCATTATCTTCTATTATTAATAGGGATAGAGAATTGTAATGCTTATAAGTCGGAATATTTCTAGCAAATTATGAGAGGCTTCCTACGTTAGAGGAAAAACTATTATATCTAGATGTACCAAATTTAACACGTAGTTATTTCTTTGGAAGCAGATATTCCTAAAAAGGACTTAGGGAATTTTAATGTGTTTTTAATTATTTAAAAATAATCTATATTTAAATGTTTTTTTAAGTGTGTATTATCACACAAATATAATATTTGTGCACTGTAAGCTATGTAAGCGCCAATTTTATGCCATGCACCAATTTTATTTTCGTGAACTTTTATCTTCAATCTTAATATAAAATCTCAATATTTCCAAATAATTGCTCATGCAAATGATTTTCTAATTTATTTGCATTTGAAAGGATAGTAACGAGTTTCGCCATAGAATGGGCATAAGGGGGGGAGACTTTATGAAAAAAAAAAAAAAAATGTGTAAATGTACAGCTTAAGAATATTTAAGTTTCAAAGCCTATTTGCTTATTTCTACTTAAAATATAACAGAAGCCTCTTGCATGTTACACCCTTTGCTAAAATCTAAAGAGCAAGTAACTCCTAATTTAACAACGAAACTTACGATATCCGTGTTTTTACAGAAGGAAGGAGAAGCTGAATTTTTTTATAGTCTTTAGTAAATATTTTTCCGTATTATATTCTATTCCTATAAAATATTTCTTATATATTTTTTTAGTAGATATGAAAAAAAAAAGTCGAACCTCTTCGTTATTGGTAGCAAAATCATCAGGTAAAACTTGAAAAATTGTAATAAGCGTTGCTGCTTGTTAACAATGAAATGTTCTTTTTTTTTCTTTTTTCTCTCTCTCTCAATCGGAGACAAAACTGTATTATAACCATCGGAAGTGGTCTCTCCAAAATTTTCTTGCGTACTCTGAACAACTTAAAGCCTCACATGGTATTGACGCAATTAAGAAATATTAATATTTGGAGTGAATTTTGTATTTTTATAAAATTTATTGTGTTACACTTGGCGAGTTATATGGCGATTAAACCCTGCCGTGCTTTCATATTGATTTCATATTGATATTATCAATGCATAATGTTGATGGTTTTGAGTAAAAAGAACTGCATTATTAAAATATATTTCTTCATCATTTATTATTTCGAAATGAATTTTAAGACAGCATTACCAACATTTTAATATCTACTTCATAAATAATATTTTGAAGATTTCTGTTTAACTATTCTATAAAATAAGCTTATTGCTAAAAGTAAATCATTGAATAAACAGTGCATAATAACTGCATTCTAGAAAAACAAAAATTTATTTAATATCCAAAATATTAATAATCTATAAGTCTTTTAAGATCTAATTCTGTGGTATGTGCGAATTATTTTTTAAATAAAAAAAACATATATTAAACTTCTTAAAAATTATGAAATTATTCTTAATATATCTATTATTTTAATTATCAAATTTCGGGTTTGAAATTTATATACGCGTATTTTCGTGCTTATAGTAAAACATTATATCTGTTGTAATTTTTTCTATTCTATTTCAAAATATTCCTTCCTTTTTTTTGAGTTTGTTCATTTTTTTCAATTATAGTAATTGCAATTATTTACATTTTTAAGTCTTTGTTGATCAGTACAGAGTTTTTTAGCTCTCTCAGTATATTATAATCAGATTGAAGGGATCAGTTAATTTTAAAAATTCTAATAATCTTTTTGCTTTACAATAAGAAGCATATTGAACCTTGACGATTTTTTTTTTTCAGTAGATTTCAATTTTTTCAGTTCAGTTTAGTTATGATTTCCAAACTGTCTTAAAAACAACATTTATTCAATGCCAGTTTTAGTTAATGTTTAATTCCGAACTGAAATAAAAATCATTTGAACCTTGCAGATGGCATTGCACAATTATATTTATTAAAAAAAAAACGTGGAAAAAGAATTGAATGCATAATATTTCCGAACTGAGAGCAGGAAATAACATAGTATTAAAAGATATCTCATACAGATTCAAGAAAATGTACTTGAAGAAAATAATCATCATAGTATCCACAAATCGAATTTGTATTTTAGATGTTTTTCTCAATAGATTAAAACAAAAATTTGACACAAAACTGCACTTGCACTCACAAATTTTCATAATAAATATGATATATTTAAGTCACTGCGTGCATGAATTATCATGTTTACTTATTTCTTAAATTACAGACAGACAGACAAATAATCCGTTATCGGATTTGGCAGAAAATTTCATAGGTATCTATTCTACAGGAGTTAAATCTGTATACCGAATCTTATCTATCTAGTTTTCTTAGTTTTGTAGTTATGTTAACTTATATTCGAACAGTCGGAGAGACAGACTTTTTTTTAACAGATTTTACTCAAAAGTTGATAGAAATCTGAAAATTTTAGTGCATGAATTGTATTTCAATCATCTAGCTCAAAGCGTGTTGTGTTATCTTTGTCACAGACAGTTGGATATTTTCCCAAAGTGTAGTTTTCGATCTCCAAAAGTTCTGAAAGGTGGAGATTTGTCAAAATGTCGATCTCGAATATTTTGACGATTGCTATACTTTCTCCATATTACGTATACGAGAAATTAAAAATGGAGGCGATAAAATAAAATACTACTTTTAATATGATATTTTGATATGATTTCCTACATCTGCCAACCCTATAGAAATTACTGTTAAATAAGGTCATAAAACTTCAACTGATGATACAAATAATGTTTTTCGACTGGTATAATTAATATAAAAGGCAAGACATATGAAGCGAGATACAGTATTTAGTTTGAAACATTTTAGCATTACAAAAATCGATTTTTTATTTTTTTTTATTTTCATTCATTACTGAAATTAACAAGACGATTTTTTTAAGGAGTAAGAAGTATTGGTTTATGATTATCTTTTTATTTTTTGCTTATTTACTGCTTACTTCAAAGAAATAAAATAAAGAAATTTCTAATAACAACATTAAATACTCAAGTGAATTATTTGTACATATGAAGGAAAAAAATATATATATACTGCCATTTTTGAAAAAAGAGCATTTTTTTTGTTGTCAAACTATGGTAAACTTATAACGACAAAGAATAAAGTTAATGCATTTTGAAAGTTTCATGCTCTTCCTTCTTTTCATTGCTAAATGTGGCAATGATCTTACTACTCCAACTGATGTGATGAGTGATTTTTGAAGTTACACATTGACCCAGTTTTGAAGTTGACATCGAAAGATTCAAAAGAAATCAGAAACAACTTCAAAAGAATTCATTTACATGTCATAACAAATATTTATGGAAATTATTCATATATCTCTGTGAGAAGTGATTTAAATAGGGATAAGTCATTAGGAGAGACTGTTTCAAGAAAATGCTCGTGTCAAAAAGGTTCTGATTCAAAAGAAAACTTATAAGATTTCTTTCAATTCACTTTGTTTATAAAACAGCATTTTATCATGGTTGTCACTTTTTTTATTGCTTTTTGTCACTTTCTTTTATCTTTAATAAAAAATATTTATTTTATTTATTTATTTATTTTTGTTTGAAGGAAAAGAACTTGAGGTAATAATATCGTAACACATCATATAAGACTTAAATAGAAGAGTCATTGAGAGAGGCTGCTTCAATAAAAATCTCTTAGTCAAAAAGTTTTGATTCAATATAAAATAAATAGATTTTTTTCTATTTAATTTATTTATATAATTATTCCTGATAAAATATTTCAGTCTTGTTTCATGATAATTTTGATTCTTTAAACTTTTTTAAATAATCAAATAATAAAAAAATCTCTAGTTTAATCCTCTGATCGCGTAATTTTTTGAAATCATCATTAGATGCGATGTTTGCAAATAATTTCCAACATTTTTCTAGCAAAGTGAACTTATATATGTTACATGACGATATAGTATAATATAAATCTGTAATCGTAAAAATAATCACACTAAACTCAGAAAAACGAGGAATGCAATAGAAAATGGACTAATTGTCAACTCACGGAAATCACGGGATGAGGAGTTGGAGGGATAATCTTTTGTTTTGTTTGTTTCAAGCGTCTTTAGAGAAGAAGCGCGGAAAGAAACAAAGGGAAAAAGATCAAGGTAATACTATCAAAATATGAATATAAGAAAAGATGCATTTTTTAATTCAAAAATGTCCCACATAAAATTCATAAACAAGATATGATAACGCGTTTGCTACCATGCTTGATGCCTGCGATTCAGTCCACTATCTAAAAAAATACTACTTATTTGCTGTCTTTTAATAATAGTAGAGAAGAAAATATCTAATTAGATGGTACGTATGTATCACAAAAGATTCAAGTGATGAGCAACATGTTAAGAAGATATGAATTAAACATAGAATTGTTCTACTCGCATCAGATTCTACATTGATTGAGAACTTTTGTTATCACATAAATATGAATGAAAAGGCAGTCAACATGATAATATATAATAATTAGCTATAGCACTTGCATCCATTATCAGAAGAATCCACACATATTGGGCATTATATTGTCAGCTCCTTTCTGATTTAAATGTCGGTGAACTTGATAGTTCAGATGGAATTAGGAATAAATTCCAGGAGTTCAGGAGGAGCAATGAACAAGGAAAACAGATCTTCCCATCTAATCATTTCACATAACGTATATTTCATTCGCACAAAAATTCAATTAAATCCGTTTTAATTGTCGAGGTAATGATGGTCCAAAGTTTGATATAAAATAATAAATCCAACTATCAAATCAACCCTTATAATGCAAACAGTTAAAATGGCTGCATTTCAATTGTTTACGTTAAAGTTGGGAAATATTGTATCAACATGATTTTTTTCTATCAAAAGTATAAAGGTACAGAAAAAATTGATACAGTCCAAAAATATAAAGGAACAATTTTTGGAGTCAATTGATTATCTCTACGACCTCGTTCTTTTTTGATGAAATGGTATTATACCAATCCGATACACATTGTTAAATCTATATATAGTCTGACTCGTTATCCAATCTCTGCGATGCTACTAACATGCGTGACGCTTTTTTATATATTTATATATTATTCCCAGATATTAGCCCCTTTAGCCCATGTAATGGTACTTATGCCACAGATGTGTCCCCTCTTTTTCCTACACTTTTTATAAACCTTTCTGATTGCACTGATTCTTTGTTTGTAATGGATAAGAAATGTTCAATTTGTCAGGCAGATTAATTTGATTGAGCTTATATATATTTTTAAATGAACTGAGCTTAAAAGCTTTCCGGAAAATATTTTCAGTCTTGCTATATGACTTCAATTTCTGTCGAAACAGTTAAAAAAATAACTTATTTATGATAAAAGGAATATTTATAAATACATATACAGTAACTTACTTACATTTTAGAAACGTTCATTTAGAAAACTTTATTATATATTATGGATCTTGGAATCCATTTTACAACCACCATATTAGTTATTCAAAAGTAAATATTACAATAATATATTGTCAGCTAGGACACAGAAAGGGTACACATTTTTTAAATCTCTTACTCGTGTGGAAGGGATTGAAAAAACTATGCAGCAAAATTATACTTTTATATACATTACCAATGCCAAGTTAAATATAAGAATGTAAACATTGTAGCTGAGGTGGAATTGGATATCTACCATCCTTAAAAATATGGAATTACCTTACAACACAGTGATTTTTATAGTTTAAATATCTTCTACCTTTAGAAATATGGAATTACCTTACAACACAGTGATTTTTATAGTTTAAATATCTTCTACCTTTAGAAATATGAAATTACTTTACAACACAGTGATTTTTATAGTTTAAATATCTTCTACCTTTAGAAATATGAAATTACTTTACAACACAGTGATTTTTATAGTTTAAATATCTTCTACCTTTAGAAATATGAAATTACTTTACAACACAGTGATTTTTATAGTTTAATCGTCTCAAATCAATATGGATTAAGTGACAAAAGGGCTACAATCAGGCTGTTACTAAAACACTTCAAGCTGTTAAACCAATTATTTCTCAATGGACCTTTTTTTTTTAAACCGGAGATTTAATTCGATCAGCTTATGCTTATTTTAATATGCTTGTGTAGTGGCTATTTAAATAATATTTTGCCAAATTATTTTTTTCGTGACACCAATATTGATTTATTAACATTTTTAAATAAAGACATCTTAATTTGTATCAGTGTTTGAAAGAATTATTTATGAATTGCCATACCTTTTTCTGTCTTTTTCCGATGCCAGCAGTACATTCAGAAACATTCGCGAGGTAATTTAAATTCAGATTTTAAAATTATAATTAATTTCATATCTAATACGAATATTATAGATATGAAAACTTGAGCTAGGAAACTGTTCATAAATTATTCAATTAATTTGATAAACCTTCATATAGTTTAATAAATAACACGAGATAATTGCATGTAAACTTAATGATTTAAATTGGAACGAATTGTAGCCAAATATATACTACCATGTAGAATTTTCAGCGATTTTTGACATAAATTCAATTTCATGAAACAATTATAAATCTCAACAAGATTAAAGTAATTCTGTAAACATTAATAGTAACTATACTTAGCAGAAAATAATTATAATTAATTATTTATTTCCAGAAAGTTTTCTCATAACTTAATTTGACAAAGATAAAGCTTCAAATATTTTCTATTTACTAGTGACAGATATTTCTGTTCCTAATTCATCAGATTTCTCAAAAAACATTCTTTTTTTTTTTCAAGCGGATTATTATTGATACATACAATATTTTCCTATTCACAAAAAACACAAATTTAAGCATTCTTCCCCAAATTATCAAAAAGCAGTGTTTAAATGCCATTTGTTTGTCGATAAGTATGTCGATACAATTCCATTTTATCTTTTTAAAGGTTAATGAACGAAAAAATAATTCTTCTGATTTAAATAGCTCAAAATATTAATCAGCGTAATGATAGCTTTTCATTGAGTGAGACTTGAATTATAGTTGTCAGATTTGTGCAAATAATAATCAAAATGTGCCGTTGTATTTTTTTTATTGACAGATGTGATTACAAACTTCGACTAAAAAATTGACTCAGTTGCAAAAATTGGAATATTCTCCAGCTTTCATATGTTTAAATCTATTTCATTTGCTCAGTCGGGAAATATTTTGTTTACCACATTGAAGTTAATATGTAACAAGAATATTAGGAATATTTTCATTAAGATAACGTTACATTTTTCTCAGTCATCTCTTGTATATGATAAATAAATAATTGCCGAATTCAAAAAGGGAAAGTGGAATATAAATAGGGAAATAATAAAATAAATGACTTTTTAGCACATTATCTAAAATAAAGTTATCTTTCAAATCATATATTTTTATTTGATAAAAATTAGTTAGTTAAGTTCACTCGGAATATTTCTTGCAATATATTGAGCAAACTTGAGTTCTGAAAATAATTGTGAATATATTTGCGGTTGCCATACACAAAATTACAATATTTTTCATTGATTTTTACTCTTATCACCGTGGTATCTTGTCAAATTGACTTAATAATACAATTAAGCAAATTATTAAGTAGATGTAAAAAAGAAATAGTCTACAAATTCTTTGAAGAATTCATTGGGTTCATTAATTTTATTAACAAAAATTCACCTTTTCCCTGCAAGTATTGGAAGCTAAAAATTTCTCAATCTTTTAAATGAAATTATCTATGAGATATTATAAGTAATTCTGATCTATATCTAACTATCCTTTTCGAGGTATTTGGTAAATGCATTTTATTAAATTCTATACAATATTGAAAACTGAATTGACAATTATAAATATTACAAACATTTCAGTAAGAAATTATTTACCATTCAAAATGAACCATGTCCCAAATAAATGAATAGAAAATTCAAGGCATAGATCTATGGAAAGATAAAGTTCTTTGGAATAACCGATCAAAATGAAACACATATGTTGGAAAGTGGTTTATGCATTTTGTATTAAGAAATGTGTATTCATGCTTGGTCTAAAATTTAACTTACAAGTTTGCATGTAAGTATATTATATATACTCAGTAAGAAACCTACTTACCAAAATTGTTATAGCTGACAGGGAGAGTTTCAAAAAATAAAAGATCCCACTCTTTATTTCAGCATGGACGATAAATGTTTCTTTTTTCAGGCAGAATAACTCGATTCATAGGTTTTTCTGATGGATAATTTTAATCTTGCTGCACATCTTTTATTTCTTTGAAAAATTTTAGGAGTGCCTATTGATAAAAAAAATATCTATGAGCTATTCATAAATTAAAATAAGTTGACTTAAATAATTAACTGAAATGCTAAGAATGACTTTGTAGAAAAACATACAGTAAATTCCAATAAAATTTTAAAAAAAATGCTTTTATTAGAGTACAAAAAAAGTTTTCTTTTAATTATTTACTAGATTTTAAATTTCAATTTATATTTCATTATTAAAAATATTGTAGAATCTAGGAAACACGTTTCTAAAATCTACAACTAGGTGACGCTATTCGTAGAAATCAAAATTTTATTAAATTAATCTATTAACCAAAAATAAAATTCTTAAATTACAAAATAGAACACTGGATAATAGTATATTGGATGTATTAAAATATTCCTTTAAAATTTCATGTCAAATTCATCATTTAGCAAAATATGGACTACAAGGGATTCAAAATAAACTAATTAACATTTCCGTATTAAAATTATTATCACATTCAATTTTACACAATAAAAATTCAATGCAATATGCTGTTTACCTATATTCCATGTACTTTGAAAAATGCATCTCTATTGCGATAATTAATACTACAATAAGTTCAATAACGAATCATATCTTTCTGTTCCAATGAATTAGGAACAATATTACCTCACAAAAGAATCGTTAAAGTTTAAATATTAAATTTAAATAAACTCAGCAAATATTTATTGAAATACAAGGAGTGGAATTCATTTATATAGCTTTTTGATAATAGCGTTATTTACAGAATAAAGTTATAATGATGAATCATTTAAATATCGCAGCGTCTGTATAATAACTCATTTAAAACAATCATTTTATCATTTAATAATTCGAATCACGATGGAAAGATATTATCTTTGCTGTTCCAACAGTCTCCTTAATGCATTAATTCTTCATTAGCAAACATTGAACTAAGCCTGAAATAAACAATATTTTCCTATTCCTTCCTGGAAAACGCACACTTCAGTCCTCAGAAGGGTGCAGAAATACAATTAGTTTGTTGATTAGCATATCGGTAAGATTTCATTTAATCGTTATGACGGTTCATACGCGAGAAACGGAGATTCGTTTGATTTACTCTGTATAGAATTATTAATTAACCAGATGGTTATCAGGTTTGTATTTAGCGAGAACTGCATTGTAGTTGGTCGGATCAATACAATCACCCATCGAAATGAGTCGATGCATTGAAAGGAGTTGGACGTATTATTTATCCAGTAAATGTGAATTCATGCAGAAACTAAATTGAGTTGAAAAGTATTTTTATTGGAAGGCAACCGAGTGAAGATTTATGATTTGGCTTTTAATGAGCATGATTTATTTTAAGCGATGGCAGTAAGATTTATAAATAGCTTATAGGCTATACAGTCTTTAAACAGATGTATATTTGTGTTAATTAAATGAAAAAGGACTTCAAGTGCATTTAGATTAAATTTAAAAATAAGTATTGAACATATTATAAATGTGTTAACTTTCGTATATTATTCAATTGAGGAAAACATATGAAGACTTACTCGTATTTTACATAAATGAACAATACGACAATTGTCAAAGACTTTACGTTTGAGATTAAATATTGAGAATACACTATTCCTAGAATAATTTTACAATCGGATATATGAAAAACGTAAAATGTCTTGATTATATATTTAAAACCATTTCCCCAAAATTACATAGCACTTTGTCGAACAGCATATGTATAAATAGCTTAGGTTAGGGGATAATCAACAGCAAAAAATTTAGTTCAATTTATGGCTGGCATGCCATGGGTCTATCTCTTATATCGCGAAAACTTTCTGGTCTAATGATTAATTATCATTAGATGATAATTAATCATTTTATAATAATGTTAAGGTAATCTAAAGATATGAATCAGTCCTACCAGCGAAGAATTGTTCACACTTTATGCAAATAAATAATACAATACTTGTCAGATTCTCCTCGTTGGAGTTGGAAATTGTGGAAATAAAATAATTTTACAGTTGAATGTATGAAAAATCGTAAAATGTCTCGTTTACATGTTTAAAACAGTGTCCCAAAGTATACTGCAGTCAGTGAAACAGCACATGTATAAATACTTTAATTTAATGAGTAATCAGAGGTGAAAAAAAATTTAGTGGGATCTGCGGGCAACATCACTAAACTATGAAGCAACACAGGAGGCACCGAATTGGTGTACCACGAAAATTATCTGATCTAATGATAACTAAAATGATCCGAACCATCTACTGGTGAACACTTGCTCACATTTTACGTAAACAAATAATACAATAATTGTGAATTATTCTTAGTTAAAGTAATAATCATTTTACCAGATTTATATAAAAAAATTCTCCTTTAAAAGATTTCTTATATTCTTTTCTTATATTTCTTATGATTTATGAAAAGATTATGAATTTTCTATAAAATAATTAAGACAATTGAATTCAGAATTATAAGAAAAATCATGAACAATATTTAGCTGAGAAATGAATTATAATAAGGATATTTTAATCATAGAAAATGATCAACTTGGCACTATCGTGAAATTTTTACCATATTTTGCTGTAGCAAGTGCAATAATTTAAAAGTGTAATATTCAATAAGTACATACAGAAATGAAAAATAATAGTTTTCAGCTATTTGCAGTTAAAAATTCTTAGTTATGTTCAAATTGTAAATTAAGTTCATCGTTCCAAAAACACAAAACATAAGTGAAACAAATAAATTGATATTTTCAGATTAAACACGTAGAGACATTTTGTCTGAAAATTACTCCTCTCAACAAGCTGAGATGTTTTTTTTTCTAAAACATTTTTATTTTTTAATAGCTTTTGAAAATTATAAGACTTTTGAATAAATAATAGCTTTTATTAATTTATTATGCGCACTGTTTAAATTAATTAACCTTATGTAATTTAAGAATACTTGTACGTTATAAAAGTCTTCATTTTAACTTATTTAAAGTTATAATAATAATTTATTCGAAAAAATTATTTATGATCAATCGCATCATTTGAAGCCAGTCATTTTTTAAATTTAAATCATGAAAGAGGAATATCATTCCTCGTCCAAAATTTCTATGAAACATTTATTCCTACAACAGAATTTAGAGAAATGAGACATATAATAATTTCCTATTTACGAAAAGCAAACAGTTTTGTCCTTTATTTTCAACAGCATATGAGTTATCACCAAATGTCCATCGATAAAAATCTCTGTAATATTTCACATAACAGTTATGATGGCTTAGATTCGAGAAATGGAGTCGTATTCTATTTGTTTTTTATTAAGAGAAAATTAATTATTAGAACTACTTTTCCCTTTTTAGAAGATATCTGAAGGAAATAATTCTTAGAATAATATAATAAGAATAATAATATAATAAAGATATCTTCTTAGAATAATATATATCTTAATATATTCTTATTATCATAATATATTCTTATTATCTTAACATACATCTTAAATTCTTAGAATATATCTTCTTCTCAAAATTATTTTTTTCATCTATTGGAAGATATTTTTAGAGAAAGTCAAATTCGAAACTTTTTATGAAAATTTAAAGACATACAAAGGAAATATTTTTTTGTCAATAAGAACAGATTATACAGCTTGGTAATCATACAATATATTGAAATATTTGTATATTATAAAAGCCTTCATTTTAACCAATTTATTTAAAATTTTAATTAAAATATTATAATTTATGATTAATTGCATCAAACAATTCCTGATACATTTAAAGCCCATCATTTTTCAATTTAAATCATGAAAAAGGAATATCTTTCCTTTTCCAAAAATTCTGTGAAATATTTATTCCTACAACAGAATTTAGAGACACATTAAACATATAATATTTTCCTATTTATGAAACACATAACCTTCACCTTTATTTTCATCTGAATAAGAGTTATCACCAAATGTTCTTCGATAAAAATCTCTGTAATATTTCACATAACAGTTATGATGGCTTAGATTCGAGAAACGGAGTCGCACCCGATTTATTTTGTTCAGAATTATTAATTAACCAGCCAGATGGTTATCGAGCTTGTGTAGAGTGAATCTTGCATTATAGTTTGTCGTATCTGAGCAATCAACCGTCGAAATGAGGCGAGCGATGCTTGAAAGGTGTTGGTTCCATTATTTATAGAGGATATGTGAATCTACGCGTGAGCTGAACTGAGGTGAAAAGTCCGCTCAACGGAAAATATCGAATACGAGATATATCTTTCAGCTTTCACTGGGAATTAACATGTTTCATTTATTGAATTGGCAACTATATTTACAGGACATGAGGTTAGTAGCTAGCTAGGGAGATATGAACTTAAAATGTTTTGCAATAAATGGAAATAAAAAGTAAATAAATGATTTTGAAAACAGTTGCAAAATGTATGATAGTTTCTCAGTTGTCTTTAAGAGGCTTCAAACAAATCATTAAAGAACATTTAATGAAAATTCCTTTCTTTTATTCGTTTTACCTTTTAAAATATGAAAACAATTATATATGCTCTTTTTAGAAGATATCTGATAGCATATATATATATATATATATTATTTATATGTGCTTAAATAGTTTAAGCATATATAAATAATTTTTAATGTAGTTTTCAGAAGACTTGATTCATTTAATGCGATTGTTTCAATATAAATTTGCACATAAATAAATAAATAGGAATTAAAAATAAAAGATAAGATTAATACAAATGCCTGAGTTATCAATTTTTTTCAAATAAAACAGCAGTATAATATTCATTTGAATTATTACATGTACGTAATAGTTAAAATGTACATTCTGTACCATAGAATTATTTGTAGAAAATGTATAATACATATTTTATTTGATTAAGTCGGAGATATTTTTAATGAAGAAATTCTTGATTATTTCTATTAATTTTCTAATTATTTCTCCAATATCTTGGGAGATTTAGACTTTCGCATATAATTAGGTTTGCAAAAAATTTAAATATAAATCATTTTAGTTTTCAAACACTAAATAATGGAATCTGAATAATAAAAATATTGAATAATTCAATAAAGCGCCCTTAAAAAGATTTTGTTGACTTTTAAGTATGTATTCTAATTTTTTTATTTGCGATAAAAATAAGACTTTTTATTTATAAATATAACTCTATCTTATAAAAAAACATTATGTTTAAATAAACGAAAACTTTTTTTCTCTGCATTAAAATAATTTATTTATAAACATGAGTTATGTATTATTTATATACATGAGTTATGAATTTAAAAACAAATAGCATATATACATTCTTTTGAGAAATTTGTATATTTTTCCTTATCTTTATATTTTGCTTAAACTTTTATTTCCTTATCTTTAGTTTCTTGGATCTATGATACATGTTTAAAAATGTAGCTGAAATAATAAATAGAGTAAAATATAAATATTAATTCAATCAGTGCATAGTACAGGAGAAGCAGGTTGTTTACAATCAAAAACAATCTATAAGAAAACAGTAGTATAAGTAACGACGTGTTAGATTTTTTTTAAAGTTTCAAATAAAATGCGAAGTGTTTTGCTTTTTTGTATTCTGCATTGACTTACACTAGCGCCTTAACTTTAACATTTTAATTTTTAATTTAATTGCTGATCTTATGCTCTTTTCTTCCCGTTCACAAACATCCTATCATATTTAATGTATAATAAAAAAATTGCAAAGAAGAGCATATAAAATTGCAGTTGAACTCAAAGCAAACAATTTACTCGAACCATTGATGAACTATAAAAAAAACGTTCAAACATTTTTTTTTTTTCCTTAGAAAAATATTTTTCAGTTTCAACTTTTGTAGCATAAAAATAAAAAGTAATAATTTACAAAATTTGATTTGATATAAAAAATAATAACTTTAAAATTAAATAAAGCTTTGTGAATTTTTTTAATTGTTTTCTTGTTACTTTTTTAAATAAATATGAGTAATTAGTTCCCTGGAAAAACTCGTTCGTGTTATATAATGTTAATAAGGATTAATTATGCTCTTAAAAATTGCAATATCTATCAAGATATTGAATAGTTTTTTTAGCATGAAATATAAAGATGAAGTAAATTAACTAACAATTAAAATAGTATAATGATCAATAAATTGAAATACAGTAAATTCCGCTAGTAGTGATTACAGTTCAACAAAAAGATATAAACAAAATGATCCGTTGTACTGATGGTCTAAATGATCCATACAACAAAAAATGCTTTGAAAATTATACAATTTTATAGGAAAAAGATGATATAAAAAACAACTTCACGGCTTCCTTTGTATTATTCATTCGTTTTAATTAGAAAAATAAAAATCGATAGAATGTACAGAATTGAAACATTTTTATACATATTAAAGTTATCTAGGCTATTGAATTATCAATCATCCTCGAATTGTTGATCACTAGAACCGGAGGTATTTGTATGTAATTTGATATGGGTGATGAGTTCTTCACTATTTTAACCAGAACAACCAACAAATTGATCGTTACATCCATGATCACTACAAGCAACGACTTTCGTAATAATAAATATTTTTACACACAGTATTTTGCAACTCATATACTGCAAAAGCTTTTGAAATATTAGCCTGCTTTGAGAAGTCTCTAAGTAAAATGACGAAAATTCAAGTATATTTTTTCTATATTAATTATATCAAAATAGGGGATTAAGTTTGAAATTTGATATCAATTTAGTATTTTGATTTTAAAACTAAAAGCTAAGCTTTAATGATCGAACAAGTTGAATTTTAAATTTTTCTTGATCATAGATAAGCAAAAATTAATATATATCTAGAATAAAAGGAATTTAAAACATTGATATAGTTAATATGAATCTCGTTGACTAATTCTTTACCAATTAATATTCTTTTTCATTGTTCATCTTATTTACAAGAAGGTAACAATCAAGCTTTGACTTTTAAAAGTGATATGCATTTAAAACATTTAATAATACTCTTTTTTTAAATGAAAACAAATTAAATAAAGTTAAGGTTGAAAAACATTCTCAGATGTAAGTTACAAATTGGACTTTTCGATCAGAGAATCTTTCATGGCTTCTTTCAAAATGAAATGTGAATAACATATTTTATGTTAGAAATGAAAGTAAGTGTTTTCAAGATTATTTCTTTAAATTATCCAGAGTAAATAAAAACAATTTATAAGATCATATTACTATTGAAATTAAAACTCAATGAAATATTGCATATGAGAAAGAAGAAAAATAAGAAAGAAGAAATAAATATAAATAGCGAGTAATGGGACTTTCAATAAGTGATATCAACAGGAACGAAGAAATAAAAATAAAAATGCATTGATTTTGGAAGTCAAAATATTGAAATAATATAAATAAAACCACCTTTCCTCCTCCTGAGAATGCAAAATCCACACATCCTATTTTATTTCAGGAATCCAAACGAATCTTTTCGTTTTCAGAAAGAAAAATGGGCAATTTAAGGAAATATTTCCCGAAATAAAACTCGATTCATCATCGAATCGCTAAATTCAACGGTCCCATTTATAATATTACAGCGGTTCGTCTGGGCGGATTCTGTGCATCGTATGGATGAAGGATGGATGACCAAATTTTGTTTTTCGATTGTGTGTGTTCGGGAATTTTCAAATTCAGGGTCATCCCGATGAAGAAGAAATGCAATTCAAAGTGTCACCAATTTTAGATTGCACTAATAAGTAAGCGAAATTTTATCATATGTTCCGGAAATTTATTTTCTTAATTGTAATAATATGTTAAACCATTTTATTCTTTGCATTTTCCAATTGATTGGTGATTGATTCTATAAACTAATTTGTTGTTTGCTTGATTGTATTATCGTAGTTCTTTAGATGTCGAAAAATTAATAAACAACATTGTATCATTTTCCTTAATTGCAATAATATTTTAAACATTTTGATTTTGTTTTTCAATTGGATTGTTTAATTGTATTAACTTCATTCTTCACATACATATCAAAAATAAAACAACATTTAATTTAAGTGTACAGAAATTTTGCTGTAGTTCCAACAAAGCTTTTATTTTCACTTGAACGAGTGTCTGGCAGGTAATGTGCAGATTATCTAGGTAATTCGCAAATTACCTATGCAATATGAGAAATGAAACAATTTTCCGAAATTTAACTGGTCTTCTTAGTTAATGTGTAGATTAATTGATTTTTCAACTTTAATGGTAGCAGATACAAGTAGAAAAAATAGATTTTGAACTTTAATGAACGTTATGTTTATAAAAGTTGAAAATATATAAACATCGTAGAATTAAAAAAAAAAAATGATATTTTGAATTCATTACATTATCAAAATATTAGGTCTTTAGATGAAATTAATCAATAACACTTGATTAATACAAATATATATGATCAAATGTTGTATGTTAACAATAATCGCGGTGCATTATTAAGCCTAACACATGCCTTAATGTACCGCGTGCTAGAAATTGTTAAAAAAATCAATTAACAGTATACTAAGAGCACTTTAGTTATATTATGACATTATTTGACATAATAAACAATGACTACGCAAAATATCATATAATCAAGTTTGGAAATATTCTTGAATAATTTTAAAATAAGATATATTTATTATTCTTGTCGTATTCATTGCTGATACAGACAAGTATCCCATTCCACCATTCTGCACTCGTATTGTTTAGATAAAATGCCTTTGCCAAAAAGCAATTACCTGTATAAACAGCTATTATAACAGCTTATATAAACACATTTGTCTGCCTATTGATTCGAATAAACAGATGTTAACCACCGATTGAGTTTATGTACATATTATGTACATAAATTTAACTTTAGCATAGCGCAGATATGTCAATATTTAAACATATATTTAATAACATTTTATATCATTATTAAAATATTTTTAAATATTCATGAGGAAAATGTAACTAAATAGATTTTTCAGCCTGATACACAATTTGTATACGTCAATATTTAAGCATCCATTTAATAGCATTCTATATCTATAATAAAAATATTTCGAAATCTTCACCCTTAAAATGTAACAAAATACAATTTCAACCTTAGTTACATAATACCATTTTGTGTTTGTTTGAATTGATTCCTTATTCAATTGCAAGTGAATTGTCTATTATTCTAAAGTAACGATTTCAGTTATAAATAGTAAATTATTTTTTTTTCTCTTACAAGAAATGGATGATCATGTGTATCTAATAACAATCGCAATAAGAAGGAACCAAAAAAATGAGCCCTTAAATGATAGTTTTCAAATAAATTTTATACATGATTTGATATATTTTTATACTTGCGAATTATTTGATACAATTTGAACGATAAAATGTCTTTAAAGTGATCGTGACAATAGCCGAAATAAGAAGGAACTAAAATAATGAGCTCTGAAGTGATAGTTTTCATATTAATTAAATAGTGAAGAAAGGTTGTTGAAAGTATTTTATCACAATGATGAATATCATTAATTTTCAATAAAACAATCGAGAATAAAATTTGATACATTCTGAAAGACAAAATATCTCATAGAATATTTACTTAGTAAAACATCCTCTTTATTTACTAATTCATCATTGAAGTAATTTATATTATATTACATTGCATTTTTTATAAATAAAGTACATAAAATTCAGCATGCAATAACTCCAATAATTTTTTTTCATGCCAATATTTAAATATTTCTCAAGTCAATATATTATTTGTCAGTAGCAAAAATTTGACCCGCACTATTTTCTCTCCAGTATTATATTTAAAAGTAAATAAAACATATTATTGTTTAATAGAAGCTGAAGGATTAATCTTATATTGGGTTGAATATGTATAAACCTTTGCTCTCGGATGGTGCCTCTCATTCACCATTCAAGACGGTGGATCATTTTGGAATGTCATTAATTTATTTGTTTAATTTTGATTTTTAAAAAATATCTAAATAATGGCAAGTAGATGAAGATTAATTTTTCGGTAAAATTCAACTTAAAACTATAATAAATATATTTTTCATAGCAATAAGCAAGTCTTTGTGTTAGTCCAATAATTTTGCATCGAATTACTTTTCCTAATGCAAAGAGTTAAATGTGAGGGATTTTCATTTTGTCTCACACTACACCCCATGCTCAATCCTTTGATAAATAATGAGCTAGTCCACTTCAAATACATTAATCATTTCGATGGCCGCTTGTATAGATATAAGTGCAATAAACCAAACATGAAACGGACAATCATCTTATTAAATAAATAATTCTGCAAAAATAAAATGTCAACATAATATAATCATTTTCTCATTTTGAAACCATTATAACGATTTAAAAAAACATTTCTACTGAGAGACCAATAAACTTTCATGGTATTTATGCATTTATTGCGAAATAAAACATGAAACATCGCGTTTATCATGAATACTAAATATTTATTTCAAGTTAAATCACTTCTAAAGAGAGTATCAAAATATTAATTGGTTAATATAATAACTGATTAATATCTATTGGTTGAGCAAAAATATCATCTGTTCTACATCCTTTGAATTAAAAATGATATCAATTACCCTATAAGAACTAAAAATATTTTTTGATTTACTTAAAGGACTATTGACATGATTTTGAAATTATTAATCATAACATTTGTAATAATGTTACTATTTAAAATAAATCATTACATATATTTAATGGATAAATAAGGACTTTTAAAAATATAACGTGCAGTATCACAAAAATTAAATCCGATTTTTTTTCAACATTGAATCATTTCTTATTTTTTTAAACATAAACATTTATATCAATGTTTTTGTTTAATTAAGTAAAGAAAATTAAATAAAGTTGTTGACCTAAATAGAGAAAAAAAATGTCAATAAAATGAATGTCTTTAAATCTTTACTTTTATTATATACTATGAAACAATTTTCTGGAAAAGTTGCTTAACGTTAAATATTTGTAATTTCTTACAAAATTGCAACAAATGTATGTTTCATTTTTTGTCCAATATATAGTTTTAATGCAACTCTTTGGTAGATAGTTTGGTTCAACAAACAATCTAAACTGACATCTACAAAATTGTGGATATTAAATTATCACAATTATTACCTCACGTTTCTAAATATTCACTCTTATTACCTGAAGCTTCTAAATAAACTTATATCTTATTGGTTTCCATCTTTTAGATTTGTACTGCACGTAATAAATAAATTCATTTTTAAGCCCAATCATACTTTTGTAAAGTGAACTGACGCATCACACTCGGCTTCAAACATCATTACATATACTTACTTCTATTCAATGTCTTATTCTTAGCAACCTGGATAAATATATACTATAAAACAGGCATTTAATAAAAAATAATATTAACTACAAAATTATAACATATTACAACGACGAAAATCTAAATAATAACAAAACAACTGCTAACGTCAGTCACAGCTCGTTTATTGGTGAATGGAATGATGCCATTCCTCACAGGAACAATAAAAAACAAAGTCGAATACAAACACTAGGACATTAAGAAAAATAATGATCCAAGAACAGCATTCTAATTCAGATGCTATAATGTATTTTTGATGCGTGACGTTACAAATTACGCATCTATAATGTTTAATGATTTGCATGCGAATATTGGCACCAATATTCTGCAAATATAGAATTCTTCAGCAAAACAAGATAGTTCAAAAGGTAAAATGACAATAACAAAAATAAAAGATTTTGGGAGAAAAACGTTTTCCTTTCTTCCAATATTTTAAAACGTACAATGTAATTAAAAATGCCGAAATTCAAAGCAAATCTAATCAAAGCATTTTCTTGATATAAATATTGATAATTCTGAGCATAATGATAGTTCCATTAGATTTATATCCCATTTTGACGACACTCTTTATCCAAGTTTGCATGCTACACTGGCAGAAAGGCATTTGGTATTAAACTTTTAACGCTCATTAAACCTTCTTGCGAAGCGGATTTTCTTGGAATATGATATGATCGAATCCGGAATTTTTCTGCTGCAAAGATGAGTTCTTACAATCAAGCCAAAGTGTTTCTACTTGCGTATAATGAAATTACACGTCCATAACTTTTCACACATTAGACGAATTCAAATAAAAAGAATTGCAGAAAAAATTAGAAATGCTTTTTTAAATAATAGTATTTAATGATGATAATATTTAGAATACATCATAAGAAAAATGAAACCTATAAAATAATTATATTTTTGAATTTTTGCATAAAAAAGATTGACAAAAATATTATGAAACCAAAATATACCAGTTAAATAACAAAAGATTTTTTAAAAAATTGAATTTTTTTATATAAAAAGAAGTATAAATCAAAACTCTTTTAGTTTAAAGATTTATTAAATAATTTGTTTAAAACTTTGCAAATAGGTGAATAAATATTTATATTTCTTGAACTAAAATTTAATATGAAATTATTAATTATTTTGCTTTTGAAGCATTAAAACAACTATAAAATATTTCGAAATTAATAGATAACTTATTCCCTTGCCAAAGAACTGCAGACTAAATTGACAGATTTTTTTTGTCAAATATGGACAAAAAATTGCGCTAGATTTTAATTTTACGATTTTCGTAAGAAATTTCTATCGAAAAGAAAATAGCATTAAATTTGAGAAAATTAATTAATTCGAATTAAGAGTAATTGCTAAATTAATTTGATTAATATTTATTTAATTTGATTAATTGGTAAATTAATTTGATTAATTGGTAAATTAATTTGATTAATTGGTAAATTAATTTGATTAATATTAATTCAATTAATTAATTTGAAAATTAATTTGATTAATATTAATTCAATTAATTAATTTGAAAATTAATTTGATTAATATTAATTCAATTAATTAATTTGAAAATTAATTTGATTAATATTAATTCAATTAATTAATTTGATTAATATTAATTCAATTAATTAATTTGAAAATTAATTTGAGAAAATAGCATTAAAACGTATGTAAATGCAATTATAAAATTCTGTAAAATTTCCCAAAACATGGACAAAGAAACAAAATTCAAACGTTTTTAAAAAGAAAACTGTTTGGATATTAGATAAATTTAAAAAAATCATATCTTCGCAAAAAATCTACTTTTCAACGTAGCCATAGAACTTAACACTTTCAACGCTACCAACGAGATATCTCGTCTTTCAGATACTTCCAATTACAAGTTTCTGTGGGATAAAATTTTTCTCTTATTCAGTTTGAAAAAAGTAAAGGCACTCTTCATATATGTATTAGAAAGTTCAACCTATCTAAACTAACATAAGAGACAAATTTTAGACCACAGAAACCTGTAATTGGAAGTACTATCTGAAAGACGAGATATCTCGTCGGTAGCGTTGAAAATGTTAAATGAAACATGTTGATAGTAAATGATACCTAAACGATATTATATAATTGGATGCGATCTCATACTCAGGCTGTTCAATACAGTTTAGACTACATATGAATTTGCATTTCCTCTATAAATAAATAATGTGGCCAACATTGCCAATGCATCGCCTACACCCGACAAACTATAACATAAAACTCACTGAAGCAACTGATAACAATCCTGTTAACTAATTAATAATTAAGAGCAGAGTAAACTAAATAATGTTTAGTTTCTCATTTATAAATCACCATAACGATTACGCGATATTTCACCAATCCACTAGTTGACAGAGTTATGATGTTAATGAATACTTGAGGGGATAGAGCTTAAATCTCTGTTTTCTGCAAATACGGAAAATTTTGTTTACTTCAGATTTAGTTGAAATCTAATAAAATAATTAATGCTCTGAATACGAGGTAATCTATTAAATCAACAAGGGTAATATTTATCCTCCACAATCTGGCTAATGATTTCATGTTTGTTCTAATGAAGTCATTGGATAGTTTATGCATTATTTAAGTTATTAATCATAATGATATTATCTAACAAATAAGATTCTTATTACTAAGTTAATATATGTATCTTTTTTCTGATTTTTACATTTTTAAATATAATTCTAAAACTTACAAATGTGACAAATTTATAATCATATTGCCGTCTCAGCACCTGATTTCACTTTGCAGCATTTGAATCTTAAGTTACCCAATAAAATCTCACATTTGATCAAGAATAGTAAAAATATTATGTTTAATAATATGAAATTAAAAATAGTAACAAAATAAAAATAAAAATAAAAATCTGTTATTGCAAATTTCAAGTTATCATGTAAATTGTCAAGTTATCATGACGTTTTTTTTTTAAGTCACGTGGTATCAATCCGACTGAAAAAACATGTGTTCACATGACTCATATTTCGCAATCACAAAAAGTGACGGTTTTTAACTGTTTCAAAATCGATCGAGTTCTAAATTTTTTTTACTCGTGGGTAGATTTTTTTCAGGAAAAACCGCTTTTAACAATCACGTGATTATCAGATTATGTATGCATCGATATTTAGAAAGCGATGGTTTTTATTTTTTTTCCCCATCTTAACATTGTTCGAGCTCCAAAACTTTTTTTTTGCAGCTAGAAAAATTGAAAAATTAATATTATATATATAAATTCTTGATATCTCACCTTGCTGCTAATTCTTAATAATATGTAATTAAATATTACTTAATTTTATTTATGTTTAAGAATTTCCTTTAAGAGATATAAGTTGAAATCGCTTTGTACAAATTAATTTCCAAAGGTAAAATTATTCTATTTGAAAAAAAAAATCATTGATTGTATTTAGATGAGAAATGAATTATAATAAAAAAAATCCTCTCGGTCCTTCCAACCTTCCAGCATCTAAGTTACTATCTGGCGAAATAATGTTAGAAATAGCCAAAATTAGTGCTTGAAAATCATTTTTCAGCCCTAATCTTCTAGAATATAGCAATTATCGAAAAACTTTAAATACGAAAATTGTTTGTCATAATAAGGCACTAATTTGACTAACTGGATTTATTTTTCTATCTTCAATATTAAGGACAATGTTGCAAATGAATATAATGCATATAAACTTTTGAACGAAAGGTGGTTTTCGGTTCTAAGGGCCAAGATCGGTAAAGATCTGCAAGAATTTTTCCAAATTACTGTTATCAAAACCATTGCTACAGGTAGTCTTTCTTTAAGAATTTACCTAATCTGTTAATAACGCTGAATAATAAATTTAACGTAAACGTAAAGTTGAAAATTAAATAACAATTATATCCATATATATGGAAATATTATTTAAAATCATGATTGTTATTTAGACAATAAAATATCACAATAGAGAAAACATGTTTTGTGAATTCTTCCAAAGATATTTTAGAATGCGTTAGAAGTAAAATAATTAAATGATTTTTTAATTTAATTTATTTTATAAGTGCGTTTGACTATGTGTATCAAAAATTTGAGCCAAGTACATTGTTACACAATTTATAATTTATTCCAGAAAATTAATAAAAATGACTTAATTCGCAGAAAAATTGAATAACAAACTATATCTTTGCTTGAAAAAGTATCACACGTAAATAACGTTTGCAGATGAGAAATCTTTAAAAACTTTAAATGTTAGAAAGTTTCATTTATGTACTCTGTTCATTTTAGTTATAGTAAGGACCTCATTTTAAAGCAACATTTGAGCTATTTTGGGGCGGATCTCGTAATTTTTAACCACTGTCAGATGACGAGGATGCCATCTGGGCTGGCACCCCTCCTCTAAATTTCGCCAGCGGGAGTATGTTTGGCTCCGACGGATTTAAAGTGCACAGACGATGGTCCTTTGGTGGAATCGTGTCTCGAACCTGAAACCCTCCGGTTCCGAAGCTGAGACCTTACCACCGGCCACAGCGGCCCCTTCTGTATTTTGCATAGTAAAATTATACTCAAGAGGTGTTATGGTGTTAACATAATATCATAGTAATTCAAAGATAACAACGATAAAATCATTTATTATTATAATATATTCCTTACTGATTTTATTATCTTTCCTAATAAACCAGACATACCTGATACACCTGATAATGATTAATCAGCACATTTGTAAATAAATTGAACTTGAACTAAAGAATAATCCGTATTCGTGAAAAATTCAAAGCTCAGTACTTTCAAGCTCTGATGCTTTCTTGATATTTTAGGCCAGGGATAAATATATCGATAAAGTTTCACTTAACTGTTATGATGGCTTGCAAGCGAGAAACGGAGTTTCAACTGATTTATTCTGTTTAAAATTATTAATTAACTAACAGGATGGTTATCGGATTTATATTTAGTGAATCTTGAATTGTAGTTTATCGGATTTAAGTGATGAACCATAGGAAGGGAATGTAAAGCTTTGAAAGGTGCTGGGCGCATTATTTATAACGGAAATGTGAATCCGTACGTGAATTGAACTGAATTGAAAAGTTCGCGGAAAACATCGAATAATCGATTTAGCATTTAGCTTTCACTCGGTATTAACATGTCTCATTGACTGAATTTAGTTTAGTTATATTAACGTCCCATTTGAAAGCAACGCTAGGGTTATTTTTGGATGGGCATCGTAGATGAACCACGGTTAGATGAAGAAGATGACACCTGTGCAGGCAACACCTCTTCAAATTTCCGCACCAGCTAGATGACGTCATTTACTGGATTGGAAATATATACTGAATTTTATACACAAACTATTAGAAACACACAATTATGTCAAAATATTGGTTTTGAAGGCATATACTTGATTTACGATTGTTTGTCAGTAATTCTTAAGAAGTTTGCAAATACATAATAACAGAATATTTAATAAACAATTTTACCTTTCTTTAAGGCGTTTCGTTCTTTAAAATAAGAAAATAAAATTTGTGAGTGACTTCGGCAGCTTATATGTAGATTAATGATGTTCGATTCTTTTTCTTCTATCTACCTATATTTTGTGTTTATAAAATTGAAAATATAAATATAGGTTTTGGAAGTAAAGTAAATAAAGGACATTTTAAATTTATTATTTATATTTCATAAAAAAAAGAATCTGAAATTTTTATTTGAAAAAAAACAAACATAAAATGGTTTTGTATTCATTTTCGACATTTTTATTTCATTTTCACAATTTTTTTTGTGTTTTTTATGAAAGCTTCTGAATAATTCATCTTAAAAACATCATATCACATATTTTAATTAAAACAAATATTAACAAGTTACTGGAAATATCGCCAATAAACCGCTATAATAATTGCTAAATAAATGTCACGTTGAAAAGAGGATCTTCAGCATTGTTTCCATATTTTCTATTTGCAATTTTCAGAGTATCAGATTTTTTAAAACTTTTGATTGAATAAATCAAAATATTTGCTAGCATAAGAGTTGTTATTTAAAGACGATTAAATCATAAATTTTACAACATACTTGAGATATTTTATATGAATATATTCCTTTTGATAATCGTTTGTATTATTTAGTTATGCACATAAAACTTTTTGTATATTTTCTCAAAAATGTAACAGAATTCGATGCAGGCATTGAAATCTACACAGAAATTAAAATTTCTAAAAATAAATCACCATGCTTCAAATTTTTGAGGTTTAATCCTTTTGAATATCGAATGTAAAGTATCATTAATTCCAAATTCTTTACAAAAATTTTATTAAAGAAAAAGTTATTTTAAATTTCTATTTAGTAGAACGTATTTCTCTCTTGGAAATTTGTTCCAGGATATAAAAATAACATAATTTAATAAAACGCGAAGTAAAATTACTACTGTGTGCTTATAAAGCTGAGTTTATGTACAGACTCGTTTATTCAGATACATTTGCTTTCATAAATAAATTGTAGTGCAAATATATCTGGAGATGCACATGTCTCTTAGATTTCGTTTTCCTTTTTCTTTACTTATCTAATAAAAGTCTTTAAATTAATAACTCATACAAACATAGAACGCAATAACATCTAGACATGAAAAGGAATCTTAAGAATAAATTGATGTTCGGAAAAATATGAATTCATTGCTATATTTTTTATTGTCTTCATAAAATATTAAATTTTCATTTCTGAAAAAGCCTTCGAGATATTTATTACAACTATTAATATATGCTACAGAATTGATAACTTAATTTACAGATAACCATATATATATATATATATATATATATATATATATATATATATATATATATATATATATATATATATACACAATAATGTGCTAAGATAATTGATATACAGGTTGGTTATAATTAAACTTCCCCTAAAACGCAAATGAGTGAACGGATTGCAACGAAATTTGGCATATAGACTATACATGAGATGCGCTCACGGAATTTTGAAAACAAAAGTTCTAGTTCCAAAACGCCCACCAGAGGGCGCCTTTTCCGGAAAACATTAAATTTAACACATTAGATGACCCCCAAGGAGTACAGAAACAATATTAACATCTTTTTGACTAGTTTCTAATGACCTTGTCATCGAACCATATTAGGTAATGGTAAAGAAAAAATAACAGTATGCCGTTTAGGGGGGGGGGAAGCAAAACAATTCAGCCTGCAGAAACAAGAACAGACTTGGAAGATATTGCATAAGAGGAGTAGTTGTTAATCGTGCCCAGGACGATGTAGGGAAAGTTACTTGCTCCATGTGACCACCATCTTTCACCTGCAAAATTTCAAGTCGATGGACAGTGTGTTCAACAGCAGATCGTAACTGATCAGTTGTGATGCTTCGCACATAAAGCGTTATGGAGTTTCCACCTTTCCCGGGTTTCCATTTTATTACTCATAATTCTTGTTCAAATTTTTATATTATTTCTGTATTCCGTTTTTGCCGTTTTTTGTGTTAAATTTAATTTTTTTCCGGAAAAGACTCCTTTTGTGGACATTTTAGAACTAATTTTTCTTTTTTTGAAATTCAGTGAGAGCATAAACCAACCAAATTTCCCTGTAAACCGTTCACTCGTTTGCTTTGTAGGATGCTGTTTATAGGGGAAGCCCCCCTAGGGTCCTTACAGGGGAGCTATAACAGAAACCACCCTATAACCATCCTGTATTATAGCCTCTCACCAATTTTCAATTTTTTAATTTTATTATGGTTATTCATACTGTTATGAATTTTCCCGGGGGTTCGTTTGGATAGTGGGAGTTATATGGTGTGGAGAGCACTCAATCAGCAGGCGGCAGTAGAAAATGAAACAACGACGTTTATTTACACGAAGACACATAGGACAGCACAAAGACGACAACTATATACAGCATAGAAGACGATTATCTTCAGCCGAGACGTGCAGCATACAACAGTATACACAGCAGCTCTCCTCCGTCGCTGCTCCGCTAGTCCCTGAAAGACGAGTTCTTCACCGTCGCTTCCGACTACTCTTCGACTCCACTGGTCCACGACTCAATTCACCGTCGGTTCACAACTACGACGACTCCACTGGTCCACGGCCACTCTTCTCGGTCGCTTTCGACTACTCAATTCACCACTCGACTCACCACTGTCGCTTCCTACAATTCTTCGACTACTCCCAGGTTCACCACTGCTGGGTCACGACTGCAAGGCAGCTGCGGCTGCTTCCTTTTATAGGTCTCAGGAGGCGGGGCTAGACGCCTCTCAACCAATCAGGAACGTTCGAGGCGTATCTCCGTTCCTACTCGACGGATCGGGAAAATTCGATGTTTCGCGTATAATCTATTTTGGCGCCAAAGTCGCCACATTCGTCGCCAAGTCGCCAAGTTTGTCGCCACGCTCTGGGACCTCCTATGGAACCCACTATGCTGGGAAGCCGCATCGCAGATTCGTAACAATACTTACATTGTTAGTTCTGACTTTTTTTTATTATTTGTCTAAGCAAACTTTATATCGTGTTCCTAAAAATGCAGATTTTATTCTTTTATAAGTATGTAATAAACGAAGATTAAGGCATTTTTCTGAAAATAAAATAGCTGATTTTAGATTATTTCGCTTTTTTTCACCAACTTGAGATTTGGATGAACACGTATTAAAAAGTAATGGATGGTAGACAGGAAGACACCCATAAATGAAATGGAAGCATCGAGTATCTTTCTTCGGGTCTTCCTTTGATGTCCATCACACGTGTTCAGTATGATCTATAATTTTAGTGTGAGCTGGATATGAAATTAATTAACTTTTTAAAAATAACTTACACATAAAAATTTAGTCATTGATTTGGTGATTAAAGTGGCCAGGACAGGGGATTGATATTTGTAAGAATATGTCATTTTGTAGTTGCACTACAAAGTTTAGTGCTATAACTTTGGATCAAACATATTTCAAACTCTTTTGTTGGATGCATAATAATGAATTGGAACCAAATTCTTATGCATCGTTTTGCATCCAGAATTGCTGTGAAAATAACAAAGGACATCAAAACTTCCTTCCCAAATCATATTGTCAAATGATTGGCTATTTCTGTATCCCACGATAATGGCTTAGCAAAATTTTGCCATATCGCCTAATCCTATTAAGACAGAAATGGCTCTTGCTCTGCAATCACAAATGCATGCTCTTGTAACTTCCAGTCATTCTTTTACCAGTACAGCAAAAGAAATTGTTGCTGAAAAGGTGTTAACAATAAACGCGCCACATAGCATCTAAAGTGAGGGCTGAATTTTTGACACGACTTCTCATCGTCTACGTTGCAATGCAAAATCGTTTCAGATTTCACATTTGTTCCCCGACGCACCAGTTACAGACTTACTACTTTAAGTGAAAGCCTATATGCTAAATTTGATTCATCTAGTTCCATCATTGCTTTTCTATGTTTTCTTATTCACAGAAAATTAAAAGTTTTGTCTAAAAACAATTTTACCGGTCTTATGATAAATATAAACATATCAGACTCCAATTATTTCTATGTCCAGTTGGACTACAATACTTTCTGTAAGTAAGTTTCTTATGTGAGAAAGATAACCGAATCTAGAAATGTTTTTCCTATTTTGATATAACTCCCATTATTCAATTTAGAGTACCTTCAATTTCTTTTTAGATATTTTCAACTGCACTCTCTGTATTGATTGGGAATACACCTCATACTCCTCATTTTCCCATTTTTAAATGCAAATTGATTTTATAATCTGATTTAATCCGTTTTACTTTTTATAAATTCTTAATTTAGTATTCGCTTTACCGCTATTTCAAGATCATTTACAAGCCTGTTTACTTTCAATTTACTTAAATGATAACGTTTAAGATATTTTACATGGATAAAAATATTTAATTTAGTCTGGAGCAGTACGGACAATGAATGGTTCTTGTGCCAATAAATCCAAACAAACAAATAAACGAAGCAGTAAATTTCCTTATATTTTATATAGTTTTTTTTTTTTTAAAAATCTAATAAATAAAATGAGGTTTACTAATTTAATAAATTACTTTCAAAAATTTATAAAATTTCTTTACTTGGCATAAGAATAACCTTTAAGAGTATATTTAAAATGAAAAAAAAAATGATAATGCTACGTAAATATTTTCGCTTTTTAAGCATACTATTTCTACATTGCAAACGGAAGAGGATTATACAATGCAAATTATTTCTTTTTAATCATCTTGAGTTAATACAGAAATTTATTTGATAACATTCTACTCCATAAACTTAAATTATTTATTGCATGTATATAACGAGGGAGGCATAAAAATGAACCAAAACTGAATCATAAATAACCTGCAACAGAGTTCCACAGAAATGAGTAAAAAAAAATGAATAAAAATCTTTTGACTCTGAAGTCAAAATATTGGCAAAACCATCCTTCCGTCTGCAGCGAAAGCAGAACCCACAAACTTCGTTTTATTTCAGAAATCCAAAATAGTCTTTTCGTTTCCAAGAAGAAAAATGGACAATTTAAGGAAATATTTCCCAGAATAAAATTCGATTCATCATCGAATCGCTAAGCTCAACGCATCCATTTATAATCTTATTGCAGTCCGGCTGAACGGATACTGTGTATCGTGTGGATGATAGATGGAAGACCAAGTTTTGGTTTTAGCTTGTATGTTCGAATACTTTCAAATTGGAGGCCATTCTGGGGAAGAAACTTTTTTTCAAGCCTTTGAGAGACTCTTATATGAATATCAATGCATATAATAAATATGCAGTAATCAATTACGTTTCAGGATGGAAAAAAATAAAATAACTTTAAAATATTTTATAAAATGAAAAAAAAAATGGTTTGAAATATCCTACACTTTTTACGTGGAAAATTCTAATTTAAATTAGTTTTTGGTGCAGAGATCATATTATTTTAAGTAAGAAAATATTTTCATATAAAAAAAATGTAAACATTGAAATAGATTCTACAGATGCGTGTTGTGGAAAGTGTGAATTTCTTTAAAATTGTTTAATGAGATGCAGAAAACTAAAATGTGCCAACCCATAATATTCGGTTCGTGTTCAAGGTAATGAAACTAAAATAAAGTTTCCTTCCATCATCAAAATGAATCAAAAGAATTTTGGATGCCTCTTGCTAGGCAGCTCTTATCAAAATGCGTAATTGCATTGTTTTCAAAATATGATTAAATATTATATGGATGAGTCTCTGGATGAAATAAATAGTAACGTCCAAATGAAGCAAACAGCAAACATTTTGAGAAACGTTGTGCCCGTATTGCCATCTAGTATTTATAATTAATAAAAGACAGCCTTAGAATTGAATTTTTAGGTAAATTCCTATAGGAAGACTCATATTACAATTGTTCTCATAATAAAACTTTGTGAAGTTTCCTTCAGTTCTTCACCGATTATGGTCCCTAGAACCTAAAACGATTTTTCGTTCAAAAGTTATATAATATTATATATATACACACACGAATAGGGCTTTGCCCATGTCATATTTTGAGCAGGATAACTAAAGTAATTTGGTTTCGATTTTATCTGGCTTGGGATAAGTTGTTAGAAAATAAAAATATCGAACGTGTTCGTAAATGACCTGTCTAGCTCAAAGAGCGTGAAAATGGGGATGAATAATGTATAAAATGAATGTTTTTATAATAATGCATCTTGAGAATAATGTATAAAATGAATGATTCTATAATAATATTTTTTCGGATTTTAATTAATTTTCTTCATAGAATATCCGAATAATTTTAAACCTATTTTGTACTGCCAATATCTATTTCCTAGAAACATTTTCGTAAATTAAAGTGCTAAACAAATTTTTGCCTAAGTAAATGAAACATGTTAAACCCTAGATAAAATCTGATAATAAAGCCGTTATTGGCTATGCTCCAATACACATACTTCTCAATACATTTCAGAATTCATATGAATTAACCATTCTTCCGTAAATTATGCAGGCAGAATTTCCAAAGCACCGATTCATTTAGATACCTGATTAGATGCAGCCGGCAAACTAACACAAATCAGATTAAATACAAACTTTATAACACAATTATTTAATTAATAATAATTCCGTACAGAGTAATTTAGATTAATCTGTGTTCTATGTTTTATAAATAATAGCGTTTGTAACAAATATACGAAATTTTATTGATATGCTAATCGGCTTACAAATGGTATTAATGCACTTTTCTAGGAATCAAACACAATATCAGTGTTCCCAAAAATAGGAAATTGTTACAATTGAAATATAATATAAATCTAATAAAAAGGATTAATGCTTTGTATGAAACTGAATGCTTTGAAGCAATGGTTATATCTTTCTTTGTAATCTAGATTAGTTAATGATTTTGCTTTTATTTTAATTCAGATTTAAAATTGACAATGATTTATTCAATTTATTAATTAGGAAACTGTCTTTCAACATATAATGTGCTTAATGCTTAGTTATATCAATTCCCTACTATTCCAATTTTGCTAGATAATTAATTTTGTGGAATTAAATACCTTAAAATCTTGAATATTATTTCCCGCGTATTGCGTGATTTTCATTTATACATGGTGTTTATAAATGAATATCCCAATTTTGAAGGGCTATTAAATGAAAACAAAACTATGTATAACCTTGTTGTACATCAAAAATCACAAATAAGAATTAAAAATTTAAATTCAATACATTTATAACTGTTCATTAAGTGTTACTCTAAAAATACGAACGATATTAAGACGATACGAAAACTCATCCCATATTCTTTTATCATCAGTTATATGATGCTTTGAAAGCCTGCATATATACATGTCTCAAGTTCATTAATGTCAATGGGTAGCGGTAGAAGAAATACCTGATATTTGATGTAACCCCAGAAAAGAAAATCAAGTAAGGTTATTGTACATTATCAAGTATCTATACCCTTCAAATTGTGTATTATCAAGTATCTATACCCTTCAAATTGTGTATTATCAAGTATCTATACCCTTCAAATTGTGTATTATCAAGTATCTGTACCCTTCAAATTGTAGATTATCAAGTATCTGTATCCTTCCAATTGTATATTATCAAGTATCTATATCCTTCAAATTGTATATTATCAAGTATCTATATCCTTCAAATTGTATATTATCAAGTATCTATATCCTTCAAAACTTCACACCAGGCAAGCAGAAAAAATTGTGGAATGAGATATCGCATTGCTAAGATATCCTCCGTATTTCTAATGGGCTTCACCACTGAACACTTATAGTCAGTCTAAACTTTCAACAATTATTATCATGTGAGAAAATGTTGTTGTTTTGGTTTGAGTTTTTTGTAGCCTCAAAATGCATGGTCAGTAAAATGGCGATTTATTGCTTTTACAAGGTAACAATTTTTAGCTTTTAAGGTTATTAGAAAAAGAAGGTTGCCACATTTGGCGACATTATAAAAAGTTACAGCTTGGAGCAAATGTCCTCCATCTACACGATTTTCCTGTCTGGCTGATAAACAGCAGGGGGGAAAGAAGTTATTGCCGGAGGAAGCACAAAGAAAACGGAAATCAACACGAAACAACGAGGAGAGGTTTCGAAAGATGTATATATAGCTGGCAAAAAAGTATGAGCTCGAATGATTTCGAGATGAAAAAAGAAAAAAACATCGCTTTTTTAAGAATCAAAGATTGCACATGATCATTCCAAACCAGTTTAAACCAGATTTTCACAATTCTTTTTTCTGGCCATGAGAAAAAGTTTTAAAGGGCGACCGATTTTGAGATGAAAAAAAAAAATATTTTTTCTAAATATCGAAGCCTGCGTAATCTGATCGTCACGTGATTGTTTCAAACCGGTTTACATTAGTTAATGAATTGAATTAATTTAGACAAACGGTGACTTAGAAAATAAAATATACACATATCAAGTTTTCACATGGTAACTTGAAATTTATGATAGTAGATTTCAAAATTATATATATATATATTTCTTTTAACAGACTTGCAAAGTTGGGATATTCATTCATAAACGCCACGTAAAATTTGAATCTAGATTTTAAATTACGCAATTTATTTTCCAATTCGATATGGACGACGTAACTTTTGCTAGTGTCTAAGGGATTCGAAATTCTACATGCGTCACAAACATTACACCGAATACATCGAAAGATTCAGATATTGATCAGAATTATTGGCACCGAGTGCACGGCACCATAATATGTCTAAAAGAAGAAAAAATGAAGCGTATACCTAAATGTAAAACAAAAAGAAATATACAGGTTGAAGACAAAGTAATTGCTATCGTTTTTGCCTCAGCTGTAAAATTTAAAATTCATTTTATCAAAAATTATTTCATGCGTTTTGTAAATTTAATACAAGTAAAGATTGGAAATACCAAACTGCCTGAAATAAACAATTATTTTCAATTAAAAAAAAAGACTGAAATGGTACATTTATTTTCTTTACGGTTTATTTCCTGCTAAATGTGAATCACATTCGATGCCTATATTTCCTCCGTTGTTGATCCAAGCATATTATCATTGTTTAGATATAATTATTTATGCAAATATTTACTCTGCAGTTGGATGCATAACCATATTTGCCCACTATTCAATCAAATAATGATAGGTATTGTATGTATAATTTGTATATATATGCGGTTATCGAGATTTCATGCTTGTCATTCTATACTATCCAATACAAGCTTAATATCCAATCCTGTTCTAGCTTATGATTATGCAAATAGGCTGGTACATTATATGCAATTATTTGATTTAATAGAGAGTTGTCTATCAAATAGCTAAAAAAAAACGAAGTCAAATAGATATTCAGCTGTCTATATAAAATGGGTTATTGTAATGATGTTATATATGGAAAATAAATTGGAGTAGGTAAATGTAATTGAGAATGATGACAATAACACACCCCGGTGAAGACTTAGGGAGCAGGAATGTATGTGCGTTCTTTAAGTCGCATACTTTCCCTAAGTAAGAGGGAGATAAATTCCCTAAATAAGTAATTTGCAATAGTTAAATATTTATACATTTTTTTGGATCTGTATTGTCTAACAGCTACGACAAATTTCCGGTATTGGACTTTTTGTTGCATAACAGCTAATGCACTCAGTTACTTTTGATAATGCCGGCGTCCTGGCATAGGGGTTGCGCTCCTTCCCCATGATCTGGGCGTCCTGGGTTCGAGTCCCAGTTCGGGCATGGTTGTTCTTCAACTGTTCTATCTGTGAGGTGCGTGAATGTGCCCCCCCTGTAAAAAGGGGTTGTGCAAGCGAATGTGATGCGTGAGTAGCTAAGACGTACTCTTGGCCCTAGTTGGCGCTACTAAAAACAAGAGACGCTCCCTTGGCTTAAAATCGCTTACTTCGTCAGCGAGATTGTCCATGGCAAGTGCCATTATAAACAACAACAACTTTTGATAGTTTTAATCGTTCAATAACTAGGATCAGTTTTTAAAGCAATATAAACATATATTTTGCATGCATTTGAAGTAGTTTATAATATGATAGTGAGTACCATTAAATTTAGGCAAGCAATAGAGTCTCGATAATAATATTCATTCAGTTCTGTCAAATTAACAACCACATAATGTATATGCGCAAATGAAATTTGACTATTCTTTTTTGCAAATATATTTCCTTAATTGCCATAAAACATCTACTCACCGTTCCGTCCTAAAGAAGCTATGGCTGCAGTAAAAAAAATTCAATCGCTAAATAATTCAGAATATTGCCAATATTTAGACTGCACTAAGTAAATTTTATTATGCTTTTTTCAATTTCATTTCCTTAATAATATATTCTTTGCACTGTAATTTTTTTATTGATACATTTCTATAAACTTCATTATTTAAATCACAAGAAATAAACATGGGATATTTTTTTAACACTAATCAATATTTTTATTGCCTTTTTAACAAATAAATCAGAAAATAAATACTATTATGTTAAAAAAATATCAACGCTATTTGATTGCGATCTAATGATTATGATATAAATTATTTAAAACTTCATGGAATCTTTTCAATTAGTATTGTTTAATAATGTGTTTTAATTCCCGAGCCAAACGATTGTCTCCACTTAACCAGTATTAATGAGTAAAGAGTATCTTGTAATTTGCATTCTAAAAATAAGCAATCTTTTGTATTCTTATCAAAACAGCCCACTTAATTTTCGGATAACTTAGGTATTAAGCTAATGCTTGATTTTCAAACTTTATCGGTAATTCTGTTATATGAAAACGCCGCATCGAACTTGCCAAAATATTTTGTTGATGAAGAAACTTATATATTTTAGCTGCGACTGCTTTTCAATTGTTGTTTATTGTTTTCAGGTTACCATAATACAACGCCATCTGTAGATAACAATTCTGGTTGTTACAACAAATAAGTAAATTTTGAAGAGTATTATATTTGGCATTAAACATTTTGATAGAACGTCGCCAATACATATTACCGAATGTAGATTTCAGATAGATCTTTTACACCGACGCTCATCTGTGAAGATTATACTTTTATTGACTAATTAAAAAAATCTGACATTTGATAGGAATTTTAAAAAGCTTTTCAAAAGAGATTTTAATTTTTTATGCTTTGAACAGAATAAAGTTCGAACTAAATTTATTAAAAATGTCCATAAAAACGTTAGATTTTAAGCTTGAAGTTATTCATCATAAGCCAATTCAACTCTATCACTATTTCATCAATTCCGACACAACACCATCTCTTTCTGAACATATACACATAGAAAAAGGATTTGGCGCTTTTCAGAATAAGGTCCCCCTAAATCTTGTTCACATACTCTCTAATGACAATGAATTTGTGTTTTAGACGAGATTTTCCCTTGTGTACTGAAACCAAATTTGGCATAGAACTACAATTGAAGTCACAAAATCATATACCACATTGAAGTCATTGCGTTTTTGAGTTCTTATTTACATCCTTCTGAAAGTAAAGACTGTAAGACACTCTACCTCTTGTTGGATTTTGCTCAAAATTCGACAGAGTTCTACAATATAGATATTATATCAGTGTACCGAGTTTATCCATCTAGTACTTTTAGTTTTGAAAATATGGCGCTAACTTATATTCAAAAAGCAGGACAAACAGACTTTCTCTTAACAGAATTTGCTCAAACTTTGTCAGAAATCTAAAGGTTTGATATAAAGATTATATACCAAATTTTACCCATCTAGCTCAAAATGTCTGAGTTATCTTTATATACACAGACAGACATAATGCCAAAAAAATGTGTTATTCAAAGTCAGGGAGGTCTTAAACCAGGAAATTCATCAAAATCTCGATTTCGAATATTTTCAGGATTATTTATTTTCTATAAAATTCCTACGTATTCGTAAAAGTAAAAATTATTTTGTAAGAATTTAATAAGAAATCTCTTACTAATAATATACAGAATATGAATGATTGATATATTTTCTATTGCAAGTGTTTTTAACCTGCCATTAAACTGTTTAACCTGCCAAAAACTCCATGGCCACTAATCCAACTGATAATTTCATTCCTGATTTCCAATTTATAAGACTATTTGGCAGCTCTAATAAATGAAACATGTTAATATCAAATGAAAACAGGTGATAAATCTATTGCATATATATATTCTGCTATTGGATTCATTCCAATATGCAAACTTTTCCGTTATGTTTACGAGTTAATTCCTATATCCTAGATAAATAATGCGCTCAACACCTGTCATAGCATCAACTCATTTTGATTGCCGATTCCATAGATTTAACAAACTACAATACGGGCCTCAATAGACACAAACCCGATAACTATCTAGTTAGTTAATTAGTAATTCTGTGCAGAATAAATCATACGCGCCTCGCTTCTCGCATCTGAATAATCAAAATGATTGTATGAAAATTTTATCAATATGCTGATTGACTAGTTAATGTTGTTGCATTTTTCTGTGGACCGGAAAGCAGAAATTTGAGCATTTTCTTCGAGAATATTGTTTATTTTATGATTAGTTGATTATAATTAAAGAATTCATGCCGTAGTGAATACATTGAAGTGAAAAATAAATTATTTTGTAATTTGAATATGAATGTTTGTTTCAACAGTGATGCAAAATGGATGCAGTATTAATTGATTTTATTATCTTCTTTGGAAAGAAAATTATTTATATTTATTTATTTACATTATCATTTATACTTACAAATCGCTTTTCGTGAAATTAAATTAGGAAATATTTAGTAGAATGATGTAAATAACAACTATGATGTTTTTAATTATCCTGCAATGTATAATTTTCGTTTGATATTTTTCAAACTTGCGGTAATTTAGTTTAATGATTTTGCAGTAATTTAGTGATCAAATTGATTGATTAATCGTCAAGTCTATTATATCAATCAAATAGTCTATAATGTGAGCGAATATACATTTATAATTGTCAATGATGATCAGTTTTATTTCTCTTAGATATTTAAAATTTCAGGGAGTATTTTAGTAAATATACAAATTATTTCAAGATGAAAGATTTCGTTATTTAAATAAAAAAGATCATTTCCTCATGGTTTATTGACGTATTATTGTTTGAAGCTTCTGTTGCTTTCTATCTTATTAGCACATTTTACATTCTCGTAGGCGAAGTATAGAAAAATTACTATAATCATAAAAAAATACGAATTTTAAATTTTGATATCGACCAAAAGAAAATTTTTAGAAGATATCTGTTTGTTTATCTATCTATTTGTGACAAAGATAACTCATAAAAGCTTTGATATAGACATACGAAATTTGGAACATGGTCTTTATACCAAATTTCTATTTTTCCATGAAATTTTGAACAAAAATCCACTCAGAAATCTATCTGTTCGGTTGTTGTTGTTGTTATTTTTTTCGGTTTAATGGCACAAGGGCCATATATGGCCATGCTGCGCCAAACATGTGGTTAGAGCTGTGAATAAAAGGTAAAATTTTAAATATCATAATTGAAAAACGGTCTTAAAAGTATAAAATCTAGTATAACAGAAATTAGAACAAATATAATAAAAGCTAAAAAGTTTCAAGCGTGAGGGTAAAAACCAATGGTCTTCAAATATCTAAAAAGGTTTCAATGGGGACGTCTGTCTGTTCGGCTGTTTGAATATACGTTAACACCATAATTTCAAAACTAAGAAAACTAAATGGATACAATTCTTTTTCTGAACTAATTCTATATTGTAGATACCTATCAAATTTTCAGCGAAATCCAACAAGTTGAACGTGAAGTTGACTGCCGATCCTTACTTTTAGAAGCATAATAAATGCAATGATTCAAAAACGAAATTACTTAAATACATCGAATTTGGTATATGATTTTGTGAATACAATTCTTTGCGGTTCTTTGTCAAATTTTAGTTTCAATTTGTTTCAATTTGAAAGACAAATTCCCTTTTTACAAGAGATTATGCGAAAAGGTTTTAAGAAGATTATTCCCACTGGTTGTATTCTTCTATACAAAATATATAAAGTACTGTAATCTTCAAAAAATTGGAACTCGAAGATTTCGATTCGGATATTCCTGAGTCCGTAAAATACATTTTTGACATGTCCATCTGTCTGTCTGTCTTTGGTGTCTATCAGTGGACACGATAACTGAAAAATATTGTTGTAAATTAGAAGGACGGACTGTAGTATACGAACTTAACTCCAAATTTGTGGATTTCTATTGAATTCGGAACGAGATTCGATAAGATTAGGCCGTCTCTATGAAAGCAAACACGATGAAAGCAAAATGAGTAGAACTAAATAATTAAAATATGGTGCACAGGTTTACAGAGGAACATTCATTTTTCCAACCTAATTCTTAAGTTTGAAAATTTTGCTTCATGAAATTCTCCTATGATCTTAAATGTCGTTATGGATTATAATATATATTTTCACCCTCATTTTAAATCTGATTGTAGAATTCGTGCAAAGTAAATAGTTTCACCATTTTTTTTTCCTTGAAATAACTATGATAAGATAAGCGCAAGGCCACTGTAATAATGAGTGACTGTTTTTCAACCAGTGAAACGCTCCTTTATTATAACGAATTAGAGAGAAGTATTACATTTTTGGGGCGCTCAGTCAGGATTTAAAGTAGAGAACTGAGCACGTTTTACTTGTGTATTGCAATTTGAAATACATTTGCTGAAAATATGAAAATTATGAGCAAATTTTCATTTATTCTGCATGATAATAAAAGGTACAAAATATTACTTTTTACGGAAGAAGGCAATTTTATGTGCCGAATTGCATCTAAAATATCTTTCTATTATCGTGAAAAGTTTAAAAGCTATTCTGAAACAATATCTATTGTGGACAGGAACGAAAATTCTGTACGACTGAGAGAAATAACTTTACATAAAAACAGGATATTGCATAGGGTTTCACTTCCAAACTGAAAGTTTAATTCACCGCAATTTTTGAAGCAATAAAGTTTTGCATCGAATGTGCATGTGTGATCGATGAATAAAAAATAAAAATAATATAACATTCTCAAAAAATGGGCATTACCAATCGATTGTAGGTAGTATTCCAATTATTTGTAAACATTTCGGAAATTATAACAGATATTCATACACTATTTTTGTCTTTGGAAGGTTTTTCATCTCATTCCCCCGTAAAATTGTTACCATGTTGTAATTTTTAAAAAAAATCATGCTTCCATATTGAAAATAAAACACTATAATTTATTTCATCAATATTTATAATCAGAGCATGTTCATTCTACGAATTTTGTTTAGTTCTGTTATATTAAATAACATTTAAAAAATAAGGCTGTTTTGGGATGAAACTTGTAAATTTAATCTATGGCCAGATGACAACGACGACACTTGATCTGTCCCTCCTCTCTCTTCCTATTTCTGCGCTTCACTAACTGGAGGAACATTTGATTAGGGTGGATTTGGCAAAGAACATCTGTTTTCACGGCATTTCTTCGGCAGAATAGGAACTCAAGATTGGAAAACTCAGCTCCTCAGCACAGGAAAACTCAAACTCAGCGTGTTCTTACCAGCAAGCCAGAGCTGCCAAGTTAGTTTAGTCAATGTGAAGATTTTTGAGAAATGTATAATAGATTATGACATGTCTTATTGAAGATTGCATGAGGCATTTAATTATATATTCGCTGTATATACATGTATGTATTTTTGATTATCCAAGAAAATTCGAAATTTTCATCGCAATTCCATAAAAATATATGCTTGAGGGCAAGTTTTATGATAAGTAATCTATAAAAAAAATCTATTATCGTATTTTAAAACATTCTGAGATATTACTCAGTATAGAAATCAGTACAGAAAGATGAAATAAACCTATCCCAACGAATTATTTCTATCGATACCTTTTCTAAAAGTTGAGATACTTGAATTATAGAGGTGTCCTTTTTTTACTTTTTCATATGCGAAGTATAAAATGAAAGCTTTGTCATTATCAAAAACATCTAACTCGAAATTTTGACAAGTCTCCGCTTTGCAGACGCCTCCGAGTTCGAAAAGTATATTTTTGGAATATTTGTCCTTCTGTCTGAGAACAGGAAAATGTTTTCAGTCATACGGATAAAAATGGATGCGATTTTTGATATCAAATGTATATAGTTTTAATAAATTTTGAATGAAAGACATTTATAATAACTTGTTGTCAACCCAGCTGCCCAAATACAAGTTAACTTGCTAGTTATAAAACGAAAAGATCTGAACTAAAATTTAATACGCATATTTAACATTTAAAGAGGAGGTTTGTAACAAATTTGGAGTCCGTAGATCTGTGTTTATACATGTATATAAACAAGATAATTCAAATAATTGAAATGTAAAATTGGATCTTGCGACTTCAATTGTTGTTCTGTGTCAATTTTGGTTCCATTGGGGGGGAGGAAGGTATATAATCTATATATACTTTTTTTTTTCTTTTCCTTCTGGTATTTGTGTATTAGCCGCAAACCAGCAATTACTCGTCAAAGATAATTGAAAAATTTCGCAATCTAACATATTTTTTCGTAAATATTGATAGTTAATGATGTGCAGTTAAATCTTAATAACCAAAAAATATTATTTTTTATGAGACGTAATTTTTTTGATATTTGCAGAGTAACTTGTTTTACTTTTTCGAATAATTTTTAAATCTATATCTCAAAAGTTTTGACTAGTTTTTATAATCGTGGATAAGTGCATGTATATCTATTTTAACCATGCTGTACTAAAGAAAAAGCTTCGAATTTTTCCTGCTCCAATGGAAATATTATGCAAAAAGTTACTCTGGTAAAAATTTTGTCGTTATATACTGTGTCGAGATGAAATGATTTATAAATGCATCCTCCTAATAGCAACGAAATAATTAAAATACCACGATTCGAAAACCTTTTTCGAGATCTTTATTCTTAAAACCCTTTCAAAATAATTTTTCCATTTTGATAAAAAAAAAATCATGTCCTAACTGAATCATTAAAATCGACAGAAGATCTAGCTGAGAAGAGTTTTGAAAAAAGGATTATATTTTGAATAAAAATTCCTCTAAATCTAAAAATGAGTGTTTAAAGTTTGTAAATGTTTTATATGTAGAATTTAAATTACAAAATATTCATTAATCAGTTTTGAAAATTTTTCGTTTCATTCTAATATTATTTCTACGATCAGAAACATATAAAAGATAATTTAGTGCATTGAAGTTGATTTTCGACCGAATTTAAATTAATATAAGAGATGAATATTTCGATTGATTGTAGTTGCTCTTCCTTATAAAAGATATAAATATGTTTGCCCTACTGTGCACAGTAGGTAGCAGTTAAGTTTATATAAAATAAATTTATAGACTAGAAATTGTTTTAAAGGAATACAGTTTGTTATTATACTTAAAAATAATCTGTATACTGATAGAATTCTTTTTTCTTTATTATAAATAATTAATTTTTGAATCTCATCAACATATCAGATGCACATTATATTCTTTTAATTTTCAATTTAAAATAAAGTGAATCGAAAATGATATTAAACTTCACAGTACGAGCAAGTTTGTAAATTAGAAATTACGTAAATATTCATTTTTATGTCGGTAACGTTAATTACTTTAATCGACATTTTTACTTTCTCCCTCTAAAAGAGATACCTGCCATGTTTCTGACATGAAAGATGCGAAAATTGTTTTCAGGTTCCACATCATTTGATAATTGAGCACATCAACAATCCATGAAAAAAAACTGAGTGGACACATTAAAAAATGCCTTTTACAATTATTTTTCATGAAAAATCTAGCATATTTCTAATTCATATATATTTGAAAATTCATTGATTCCTGTTATGAAATATATTACTTCAAAAAAAATTCATACCATATCTTTTAGAACCCTGTATTATCAAGAAGTAAACATTTTACATAATATGATGATTTACATAATATGAGAATTTTTGCATTTGAAAGTCATTCAAAATATTTTAAAATATCAGTTACTCAAACACATTTTTCAATACAATTCAATAAGAATAATTCATTCAAAAAACGAGGAATTTTAAATTTTGTTAATATTTATCGTCAATATTAATTGACAATTCACCATTTTCTGGTAGTTCGTTTAAAATGGTGAGATATTCAATCTTTTCAAAGGAATGCCGTAAACATGTTTTGCTAATCTACGGCTTTTACCTCTATAAAGGAAATTTATTTTTACATTATCACAGCAAAATGAAATTGGATACAAAATATTTCAGAAAATGCAAAGCAAAGAGAATTATTCCGACATATATTAATGACAGATATCAAACGAAAATTGAAAACCAAAGAAACGATGCTTTAGTTCATTTTGTATATAACATTAAGGCCTTTATTAGATACAAATATATATCTTTTCCGTGTTTGATTAAAATACTATTCATACATTTGAAATTAAAAACAGGAAATAAAAAGAATTTGCTTTGCAATAAATTGCAATAAAAGAAAGCTTTGGAATTCAATTTATGAATAATGATTTACATCTATTTCTTCAGGCATCAGATTTTTCCAAAAACTAATTTAATACACTTTGTTGGCAGTGTACATTTCAATTTTGGATTTATCAATAAAAGATAATCTTATCATAAAATTTTCCATTAAAAAAATGCAGATTCGTGACATTTTCCATAATTGTTAGAAGGTAGTCTTGATAAAGTCTTATCTTTTCAAAATATTTGAAATAATATTAAATAGCTTCAATCGATATAAAAAAGCATTCATTTATTAAATACGGTTCAATTTGTTGCCAAATCAATTTGAAGTTTCGATGTAACTTTATCAATTTTAATTTTATTTTATGAATAAATAAGAAGAAAATCATCAGTAGAAAGAACCTACCAACAATTTTCAAATTATTCGAATTTGATAAAATGCAGTTAAATTACATACTTAATTTTTAATAACCTATTTTGTTCAGAACTATCTCTATGATGTGTTTTAGTATTTCTTTGCATGTTATCAAAAGTTAAAAATATGAAACTTAAATTTTTAAAATAATAATAAATTTCTAGAATTAAAATAAGTAATTTTGGTTTGAAATATGCAATTTTTGTTTTATATACCCATATCAATACAATAAAATTTAAATCTATTTAAGTGTAATTCCAAAATAACAATTATGTAAGCATAAAATGAATGCATATTTCATGCAAGCATCGGCTGATATGTATATATAAATTAAGATTTAAACATTCATATGAAATAAAATTTTCCGGGAATGGATAGAACCGCATGTTCTTCAGAAAATACATTGTGAATGTGGTTAAAAGTTTTATATAAATATTGTAAATAATTTATAAAAATGTAATGTATAAATGTAATTTATAAAAATATAAAAATGTAATAATTTTAATGTTGTTAATGGGAAATGAAATTTGTAAAGTATGAAAACCGTTGAATTAATCAGAAATTATTTTTTTTATGACATCAGACACATTGTACGCCTATTACTGTAAAAATTTGTATTTAAATTATGGCAATAATAATAAGAAACTATAAAAATACTAAATTTTGAGAAAGATTATTTTTGAGAAGATTTATAGAGACAGAAAAGAAAGTGTAATATATTTTTAGACGGCTGCCTACCGTAAAATAATTTTACCAATTTTCGATAAATGTGACTAGTTATTTTATGCTAAATTTTACAAAACCATCAAAATTGCTTAATAATTCTTACAAAAGATTTTAATTACCGAAAAATCGTTGGATGCATTTTTATTGGATACAATTATGCAAAAAGGGATTTTATTTTCTTTGTCAAATCGTTAAAAACATATTAAACTACTTAAATTTTCAAAGAATTGTTAAATGGTGAATATTTACTTGTTAAATTATTTTAATTTTTTACTAGTTATACTAGTTTATATTATATTTTACTAGTTTTTGTCTTATTAGTTTATACGTTATAAAGCATAAAAGATCACATTTTCAAGCTCCATTTACTGAAGTCTTTACACGTTATTTTCTTTGATGTCATAAAAGGGAAATATTTTGCAAGCAAGTATCATTTTCTAATATATATTTCCACTCAAAAAATAACATTCACTATTATAATTTGAGGATATGAAATTGTATTATTTTGCTCCTATTTTAGGATTTATGTTGTCATCCATTATTCGGTGTCAACAAGTATCGCTTGTGTATTTCTGCTAGATGGGGGCTGCTATGTAGCGATTCATCTAGTACCTCCCATTTGGTATTTGTTTAACTTCTCCTATATAAAGATGAGTTTCGCTTTAATCTGTTAAGAAGTATGTTAAACAAATAATTTTTCTATAGAGATAACAATAGAGACAAATAAATAGATATTTAAAATGTTTCAAAGAATTCAAATACAAATTATTGCAAAATGGAAATATTTGCAATAAATTGTGAAGAATATTGATTTTGAAAATCTGATTCATGTAAAATTAATATTATCTTGCATGTTTAAAATATTTCAATACATTCTTTCAGATTGTAATGACTTCCATCTATTTGACTAATCATAAAAAATCAGATAATTGTTAAAATTCATTAATGTTTTAATTTAATGTTTATCATTTCAAGTTTCTGTTTAAAATGAAATAAAAATTATGTTTAAGGTATTGTTTGACTTAATAAATGGTTTAATTAAAGATATTTTGATGACGATTTACCAACAACCAATTAAAAACAAAACCGATTGACATTTTTTTAACTGTAATATAGACATTTACTCCTAACTCTACTTACGCATAGACGTATTAAATCTTCAAATACTTTTTTATAAGTAACTGACACTTACAAAATTATTTTGTCATATTAATAAAAAATTGATCTAAGAATATTTATTCAATGTTAAAATAAATATTTTCAAAATGTTTCGAAATGCGGTTATCAAACAATTAAAAAAAATTAAGGTGTCATAACTTAATGGAATTTGATACTGTTATATAATAAAGGAATTATCAGCATTAGGTAAACAATTATAATTATTATAAGGATTATATTACTTGAATTGATTTAATTCAAAATAAAGGAAAATGCATACAATATAAAACGTGTAAATCGCAATAACGTGTCCGCTAAATATCTTCCATGCCAAAGTGATGTAACATTTAATTTTTGATTCTGAATATGAACAAATGTCTACATAAAATATATTTTCATGTTACAAAATAAATTAAAATTTAATTTATTATAAAATTAAAATTTTCATTAAAATTCCCATTAAAATTTTCTTATTTTGAAAAACTGATATAACATCCATTCAGGTATATACAATAGAAAAATAAGAAAACTTTTGAAACACGTAATTGCTTTTCAGTTTATTTACTGGCGTTGAATGTTTGGTATATACCAAAAGAAACCTGTCACTTCCTTATAAAATCTCACGCCAATATCAGAATGAATATTGCCCGTCTCAGCAGAGAGTTCTTTGGTCAGCACTGACCACATACATTTGCGTAAGATGAACTTCTCTTAGGGATATAACAAGATTAGTACTCATTTATTCCCGGCTGCATACATACGTCAAGCTAAATAAAGCATTCCATCATATTCAGTCTTCCTTTTCCCCCAATCCATTGACGTTACACCACTTCTTCCCTAAAAGGAAAATGAAATCGAAATCCATGGCGGATGTCAGCTTTGGGCCATGATGAATTCTGACAGGAAATTATTGGTACTCGAAATCCATAAATTATTGATACTAGTGTGTGGAGGTCTGTTACAGAAGATATCTATATTTCCATTGGAAAAAAAAAAGGACACCTTTACAATTTGCCTGTGAGATATAGATATCGATAAATCACAATCTCATTACAAATGAGAAAAATAGAGAAGGGATCTGCTGCTCAGTTTTCCTTAAATCTGGATGAATTTTGTTTGCAAAGTAACTTTGTAAGTAAATACGTAAGAAAGGAAGTGCAGCTGCGTAATAAAATTTGGATTTTTCTCTCTTAGCGGGAAAAAGAATCATGTTTTGTTTGAGTTTCTTAGTTTATTGCATTTTTGAGTGGATGGTTTTAGAATTGAAATGAATAAGCATTTTGAATTAAGGGCTAAACCGGAATTAAATCCAAAAAGAAATCGATTATTTTGATTTATTTTATCCAAAGTAATTTTTCCAATGTAAATAAATATGTTATGAAGAAACACTATGTACCCAACACTATTTTACTGGAGTGAAATTTGATGAATGCAAGGCATATTAAAGCACTTACATGTATATTTAGGATTGCTTCGTGAGCTGTATTTTATAATAATTATATTTCTTACAAAGTATATAAGTTGTCTTAAGATTTAACGTGGCTTGAAAATTTTTGAAAATAGCATTATTTTTTAAATACTGTAATTTATCTAAAGTAGCTTTTATATATCAGAATATTATGCATAGTATTTTAATATACTTTAAAAAGTTTTGTCCTAGTTTTGCGGTATTTTTTATAACTAACATTAGATTAGCAATAACATTTTTGATTTCACATAATGCATTCTGTCTGGTGAAAGCTTTATAGTTTGAAAAAGGAAAAATACCTCGTGATCTTCTTTTAAAATTAATTCTGTAAATCAATTTTGGCATGATTTTTCTTCTTAGTAAAAATATCATTAAAAATTAAAGAAACGAGAATATTTAATATTCATATATTTTTTTAATAAATAACTTTTTTTTCCTCGTAGAATTTATGACTGCAGACGAGAAAATGAGTGGAAATAGAAGTAACTAATTTTAAATTCACGTAATTAACTGAAGGAAAGCGTTTTCAAAAGTATTGGAAACTTAATATTAAAATGCACTTTAAGCTAAAAAAACTCGTTGATAAAACTGAATGATCAACAACATTCAATAGCTCTATAAAAACAATGTGCAATCCAATCAATGTCTCAACTTATTTCACGTTTTATATAGATGCGATTTTGTAATGATTTTTCTGACTTTCTGATTTGTTAAGTACTTGACATTTGTGTATTCTCGATGACAATACATTATTTTCATCGTTTAAAAACTTAATTATCTGCTAATCGTTCATTGAATTAAATTCTCTTTCCACATCAAACGGAATATTTAGCATTGTGTTCGAGAAACAAACGACCTCATGACTAAAATGTAGATAATATACATTTTTACTGTTTAGTACATTAAAAAAAATGCGCGTCTTAAAAATTGCTCTTAATTAAAATTATTTGGTTTGAATTACAATTTAAAAGATCATATTTATGAGGTAAAATTTCTCTGCATGAAACGAACACTACGAACATCACATATAATTTTACAACGATTTGACTGACAGCAGGAGGGATACAGTAATTAGAAAGCAGTTGTGACGTGTCTTACTTCCCATTAAAACTTAACGAAACTCTAATTAAAATCTCTATAAATAAACTGAAAACCAGCAGGAGAGTTTTCCGGAAACATTCTCGTTTTCCGAAACAACTCTGTAATTAATATAATTTCTCATTAATACCATATGCGGTTATTACATAAGCATTAGAAGAGTGAATCTGTATTTAGGAAATTTTTTTTTGACTTAGGACTTTAACTGTAGTTACTAGATTAATTGCAAAATTTTATATATTCAAGTCATCGCTTTCTCAAGTTATCGCATTTACATGTTTGTGAAGTACAGGCAAGCAGACGGACAGATCATTAATGTACTTAACATTAATATAATTACACTTGTAATGATATTAATGAAAGCAATGAAACATTATTAGCATCTTGGCACAATTCTGGATGATTGACCAAAAGGCACAAAAGAGGAAATCCGGAAATGCGACACGAAACAAACGCATGAAGGAAAAACGTGGGAAAAATTATGAATAAAGTACTCAATGTGCAGAAAAAAGGTGTTAAAATTACAGCTCAATCGGTTTTTATATTCATTTCAAAATATTTATAGAAATAAGAAATCAGTAGCGTATGATTTTTTTCAAAGATATTTTAAGAAGCATATTGTACAGGACAAATTTAAATGTATATAGGACAACAAATATGATGGAAAAGCAGTACTTTATTGTAAATATACCTCATTAGCATGTTTTTCTAAAAAAAAAATTAATATTTAAAACGCAGTGATTATTGTGGCATATCTTGACCACATACATTTTCCTTTTGTTTTTATAGATCTTTTTTGATATGATCCAATTAGCGTTTCATATTTTGTTTTTAAACATCAGTCATATTGATACAACAAGCAACTTCATTTTGTACACAATGAAATCATTTTTGAAAGCTGTAACTTCATTTTTTTCAGATGAATATTTCTGTGCAATTTAACCGCTTTGCCAGACATAATATATATTTGCAGCTTCCTTTCATATTAGCTTTTTCCTTGGTTTGGTTTGGTTATATTAACGTCCCGTTTGAAGCAACACTAGGGATATTTTGGGACGGACCTCGTAATTTTGAACCACGGTCAGATGACGAGGACGACATCTGAGCAGGCACCCCCCTCTCCACACCAGCGGAAAGCTTTTTCCTTGGATTTGACTGTCTCTCACAAATATATATATATTTTAATTTTTACTAAGAATTTCTGCTGTGTAGTTCATTCTTGTTGAGATCATATTTTCTCAGAGAATTCTTCCCACTTTGTCTTTTTTTTATACAATCGGGCTGCAGATTTAAGACATAAGATCTTATTTCACTTTACTAATCAAATGACTCTACACTTTATGTATTTATTTCAGAAGTGACGACCAACTTCATGATACGTTGATTTAATTTGAGGCCCATGAAAACAGTTGAACATGACGCATGCCCTTTTTGACACTAGTGGAAATAGTGTGGAATTTTCAATTTCCATCTACCAATTGTCCACCGGTCCCTTCTGATGTGTTTGCCATAAACTGAAAACAGGATATATGTACACCACCAAGTTATAACATCTTTCTACAATACTAATGACATCAGTCACCGAGTCAGGAAAACCTTTCATTAATGTCAAAGACAGAGCATGTTTCCAATACACAGGATCACTTGTCAACGCAGACTGGAACAGCAAATTATCCATCCAAGGACATTTTCTGTAACGTTCGTTTGATTTCATTATATTTTGTTAAAGAATTTCTTCACTAAATTCAATCTTACTTCACTAATTAACTTCTTACAAACTTTTTAAAAAGACGATTTTTTGTTATAAATTGATTTTTTTTTTTGAAAAATAGAAAAAGATAAAATATTCAAAAATGAGGAAAACTGCAGACCCGAGGAATAATCACATCCCTGCTCAATTAAACCTATGTTTACATAATGGAATTTCCAAAATACTGATTTATGAAATTTAATGCGATTGATTTTTGGTCGAATCTAGCAACTGATGAATAAATTTATGGAAATGACAATTGACATTTAATTTTATTTTTTTATTAAGTTTTTAAATATTTCTTGATTAATTCTAAAACCTTTTTCTCCACATTGATAGACTTTTTAGAATTAGTTTACTACGACTGTGTATTTCTCTTGTAAATAGAGAGATTCAATTTTTTAGCACTTTCGTATTTGCATACATTAATAAAATTTTTAATTAGAATATTATTCCATTCATCAACAAGTGGCAAGTTAAATTGTTTCCTGTTATATCATGCTATGCCTCTGAATATGAAAATAAACAGGAGTCTGCTCAAAATATCCGAAACCGAAGCAAAAATATTAAAAAAGTACAAAATACGTACAAAGCACTATATCATTATAGAAAGTCGCTGTTTTCACACACAAATTTTAAGACCTAATTAGAAAAATCTGATTACTTTTGTATAATTTTGAAAAATCTGAGATAAAATCTAATCAGTATATTATTATCATTATTATGGTTAATGAATCAAAATATTGATTTCATCGTGTCAAGTCTCCAATACTGCATCAATTAATCAAATATTCAAATAACATACTGAAAAAAAATTATCACCTTGACATAAACTAATATTTACGAAGTGTTATTCATTTTATTACTTGACTGAATAATTCTAAGTTAATATTACTTACATAATGATATTACTCAATATTATATAATAAATATTTCTTAATATTACTTACTTAAATTAATATTTGAAATGAACCAATATCTTTTCAGTAAAAAATTATTCTTAAATATATTAAAAACAATGAAATGTGATAAATACGGATAATAAACAGATAAAAACATGTGCATTTTTAAAAATTCAGTTTTTATTTTAAACAAAAATGTATCAGATGGTAACTTGTATTCGGACTGTTTTATTCCTGCTGATATTCAAATAAAATTCTTTCATTATACCTTCATACATTGTTTGCGAATTACCGACGAAAGTGTTTTAAAATGATTGATAAAATTATATTTGTTTTAACTAAAAATCAGCGATTTGTAGTAAAAAAGGTTATGAATGATATTTTAAGTGTTTTTAACAGGACTGCAACTATTTGTTTCCTTATACATATATATATTTTTTAATTTAACAATATTTTCCGTTTTGTAACTGAGTATCTTGTATTTCTCAAAGGTTTGAGATAGTGACTTAAATTAGAATTTATTATACAAAATATAACACAATTTATCTTTAACCGAATAGAAATTTTACCATACCTTCAAAATATTCCATTATTATAAGTGATTAGATTCATTAACACTTTAATGGCCTTTCACACAATGCGTGTGTGATAGTTGGAACAACTATTAGTGTCCGCTCACACAATGTGTATGATGCTACCGCTGAAGATTATTGGCCGGTACCGCACTATCTGTGTGATGATTGATGATCTTAAACAAGTGTGGATATTAATATTTCATCGCTAAGTGTTTGATTTTAGGTAATTATTGTTTTATTGCCTTTTTCCAAAATTATCAAACAAGGGTAAAATATTAAATTTATTATAATATTGTTAGATTTGTTTTATTAAATATATTTTAGTTATTGCTTTATGCGTATGGTCACACATTTTAAGTTATTTCATGAATTTTCATTAAGTTTCTTTTAAATCACTTCTTCAAAAATGTTGTTACCCTCTGTAGACTTTTGACTACGTAAACGCAAGTCCATTAATATATTAATTATTTTTGCAGGAACGTATTTAAATAGACAGTCTATACTGTTTAATAAAAGTTTATCTATCCACCACCTTCAACCTTTCAAAAAAGCTAAAATTATTTTATCTTAAAGAGAAACCTGTGAAGTTAATTAATGAGTTTTTTTGGATATAATCATGAATGTGATACAAAGAATTATTATTTTATCTAACAATTAATAAATTAAATTTGAAACTAATATGCATCCACAATTACTTAAAAAAATTAAGAGGGAAAAATTAAGATTCATTTCAAGTAAACTTAGATGAAAATATTTTTAATTTATAAAGTAATTACTATATTAAACTTTTTGAATTTAGAATTTTCTTTACTTTAAAATATTTATAATAGAAATCGTATTACCATATAGATGAATAAGTTCTGAAAATTATAACACTGAACCGATTGGAGACAGACTTTAAACCAGTCATTTAATTACATTTCATAAAAGCATGGGGAATTTTCTAGTATTTTTATTTTTCTATTTCAACAATATCAATCAACATTACTTATTCGAAAACTTTCAACACAGCGAAGGAAACTTATTAATAGCGTGATGGTGTCTTAATCTTAATTTTGCTATTGAACATAAAAAAAAGCAGTTATGTTACACAGTTCTTTCCACGCTTCATTTTGAACCCTGTGACAACTAATCCGACCCAACCAGGCCGTGCAAGTTCTACACTAATGGGTCAGTTTCTTTTTCAAACGATGGATTTAAGAGGTGAAACGATGATAATCTTAGTGATAACTCACTTTTCATCCTGCAATAGAAAACGAACCATTAGTATTGAGCTTTCATAGACGGATTGGGCCGGAGAAAGTAGCGAAAGGTATTATTAATATTATATCTATCTCACTCGAATTCTCGCCCGGCAGCATAAATAGCTTTCTGTACTATAATAAAATCTCCATCAGCATTGGTGCATACATCTGTCTAATGAATGCTAACTTCTCTTTGAATAACGTTAGCGTTTTTATTTTCTAGCTCTATATATAGGACAAACTAAATAAAACATTCCATCATTTCATCTTTCCTTTTTCATATCGCCTCTAGATCACTTTGTCATAAACAGCAAACCAGATGGTGATCAATGATGGAAGTCAGCCTTGGGTCATGAAGAATTCTGACAGAAGATTTGAAATGCATAAATCATTAATACGGATATGCTCAGTCTTGTTTCGAAAGATATCTATGTCTCCATCGAAAGGCGGAACACCGTTACAAGTTGCCTCTGAGATACAGATATCGGCAAATCACAATATCATTACGAATGAGAAATTTAGTGAGAGGATCTATTCTTCTTAAGAAGAATGTATTTCACTTTTTTTATTTTTCCACTGTATTTTGTTGCAGAAGATACTCTCCCTGCTAAAACAGCAGAAAAGAAACATGAAACATAGTATATTTAGTATAGTAGTAGTATTTTTTTCCCTGGGGGACAAGAATCCATGTCTATTTGCATTGAAAGGGAGTAGGAGTTAGTTTCACATCGATTTCATTTTATAAAGTATGATTTCCAGGCTGGAAAATAAATTCTTGTTTCATTCAAAATGCTTAACATAAATCTTCAATCAGGTTAGATCTTATTATTATGGTTTATTTCAAATGAAAGAAGATAATAAAATCGACAGAAATTATCATACAGAATTATTGAACAGTTTTAAATAAGTAAAGTAGAATATATATATTAAATATTTAAATACTGTCAAAAATATTTGGATCTTTTTCATCAGTTTGATTTTTAGTTAATCACTTGCCTTAAATTATACTTTGATATTACCATAAATAATGTTTCGTAATGCAAGTGTAAATTCAATTCGTAATTGACAATTTCTTTACAATATATAATTTTAGTATATAGAATAAAATAGATACAAAGATGGAAACCAACATCTGTACAAATCATAATAATTAAATGAATTTATTATCAAGAGAAAATTTTTATATATTTGGTAATTGTTTCTATGTTAAAATTTAGCACGTTATTATCAAATGTTAACCATTTGGCTCAAAGTGCTTTTGAGTTATCTTTATTTTCTCTCAGTTATTAGACAGAGAAAGACAGACCGGATAGACAGACATAATACCAAAAATGTGTTTTTCGAACTCGGGGGAGGGAGTATAAAATGTAAACATTTGTCAAGATCAAGATTTCGAAAAGTTTTTTTTTGAAGATTATGGTATTTTCTCTATACCTCGCATACTGAAATGTAAATTGATGTTTCTCAACATAAAACTATATCTACTAATGGAAGAAAACACGAAAATATGTCACTATGGGATTTTAAGAAAGAAACAATAAATACTCTCTTTTTAAGTGATTAGGAAATAAGATCTGAGATTTTCTATGGACGCTTGTAATTGCCTATTTCTATTTCCATTATAACAATTAAATTTTGATTTTCAATAAAAGCGGCTAACCATTAAGTGATTAAATCAGAAACTGATGAAATGAAAATGAAATCGTTTATTCATTAGGCAGCCATAGCAGTCAGCAAGCAAATTATATAAACAATATGTGAGAGAGAGAGAGTGAGAGATAGATAGATAGAAAGAGATACTAATTAGGAATAAATATCAAGTTAAAAGAAAAAAATAGAATCAAAATTAAACTAAATAAAATAAGAATCCAGCTTCAAGACTTTCTCAAGGGTCACCCTCAGACAGCGATTCAAAATAAGGGATTTTTTCTGTGAGAAGTCTAACTTTAGCCTAACAGTATTGACTCCTCGTGATCCGAAAATCCCCTGAAATTAAGGGCTAAGATGAACACCATTTTTTACAGAAATAAAACACAACAACAAATTATAAAAGAAAACGACCACTAATTAAGCAAAAAATGTAATAACATAAAATAAACTATATAAGAACTTTCATAACCAATTATTAAAACAAAACGGAAAGAAAAAAAGCAGCAGGTAAATATTTTTTTTACAAAAATTATCCCACCCGCGTCTAATTATGTTTCTGCTTACACCATTTTAGGTAATGAATAATTGGAGGTAATAATTTAAATTACATTCTATACAATTTATAAGATATATCAAGTTTTTGTTTTTACAGAATATTTGAAGTTTAAAATGTCATTATTGATTTGTTCTTTACCTGCTAATGGACAGGTCTTGCACCTTTTGTTTCCACATATTCGATATTTTTAAGATTTTTGCAACATAGCAATTGTGCTGATAACTTTTTGTCCGTGAATGCTCCTGACACAAAACTATCCACAGTGTCCTTTGGTAGAGAGCGATGCGCCATGCGCTAGTATTATATATATATATGTCTGTACCTCTCTTAACCTTATCTAAGGCCATGGGAAGAATGTTTTCCAACAAATTAATCAATTTTTGAATGAAATCAAGTAGGTTAGCATAAATTCTCACAAATTTTTCAATAAGACAGAATAATAGATGTTTCAGTTTTTTATGTCACACAAAATGATGTGTTTTGATTTGTTAGTTATTAATTAACCAAATTAATTAACTATAATTTATTTAATAAGTTAAATGAATAATTTTTGTTAAGCCAATTCCGATCTTAAAAAAATTTCTATACCCTGTGACAAGAAAAAATAGTCTTTTAACGGGTTAAGGAAACGATACATGGAATCTTTCTTCTGAATACCGTTCAAACAATTATCATCCTTTTTTTTCATTGCATCATTTCATTTGTCTTGGTTGTTTTAAAACTAAGCAAGGTATGAATTTGTAACTTGGAGAAGTGTTGCAATGGGGTCACACATTTTGTCTTTGAAAGAAAGAAAAAGGGGATGAACGTTGCATGTTACCACGAATTTTGAGATCGTATCTATCTGTAATTTGAATTTGTTAAACCGAAATTGTAATATTCGTTATTTTACAGCTTCAGTGTGAAAATCGAGATTCGCAAGCTTATGAAATATAGGATTAATTATTTCAAAATTGAATTTAGTTTAAAATTGTTAATTAAAATTAATAAATAGGTAATAGTTTATTGAAAATGATTTATTACAAATAAATGAAAACTGATCAAAGCAATTTTTTTAAAAATTGTTTAACCTGTTATTGATTTTAAAAAAATTAAGAATTAAATGAAGCAAAAACATAGCTGCAATTAGGTTGATATACAAAAAGAATACACGCATAAAATTGAATAGAATGCCGTTATATTGCTAAGTTTACAATGTTTTCTTAAAATTTAACTGAAAAATAGCAAACTTTGTTGTATTTTCGAAACTTTTATAAATATTTTTATTAAATCAAGTTTGACAGCTTTAGTAATAGTAAAATTCCATTTCACATTAAAAAAATAATGAAATATAACTGGCAGATTGCTCTTAAATTACTATAACACAAATCGGAATAAAAATCTTTAAGCTTATTAATCTATTAGCTGTCATGATAATTTCATCACTAGGCTGTCAAAATTATATTTGGTGTGCCTGATAGTTTACTTTCCTTCTATATATATATTAGTCAATATCGTGTGTAACAGAAAGTTTGTATTCTGGGCTTCTTTTCTTTACAACAAGCCAAACAAGTATAAAATTCGTCTGTAAGTGGAAACGGAGCAGAATTGCCGTATTTGAAACATCATATTTTTGGTTTGCTTTTTATATTATAATGAAGTATATAGATAAATTTATAATTTAGTGGATATAGTAATGATTGATTACTTACTTAATATTTTGTATTTTATTGAAATGACTTTATTAGTAATTTTATAAGGATACTCTTCTACAGAAATGTCTTATAATTTCAATACCAAACATAATTTGAATATAATTAAACTCTTACAGAACATTCTATGTATATACATAACTTATTTGGCAAAATATTTAAAAAAATGGCAGTTAATGGGTTAAAACAACTTCAGTATGATACCATATTTAAAAGTAAAGTATGTTTTTTCTTGATGTTTTACTTTTAAATTTTAGTCAGTTAAAAAAAAATGGAAAAAAGAACACACCCATCCCTAATAAAAAATAAATTCCTCCGCTTCCTAATATTTATTCATGAAGCGTCCTTCACAAAAGTTTAAGAAGCTTTAAGATAAAGGAACTAATAAAACGAGCTAGATTTTCTTACAGTCTTGACAAGCTTTATGAAACTACACTTCTTATCTAAAAAGTTATAAACTTTTGCTAAGCCTACAAACACAGTAAAAAAAACCGTCTATAGCAGGGATAATAATTAAATGGATGTAAAATATTGCGTGTTGACTTCTATTTAAAATTTTTCAGCCATAAGCCAATAAATGAAAATATTTTGTAGTAAGGAATAAGCATATGTAACAAATACATTTTTACATTTATAAAATTTGAAGTTTTCCTTAAAACTTTATGGGCGCAGAGAAAATTAAAAACAACTTTTAATAACTTTATTAAAATCGGAAAGAAATCGTTTCAGTAGAAAGTCTTATCAATAGTTAAGTTTGTTTAGGATTACTTAGTGTCTTCTTTCCATCAAATAATAGAAGACAAAAATATGTTTCGTAGCATAACACTATATGCATTTATTGAATGTTTTAACCATTTGGTTTATTCAGATTTTAATCAAAATGTTTTTTCAACCAAAAAGGCAAATGAATGCATGAATGAGATATTTGTTGCAATTAGTG